>NW_027466116.1:210000-507500 GCF_046127955.1 Nelusetta ayraudi
CCCCACCGGGTTTACACATGTATGAAGCACAAAGAGTGCCCTCCCCATCTTCCCCCCCCAAAAACCCAAACAAACGGGGCGGAGTTCACCAAGGCCCATCCAGCCGTGACAGCCAGGACAAATAGGGGGCAACACGACAGCAGCCTCCCAGCGGTTTACAAACAACTCAGATATTATGGATATCGTGAATAAAAAAAGACCTCACGGCGCGAAAGAGCCATGAAGCGCTCGCGCCGCATCAAGGCTGCAATCGAAGCCAGTCACGCTGCTTCGTGTATGTGGCGCGGGGCGGCTGCACACGTGACTCCGCCGCTGCATATGTGTGTTTTCTTTTACACCCGTCCGTGTCAGAGGAAAAAGACAAATTGTCCCAGCTGATACAGGGTCCCCCCCTTCCACGCACCAGCAGCAGCAGAGGGCCTATGTGCCTATAGCTCGTAGACACGCCCATTGTGTACGTGTGGCCACCCCCACTCCCTGCATGCACTTAGCATGTTGCCTGCTTCCTATAAAGCCGGGCTACCGGGGACAAAGTGTTCCATACCGATCTGAACCGAAGGGACCCACACCGTCCTACAACCAGAGGCCGAGCCGAACCCCCCCGTCTGCCGCAGGTGAGAAACCGTGAAGCCTTGAAGGTCCATAGGAAGTGAAGCAGTCTCGGGGAGGCCAGCTGATGTTCAGACAACATTTCAGTGTTCTGCAGTCTGAGCCCGGCTGGTCAAGGTTTGATGAGATCGTTCACAAGTTGAGATTTCTGTCTTTCTGTTTTATTTGGGGGGGGGGGGCAAACTTTTGTTTTGCGTTGATAATTATATAATTATTGATATTTAGGACAAACTCCATCTGTATGTTTCATTGGGGAGCAGCACACAAAAAAGGACAGCTTGGGACGTTATTCATTCTGATAATTTTTTTTTCATTAAATTGCAATTGATGTTTTTTTGTTTTGTTTTTTTAAATTGTGGTCAATGCATTATGAGATTTCTTTCTTTCTTTCTTTCTTTCTTTTTTTCTTTTTTTTAAAAAAATATATCAGCCGTAGCACTACTAGCAGTAGTAGTGCTAATTCAAATGGACAGCACCAAGGCTGTCCATTTGAATTTTTCGTAAGACTTACCTGAATCTTCAAAGTGCACGCCACTAAAGTTTGAGACAAAGTTTTCCTCTGGGTAAACGGGGGGGGGGGGGGGGGGGCTTTTTGCTGCTAGCCTTACTTCTAATAACAAGTTGCAAGTTCAGCATGTTCAGAGTGCCCCCCCCCCCCCCACACACACACCCCTGGTTGCATCTTGGCTCCGCTAGTTAACTGGTCGATCTATTTTTGCTCTGTGGACTGCTTTTCTCTTACTGTATGTCACTTGTACAGTTTGTACCCTGGCACAGAGGCCTAAAGGGACGGGCCGCCAGCAGTGTGTTTGCAGCGATTCACTCACACTGTGTGTAGGAGTGGGTTGAAACAGTGTAGAATTTCCAAGCTTCTGCACAGAAAGTTAAGTTAAGTTAACTTAATGTCATCGCTTGACTGAAAATTCGGAGTGTTTGCCTCCACTGTCCCGTCAGTTTTGCCTTTTGCAAGTCAAAAGTTTGCATTCAGAGTCGACTCAGTCGAGGCCTTCTGGCCACTTTCTTCTCCCTGGTCGGATTAATGAGACGAGAAGCGTTTGCTTGGTTAATTGGGTGTCTGTCTTATCAGTAGGGGGGCTCATATTCCTGCTGATAAGCCTTCGCTGTGGCAGATGTTGCCTGAGGAGGCGTCGTTCTCCCCAGTGCTATTTTTGCTCTCTTTCATTCAGGTTTTAGTCTTTGCATCCTCTTCTTAGGCCCACTCTGCTTGTCGTTGCACTTGGGCTGGATGAATCGCTGTGTGTTGACGCCGACACAATCATTGTTTACGACTGGGATGCTCAGGCATGGCCGCGCAGTGCCCCTGAGGAGTGGAGGAAAGTGCCGAGGGGGGGCGGGGCCAAGAAAGCAGTCCTGCCATTTCATTGGCTGCTAATGGTACACGGTGTTCCCTACTGAAGCTCGGAACCCTGATGCACACAGGCCTCCTTTTCTTTGTTCTCTATGTCAATGTGATGGCCTTTTAAATTTACTGCTTTACCGCTGTTTTGTTTTGTGATCGGAAGGTTTGTTTTTTTTCCTCATCATTTTAAGCATTTCTTCCTGAGAGGAAGGTGCGGCCATTTGTTTGAAATGGCACCGCCTGCGACAACATTGTCAAGTCGGACAGCAGCATTGTGACCACATGTGATGTTAAAACTATGTGGAGACACCCTACCTACCTACCTACCTGGTCTGAGATAAAGCTGAATATTTGTAGGCTGATTCACCCGGAGTCCTGCCCTGGCGGGAACCCAGCAGCCACACCTCGGCCCTGAGTCAGCTGATGAAGCAGCTGTTAGCGCCAGGTGACTTTTGTTTTGTTTGATGTCCTCAGGCTTTCCCGGAGGATCGGAAATGATTCTAATTTAAATTCTTTTTCCAGAATGGTTATCATTTTTATTTTGTTCCCTTTAATTTCCCATTCAAAGGTCTGGTATTCTGCAGCGGTGAAGCAACACTGGTCAAATGACCTTGAATTTTAGTCTTTAGAATCCCTCAATGAATGCACAAAGGGCCTGTCTGTGTCTGTCAGTCATCACAGCGGCTGATACCTGAGCAGGTGTTCGCTGGCAAACGGTGCCTCAACACAGCCAGGGCAACTCCAGCGTTGTTGAATATTGTTGCCAAATGAATACGAAGACGACAGAAAGATGACCTTTAAAATCAAGTCACCGGCAAACAAACTTTCAAACTGCACAACTGACCTGCAACTAAAGGAAACCAGTGAATGTTTTGATGGAGTCTTTCACAGCCCTTTGACCTCCTTCCTGCTGTGCCTCTAGAAACTTCTTTCCAAGTATCCACGGCGAGGTGTCTTCATCGTATTATCAAATGTACTTGACTTCTGACTTTCTTGGAGTCACACACCAGGCCTTTGTCTTAATCCTTTAATCAGGCTGTAAAGACTCTGAACAATGATCTCACTGGCCCTGTAATGTGATTCAGATAATTCCACATTGGCAATAAAGTTGTCAGCTCTTGAATTTTTTTTTCTTTATCGTGACAATTTCTTCAGCCAGATTTTCCTGTTCAACCCATTTAATCTTCCTTTTAATCAAGTTTAATGATTTTAAATATTTAAATATTTAAAAACCAATTTTTGAAATCGCTTTAAGACTCCACCAAAAGTTTATGACTTTGAAAGGATTCCAAGTTTACAAACTCCCAACTTGTACCCAGTTGGCATGTAGTCACAAACCTGAAACACAGAAACCTGGCATAGATTCTTCTTCATCTTCTTCACCACAGATGTTTGTTGTTGGTGTTGCTCCAGTTGTTGCCTCTTACGTAACCTTTGGCTTTGACATGCATGTGGCTTTAAGAGCACCAAGCTGCCATATTTTTTTTTTTTTTTTTTTTTTTTAAATAAGCGTTTGTTATTCTAAATTGACATTATGAGCAAATGATATCCGATGCATCACAAAAGGATTTTTTTTTCTTTTTTTTTTAGGGCGGGGTAAAGCGACCCGCTGAGAGTAATGCGTTCAGACAGTGGTGTTTGTGTGTGTGTGTGTGTGTGTGTGTGTGTGTGGCAGGCGAGCCCGCAGATCTGGTTGGGTAAGAGCTGGGCGGTATATAAAAGGCGGAGTGCAGCGCAGTCGCTCTCTCAGTAGCTGAAGTTCAACACTCTGTCTGGCATCTGTTGTTGGGATTCAGTGTGAGTGGAAGCGAGGGGGTCCCGTCGGTCGGACCCGGGGCTTTTTATTCTTGTTTTTCCACCAGAGAGCCTCCGGAAGGTGAGCTGCTGCAACGTGCTCTTTGACTTTTTACCAGTAGAACCCAACTTCCCTCAGACTGTGAGGGAATGGAAAACCTTCTGATTCCCTTCATGGAGGTGTAACTTCAGCCAGGCTGGCACGTTGTCACTTCCTGTATGTTGTATTTTTATCTTTATCCTTACCTTCGCAGGAGCCACCACAGGTTCCTCACTTCCTCTTGAAAGTCGCCTCCCCAGTTCTTCTGTTCTTAGGATGTCGACCCCAATCACCCTTTAAAAAAAACCCTTCTGTTTCTTTTGGGGTCTCTTTTGGTGGATGCCAACAATTGTACCCCATCGCCGAAACACTAACGACTTGACGTTCTCGATACTTGGACTCTGTCCGTCGGCTACTTTTTGTACCCGCCTCCGTTTGCTTCCTCGATGTTCATCCTCCGTGAAATCGTCCGAAAAATGTCTGAAATCCCTCATTCGTCACTGTGTTTTAAAAGAACGAATGAACAAAATTATTTTTTCTTGGTTTTCTTGTTGCATCAGTTAATGACGCAGCATGAAATGCACGACTCGAGCCTAAAATCACATCTACCTTTGCAGAAGCGCCCTGGGGTTATTTAGGGTTCCCCCCAAAAATAATTTTTATCTTTGAAATAATTCCAGACATGAATAGTTCGACTGTGCATTGCGTCTGCTGGTGCCGTGCCTGCAGGCGGGAGATGTTCTTTCAGGCATCGATCAAATGCCTTTGATTAGCTTTGAGCTAATTTCGACGGTCCGTTGCTCTCACGCCACTGGCAGTTGAACAATGGGAGATATTATACCAAAATGTGAATCGGATGTGTCTAGTTTGTTTTCTTTTTTTCAAATATCGCCATTGGAAAACTGACTCTTGCCATTTTTTTCTCTCTCCATTAACAGGGCCACCCCAGTTCTTCCCTCCCGCCACCACACTTCACATCAGACATGATCATCAGGCTGGGCAGGCTGACACCTGGATACTTCCGTCTCCTTCAGGTAGCTGCCGCTTACTCTCTCTAGGTTTAAAACCCACAGCCAAGCTAAAACGGAGAATATTTTGGTTATTTTTGGTTGTTTTTTTTTCTTTCTGCTTGTCATGCGATAAATCTGCACCCCACAGTGCTCCTCAAGCACCGGAGTAATTCAAGAGTGGCCGTGGTGGTGGGGTGCTAATCTCCGCCGTGTGGTGCACTCTCGTTCCGCTCGTCTGCCTCCGGTCGTCATGATCCGCCCATCAGCACCGATTCTCCATATGCCGCGGTGCCATTGTGTAAAATCTCTGTTCGCATATTTACACTAATTTGGAAACAAAGGCCTCCCCCCGCACGGCCTTCCGCTGGGTGAATAGAGTTACCAGAGCGCAAAAAGTGATTGGCTGTTACATAAGACATGACACATTAGTAAGGACAGCGTTTTGTTTTGTCTTTTATGTTGGGGCTAATTGGATATTTTTGTATCAACCTTTCTTCTATTAAATTCCGCTTTGTTTTTCTTTTTCTTGCTAATTACAAAGTCAGACAGTTGTTTCTTTTTGTCTGAGCACAGTAGATTGAGAATGTTCTTGAAAAGGTATTGCAAAGCGTGAAGACTGTTGGACTCTAATGACCTTGAACGTTCTCCAAACCAGCCGCTCTCTCTGAAAACTGGTCACGATTTGTTCGCCATTTTTCGGAGGAAAAAGATTGCAGCTGAGAGTTTGAGCGGCTGTCTTGCACGGTGACATTCCTCTCTCGTTGCCCGAGGCGCCGAGTGGGTCCAGGAGCAAAGAAAAACTCAATGTTTATGTTAAGCTCAAGCCGTGGGGAAGCTCCTATGTGGACACCCTTTTAGTTACAGCGGCAGGTTTTTGATCCCGGCCGTGTTGGAACATTGTGTTCCTGTGTTTTCAGCCTTTGGAACGTCTCTCAAGGGTTGCGTGAGAACCTTCAGGCTTTACAGGTCCCCGAGTGCCGGTTGTTGACCAAAAACAACCCTGACCTGAATGTGCCATTGTTTCTGCCGACCTCTGACCTGCCCTCTTCTTCTTCTTCTTCTCTCCTGCTCCTTTGTCTGTCGCCCCCTTGCAGAGACAGGTAGCCGGTGAGGTGCAGATGCAGCCTCAGGACCGCGCCATCAACCAGATAGCGATGATGCTGGCCATCATGGGCCTGAGCCTGTCCTACTACAGTGCCAAGCAGATGACGGAGAAGGTCCAGGCCCAGCCGGCGCCCTGAAGAGACGCTGGGGCGCGCTGATTGAGACGAGAGGACGAGCCGGCGAGGAGGGGGAACCAATGGAGCAACATGAGACACTGCTGTCGTCTTCCAGGACCAGACGGCCTGGACCTCTGCCGTCCCACTCACCGTGGGCGGAGGTTCCACGGCTGATCTGAGTTTTTTTTTGTTTTGTCTCCACTTCCTGTTGTCCAGACCTTGATGGGGAAGGGTTTTTTTGTGCGGGAGGGACGGCTCGCTCCGGGGTTTTGGGTAGGACTGGGTTCACGGACTGGTTTGGGTGGCCCTAAGAACCTGCTGTTTCTTTGTCCACTGGGTTTGTCCATTAGTTATTCCATAAGTACATGCTTGCCATCGGCTGTAATGCTGCTCTGAGCCATTCAATCAAACACTCCAGAAAACAAAACAAAAATAACAAAAAAAACAAACTAAGGGATGTGAACAGTTGGGACTTTAAAGGGATGCCAGCCTGGAGGTGAGATGTACTTTGGAATGAAGTGATGGCAAACTTTGGGGGGGAGGGCGTTGAGGTCCCAGATTTCTAGAACGCTGCTCCTTGTAGGCTTTTGGGAGCAGACCAGGGGGCTACATTGACAAGCTGTCAGTAAATATACTTGTGAAATGTCTCCTTCGGGTGCTAAATTTTAGCTGATATTGGCACAAAAGTGCAGATTTAAAAACAAAAGAATAACACTAATGATCTGCAATGGGACTCAAACATTTTCTACTTGCTTCATGTTGTCTGTGAGGTCACTTTTTTCTCTTTTTTTTTTAACAAATCTATGAAGTCCTGTAAATGAGACGTGTTGAGACCCCCACCCACCTCCCTTTTTTTTTTCTGCAGCGTCAACAACAAGTCAATGCAAACAAAATTAACTTATGTGAACGTCGCATGGGTGTGCATACGGTCCTGTTCTTATTGATGAATGAATGTATTACTTTATTTTGTAACAATTGAATAAAAAGCTGTGAATCTTTCCAATGAGATGCAGAGCAGATCTTTTGCTATCGACTCCCGATCTGTCACCGCCTCCTTCAGACGCGGGGGGCAATTTCCTGTATCGGCGGCGTCTCCTGCACGCGATAGGAAGCGTTGCGGCCGCGTCAGGGTTTCTTTTTTTTGTCTTGTCTTTTGCATGCGAGGGTGCCCATGCACACCAGCCAGATTTCATAGTTCCTTTACCCACGATGCAGTTATGTAAGGCTGGCGTGTGACTAAATGCGCAAGGAAGGAAATGCGTGCAATAAGGTTGTCTGAGCCGAGATGGAGATGGAGAGATTGAACGTGTTGGGCCTGTTTAGTAGTTCCAGGCGGACATCTGTTGTGTTGGTTCGAGTCTCAAGCTCAAAGCAAGTGGTTAGCCGAGAGGTTTCACATACTAAGAAAAAAATGTAGGCAAGGCTGGTCCTCTGCTTTACATTTCAGTACTAATCTGGAGCTGGAACTCACAAAATATTCAAAGGGCTTTGTTTTTGTTTTTTTTAAGTAGCATATTTCTTCTGCAACCTTTGCCAACGTGTCCTAATATTTCGGTGGCTTCGACCAGTTTGACCCCCCCGCCCCCCGCTGACCTGCTAAAGTGCGCATGCCTGCTCGCTGGGCTGATGCGATGCCCTGCGACAGGCCCGGGCCTCGTTGGGCGCCACGTGCCCCTCCGCCGCAAGCCCCTCCTCCTCCCTTCCCCTCTGCGCACATCACTGGGCCAAACATCTCTCACATTGCCGCCGCCGTGATGCTGGCCAAGCCAGCCGCCCATTGGCCGAGCGATAATGCGTCACCGAAATCGCCCTGGTTCTGAGCCGCAGATACAAAGGGGGCCGTCTGGCTGGGGCCATCGGTGGGGAATGTGGGTGAGGTTGATCGTTATTATGGCTCAGCAGAAGGGGCCGCCTTTATTCCCTTTATCTCGCTGCTTATCAACACTTTAACCCGTCCCAACGAAATGGCTGGCCCATCGGAGAGAAGGTGCCATAAGTGGCTCCGACCAAGTGGAAGTTCTCCTCGATGGTTCAGTCCAAGTCGTTGCCTCTGGGAGGATTTTTTTTTTTTTTAATTATTCAGGAACTGTTGGAATTTTGGAGTTGCAGGTGTGAGACTGTGAGGTTGATTTTGCACGACAACTTTCTTTCATTTCACTCCTGAGTTCACGTCCCAACCTGACACATGATCACGTGTGTTAAATTATGTATGAAAGACTGAATTTGTTTGGAAGTATTCTTGTGTGAAATATTCTTGGATCATGTGGGGTTCATGTTCATGTCTTTTTTGTTGCACTGTGTTCAATAAAGTTATGTGATCAAATTATTTTTTGGACTAGTTTTTCTTTTATAAAATCGTGTGACTTTTTTTTGAAAAAAGAAAGTCACAAGCAACCCCATTAGAGGCCTGAAACACATGGTTTTACGACACTGTAATGACTGTGTAATAACTGTGTATGAACAGAATAGCAAGTTTATGTACATGAATACAATGGCTGCACACAAAATTCTGCCTAAAATGTTTTGTGTGCAAAGCCAGCTGTTGGTTTTTACTATTATCATCGAGAGCTAAAAGAAAGAATGAACACTTTCCACTATCATTTCATCATTGCAGGTCATCATTTCGAAGACCTGCAGAAATTTAACAGTATCAATAAAAACTCATCTGGCAGTCAGCTTTAATCAATCACACGACCAACTGATTCAAATTAACATCCTTATAAGACCCTCAAGCCATTCAAAAAGCTTTTAATAAACCTGGTTTGGGTTTACAGACCACATCAGGCCACGTCTCGGCATCCCTGGCAGAGTCAGCTCCAGCAAGTCGGCCAGTGCACGTGCACGTGCCCGGACCGGCACATGCGTTGGACGGGGGTTCATTCTGGGGTGGCATCTTTCGGATGAGACACTGTTGTGACTGGAGTGCAGCGAGCAGACGGCAGAGAACACAGAGTCTCTCAGACCTCCACTGGCCTGCGGATCATCACATCAGCAGCTGCATTTTTAACATTTAAGTCATTTTACAAAGCTAATTTTACACTGTAAAGCATTTGATGAAATACATTTCTTGTTTCTGTTTTTTCCTCTATGCACTACACAGTGCGGCCCTCTGTCCAGGTCAGTGATACAGGACACCGTGTGCTGTCTCACTCCCTCTGCCACTCTTTTCCTTTTTAATCTCCCCGAGGCTCCTTTTTCATTAGGATTTACCGAAAGCTGCTTATCTCTGAATTGCTGTTTGTTTTCCTGTTTACTTTTTCCCCACAGGGGTTGTGATATTTTTGCCTTGTGACTGTGGCGTCTGTGATGTCATTGGTTTAAAAATGTCTCTGCAAAGTGGAAGTCTACCGACTGCAGTGTTTCTAAAAAAATAATAATGAACCTTCAATCGAACTGAACGCACATAATGATAATGATAAAGCATAGAACATATAGATACTGACATCAAGAGGATATTATCTTAATATTATAAACAGATAACTTCCCCCCAGTTGTTGTTCAACGTGACCAGTACGGCTGATGTTGGCTAATGTCCAAAATCATTTTGATTTGTCAGGTATCTAAACCAACATCTCATCAGTGCTGCTCTGGCTGCAACACGTTCCCACAATGGACATGTGGGCCGTGATACTGTAAAACCGCAGCCTGAGAATGTTGTTTTAACTCCCTGCATGGTTTTGATAGGCACTTTTCTATTTGCTGAGCTGCAGATTCAGAGCGGCAGAGAGAGTGAGCTGCTGATTTCCTGTCTGTAATAGCTTGGGGAATGCCGCTTTGAATACCAGTGGCTGTGGCACAGATCACTGGTTTCAGACGGCCGACTGTCAGGCAGATGGTGCTTCATACTTTGTATGCTTCGTCTGCTTGCTTATGTTTGTTGCCTACCGGGCGATATTTAGATTTCATAAGGTATTCACACATCCGAACCATTGTTTTTAAAGGGACGGAGCCTTTGGTCCCCTTTTAAAATTCATACTTGTTTCTGTGCAGCATCTATCTATCTATCTATCTATCTATCTATCTATCTATCTATCTATCTATCTATCTATCTGTCTGTCTGTCTGTCTGTCTGTCTGTCTGTCTGTCTCCCACATCTCTGCAGTGCAGGCGACCTCTGTGGCGCTGAGTTTGAAGACATTTGACCCCGAGAGTGTCAGAGGATGGAAGTGGATCACCTTTCGCAGCCGTTTGTCATTGTCAGGCTACGGCACCTGGTTGTTTCCACGTCAGTCCGTCCCCCAAGGTAGAAGTAAACAAGGTCTTATGTCAGTTGGGGCATGTGGCTGTTGAGGAGGGGTTTGAGGTTTCCTCCCCCCTATAAGTCAGTGTTGTTAGTCAAAGTGACCAGTTCATCAATAGTTCCAAAATTCAAAATCCTTTTGATTTGTCTCATGCACGTATCAATCAGGGGAAGGATGCCATTGTGGGTTTGGAAGGTAGCTGGATGAACCCTCTAACACATTCCCATCGACCAAAGAGGTATTTTTTTTTTTAAGCAAAAAGACATCGCTGCCTTTGACGCTGTTCTTTCATTTGTCGTGAAAATGTCAACTGGTTTTCGCTCAACGGTCTCCACGCTGGAGTTCCTGTACTTGTTCCTCAACTTCTCTCCTCTGTGTCAGGTAATACCGGTAAAATGGATGAGTGGAGACCAGAAGTGTTACTGAGAACTTTGCTTTCCCCTTTATTTAATTCGTACATGAGCATCAGACAACGCTGAACTCGACTAGTTTGTCAATTTCGTTTGGTTTCTCCTTCACCAGGTTGAGGAATTTGAACCAATAACGTCACATTCCTGTGCAGGAAAGACAAGTTGCCCCTGGGTTAGGCGCTCACAGAAGACCTTTCGTGGTTGAGGGAGCCGCGGGCTGCTTCAACACACAACACACACACACCTCTGTTTGAGTGCGTTGTCCCTCAAAGTCATGCTTGCATTTCCACAGAATTCCTTTTTAAAGCTGACTCATCCAGAAACATGTTGTACCCTGACAGTAAGGATGACTCAAGTCTTGTTTGCAGCCACACTCACACACACTTCGACCGTGTCACCATGAACCCACCCACTGCTCTATCTGCAGCCCCTGTCCCTATTTTACAACTCCATATAAATCATCCCACGCCTGATAAAGTTACACTTGGACAAGATGCTGCTGCTCCAGATAGCAGCCAATGTTGCTGCTCTGTGGAGAATGTGGCGCTGTCACTGTCTAATCCCCCCCCCCGTGTCATCCCTCCAGCCTCCATCCATCTAATCTTCCTTCTGGCACCAGCAACGCTTTCCATCCTTGGTGCAGCAGGTCTGTAGGGTGGAGGAAGACAGTTGTGGGCAATAATCAGAGATTGTTTTCGGCTTCACAGGTCAAACTATTCAGGTATGCTCACTGCGCATCCATGAATTGGACCCCCAGGGCATTTACTGCCTTGCTAGCAAAGCATGCTAGTAAACCTAGCCTGGGCCGTATCAATATATTGATGTCAGAGCAGGAAAAGAATGTCCGGCAGGACCAGTTGATGCTGTGAAAGGCAGGGATTGGATGCTGCTGTGGTCACTTGACCCTGTTGCATAACAAGAATTATGGCTTTGACATGTAACCCCCCCGACCCTGCCAAGCAGTGCTGTCTCAACACATGACCGTATGAACATGTGAGTGCAAGAGAGTACAAATACATAAATTACAGAGTGACTGAGTGGGTGGTGTGTGGATACCTTTGAAAAAAAAAAACTAAAATGTGCAGACAGGTGGCTGTTTGGTCGGCTTCCTCTGGTTTTCTTTGTCACTGAGGATACTTGGTTAGTTTTTCTTGATAAATAAGTCGAGTGAACAGGAGTCACAAAAGCAACCTGGAGTCGTTTCAGTGAGAACAAAGAGGTTTTTTCCAAAACCTGCGCAGGATCACCTGCAGGCATGAGAGCAGAGCGTCCATACAACCGTCTGTGTCACACTTTGTTTCAAACGGCCGTCAAACGATCTCGATGCACTTTCACGTGGACTCTCTTTAGCTTAACGTCCTTCATTGCTCCGATGGCATGATTGAAGTTCTGACCAGGAATCCAACGTGTCACCGAACCCCTGCATGCCTTCGTGTGTGAGCTCTTCCTGCTTGTTGTGGACCACAGATTCCTGTCGAGCGAAACGGCGAGGCCTGTCGTGGGGGAGAGACAAAAACGCCTGCGGCCGTGCAATAAAAACCTGGTTGGAACCGCCCAGCAGCCGGTTTGAGCAGGTTGGGAAAAGGAGACAAGGGCCAGCAAACACAAACATGCATGGGTTTAAGGAAGGGGGCGTCGAGACTTGGAGGGTTGCCTCCCAAAAAGCGAGCACGCTGGCATCCAGATGTGCGGTCAGTTGCATAACGGGGTACGTCATGCAATAACGTGTAAGGAAAAGACGAAACAAAACAAACTTTTCTGCTGGTTTGACTAAGCTGTCCTCCACTGGTCGGCTGTCGTCCTCCTCCTACAGTTGTCACAGAGCAAATTGGTCACTTCCATCCAGTCCCCTGTAGGAACGCCGGGGACTATTTGCTGAGACAATACTCATTTTGAAAAGACACCCTGTGTGAGAGATGAGCCTCGGTTTGTTTGCGTGTGTGCGTGTCAAAAGACAAGTAGGTAGAAACAAGGAATGTCATCAAAGCACTTGAATAAACTTTGGGATTCTGGAGTTGCATCACAGAGAAAATCAATTAATTACAATTAACATCAAAAAATGTGCTGCGTTGCTCCACATACACACAACGTCTGTCATCTAAAATGGAACCGGAAATCTCTGAAGGTCAAAGTAAAAAGTCTATTAAACTGATCACCTGTTGTGTGAAAACAGAGAATAATGCCAGGAAGGGGAAAAATAGTAAAATATTGTTTGGGTCGTCATGCAAGGGGAGCTGATGTAATTTATTGTGGCTTACACAACGGTTGGCATTTTAGGAAGCGCCAGCCATGAAGCCCACACGAATGCACGGCCTCGTAAAACAGGAGCAGAACTAAGATAAATATGCCTTGTGTGCAACACGTGAGACACCGCGTTGCGCAATGGAGAAAGACACGCAAACATACGTGGTGGCATGCCACATGTCCCTCAAGGGGGTTTGGAGGAATTCCTTGTGCTTTTTATCCCACCAGAGTGTGGAGAAAAACTCCACGATTGAGGCTTTGATTGTATGGGAAGATCACCACAGCAGTTTGCATCAAGTCCTGGGCATCATTCGCCTCAACTAAACACAACGCACGGCTTTAAGAAACAGCAGATAAGACACAAGTCTTGCATTACAAAGTAAGTCAATGGAAAGCAGTGGACGTCCTTTGACAGACAAAAGAAGGTGATAAAAAAAGAGGTGAAGAAGTAAATGTGCCTTTTGCAGGCGGAGTGTTAAACACAGTGATATAGCATGACTCGTTGTCTTTGTGCTGATTATGTGTCATGCCCTACTGAGGTTGAGGTCTTGTGCATTAGATGCAGGTCATCTTTCATGAGCTATTGGCCCAAGTTCCCTCTGTTTCCAACCTACTGCTGCAACGCTGGCTTTCAGCTTCCTGTTTGTTGGACTTTCCACATGTTTGGATGGGGAAAAAAAACAGGTGGTCTCAGAGGACGGAGCCAGCGCCTGGCTGGGGGTGTTTCACTAGCCTGTGGGGGGGGGGGGGGGGGGTATCAGTGCCCTTTGTGACCTCACAAAAGGCTGTTTTACAGAAGCACTTGTTTTAGCACGCGCGCTGTGAAAAGAGGAAGCGAAAGGAGGAGGAGATAGAAAAAGCTGTGCCAACTGGTGAAGGCACAGCTGAGCACAGAGTTCCCAACTTAGGGTTGTAATAGCAAAGATGACGATAAAACAAAAAGCCGCCTGAAATATGTCAGCTGAAAAGTAACTCAGATTACTCTCCGCCTTAGTCCAGTTTATTTTGACACGATCCCACATGTTAAGAAACAAGCTTTGCCCCCCCCACCCTCTCTCTCTCTCACTGACCTGCACAATGACCTTTTCTGTGCAACCAAAAAAATAAATAAATGAAAACAACAGTCTCTACAGTCAGTGGATGTTAAATTTTGAGTGGACTCACCACGGCTTAAAGTGGAGCAAAGTTCACCTGGCTCCACACTAACGCCACTATAGTGTGTTGCCATTCAGCACGCGGTGTACCAGGCTCATCTTTACATGGCTCCAACTTTGCATTCAGCTCTATGTTTGGACGGGGATGCTTTCGCACGTATATCATCTCATAGTTCACAGCTGCACACCGACACACACACCGACACACACACCGACACACACACACACACACACACACACACACACACACACACTGGTGGGATTTCACTGTCCCATCCAAGAAACTGCAGGGGGCGTAACAACAGGCTCCTAAATAGACGCCAGTTAAGCGGACATGAGCAGATGAATGCATGCGTGTGAGTGTATGTGTGTGTGTGTGTGCGTGCACAGGGCTTGGGGAGGGGGAGAAAGGGTCAGGGGGTGGTGGGCACAGGCAGGAAAATGGCATTTGAGGTATTTCGCCCGGCAACACGAAGCCGTTTACGCACCTGCAAATATATCTTGAGAGAAGTGGATTGCAAGCGACCAGTACAGCCATAAAACTCTCCCTGAACCAATATATTGATGATAAAAGTCCCCCACAAATGAGATAAAGACCCAGTTGTAAATTATTGGCCATGATCATGCACATCTTGCTGTGATTTGGGCCAAAACAACAGCAGCATCCTACCAGTTATTAATAGTATGCAGGAGAAATCAAAGGCCGCATGCGTGACTTGGCATTAAATGCGGATTAAGTGCTGATGATTCTCTCTGTTTAACCTCTTCATCACTTTGGTTGCGTAATGTGTCCACAGCATATAGCTGCATCTGGTCAACTGCTCATCCTCTCCATCATCCTCTTCATTCACCTACAGCATGCCGTTGAGTTCTTTGAGTTCTACCTTTAAAAGACCTGAAGAAGATCTCCACTGAACAACACATTTTTTTCGTTTTATACATTTAAATCAAACATTCTGACTGAAATTGAGTCTTGAATCTCTTCTGGCAGTGATCCGGGTCGCCGTCTTGAGAGGGTGATGAGTTTGCGTGTTTGCTTCACGTGACAGCGATCTGTCTTATGACCTTGTGCCAGTCTGCTGTTTTCACACCAAATCACGTGCGCATCGCGCAGACACTGGACTGATGCTTGAGTAGGTCGTGTTCTGTACATTGTGTTCTAAAGCTCACAACGGGGACAGTGTGGCACGGGATTGCATCACAGTCGCCCCCTGATGGCGGAGAGCAACGCGACCCCCAGAATTGAGTTTATTGTCCTGTTGGCTGCTGTTGGAATAGGAAACATCATCTCTGCCGTTTGCAGTTCTTATTTTAATTGATTTCATATAATAAATAAATAAATAAATGACTAAATATAAAGAAAGTCAAAGTTAAATTCTGAGCCACATTGAAATTGAATCCAGCATTTCCTGCGCATTCCAAGATCGTGCAAAGTTAAATAAATAAATAAATAAATAAATACATTTTTACCAATGTGGAAACGATCTGGGTTCTGACCCCATTTCTAGAGTAAAGTACGATGACGTTAACCTTTAAAGAAGAGACAGCTTTATTTTCTGACCGTGTCCATGTAGTTGACTCTTGAGCCCTCTGTTGGTTTCAACCTGAAACTACAGCCTTCGCAACGTTCCTCATTGTTCCAATTACACCTGGAGGCAACTGTCAATCAAAGGTTCCAAGTTATAAATTGGACAAGAAAGATTGTAAAGAAAGTGCTACAAGGTAATTGTTATTTATGGTGATAAAGTATCATTATCCTATTGTTTGTTTTGTTTTTGTTTGTTTAAGATCGTTTTTAAAGTCCAAAGCAAAACCAGCATGGAGTACTGCATGGGTATTGGTCGGTCTTTCTTCCTTACTTCTGGTGCTCATCAGTGTCTGTATCCAAGTCCTAGTTGCTTGTAGGAACTGAGTAGGCCAGAGATTAAAAAGCCTTTATTCAAGCATGGCCAAACAAGTTAAAAACTAGCCGATGCACTGTGGCCTGTGGGCCCTCATCAGGGCTGATGTAAGGTGGCCGTTCATACGCATCTGCCAAACATATAGGAGGAGAGATAACAAGGCTGGTCGGACTTTGAAGACAAACATGACAGAATTCACAAATTTGGACAAAACAAGCGTAGCAATACATAGTGTGCAAGCAAACAACAATGTATGACACTGTGAGTCAACACGTTAGATAGAAGACATCAGGGCAATAAGTCAGGGAGCCAAGGGAGGGCCAAAAAGATGAGATCCCACCTCAGTCAGCCCTGGGTACTGTATGGCTTTCAGAGTGTATCCCCAGAAGGACTCACTTTTTAAACCTGTGTCCTCCCCTTGCTGAACTGGCTACATGCTCTATACCAGAGATCCTCAAGGTACTGCAGCCGCTGCGGTCGTTTTTTAAGTCCTTGGAATTGTTGTTCGACTTTGAACAAGAAAATAGACACGGTGACAACTGACACACGATGTGAATGTAGAGATGCACACGTGATGCACATCGAGCGTATCTGCTGCACATTGTATGACAATAGCAGAAGATTCATCTCATTCATTCAAGTGATTATGGGAATTAATTGGCCGCAGCATGTACTTTTCAATTACACCTACGTATTAAACAATATGCACTGATCACCGGTCACCGGAGAAGCCCCACCCACTGAGCATTCCTCCACCTCGGTGTGAATTCCTGGGCGTGTCCTGAAACACGAGGCGAGCCAGCGAGGCCGCAACTTCTTCAAGTAACCAGCAACCTCGCTGTGTACGTGTGCGCGCGAGCGCACGTCGTGCACGGGGCTGCATTCATAATTCACGCGGCTCGTATTGTTGCGTCCTTCCTGAACGACTTCACGAGTATTCCACTGTGTGGATGGTAATCAGAGGCAGGAAGCAGGAGGAGCCTCAGGATCAAATGTCACCACGTCTACGATCGAGACTGTTATCAATGTCTGCGCCGGATAGAATCCACTCTCTCACGCACACACACACACACACACACACACACACACACACACACACACACACACACACACTCTTCCAATAGGGGGACAGTCACATTAATTATTACGGTATTAAAGGTCATGATCAGAGCCTGCGTCCCAGACGTCCGTGTTGAAGAATGATGAGAAAACCTAGGTGTTTTTTTTTTTTGTTTTTTTTGACTGTTAGCGGATGAAATGTGTATATCATTAGCTGCATAGTGAAACCTGATCCACCATCAAAGCTTTATATGCCATCTCCTCATCTGCACAAACACTCTCTGCTCCTCTCAGGTTTCCCCAGGTTCCCCTCCTCTGCTAGTTTTGCCATTGACATCGACAGGCTAGTGGTGCCAATGAGAGCAACTAGCATGGGTGAGATGGAAAAAACGAATAATAATACTTTAAAAGAAAAGGGTGATTGAATCTATTGAAATGTTTAAATAATAAATGGATTTAATGCACATACGTAATTGCCAAAAAAATTGAATTAAGACTAAAATAGGACTAATAACATCCATTGCAGCAACTTTAATTGGTCAGAACTGTTCAAAACTATGCGTGTGTGTGTGTGTGTGTATCAGGTCTTGCAGGATCCAGTCGACCAACCCCACCTGACAAAAGAGCTCTGGTTCAAGCAGAGAGAACCTTTGAAATATACATGAGGAACCCTACACCTGTTACCAGGTAACCAAGGTAGGGATTCTGAACCGTGACGCTGAATCCATGTGTGTGCGTGTGTGTGTTTGTGTGTTTGCACCTGCGTGGACTCGTGCACAGACAGCAGCAGCCTCCCAGTTTTCTCCCAGTTCTCTGCTGGGACGAAGGCAGCCGTCAACGCCACTGTCCCGACCAGACGCCCGTCAGTCCGACAGTCCGGAGGAAGGAGATGAAACAGTGGGAAAGGTTCCCTGTGCTGCCGCAGAGTCCCTGAGAAGCTCATGCATGGGAGAACGGGTGGAAAGTGTGCCAGCCTAGACTCATCTGACGCCGGAAGTGGAGAATTTGTGCAGGGAAGAAAACGTCTTTCTTCACAGCTCCGGGCCCGAGTGTTGAACATCTGCCCCTGCAAGCATGAACCCGATGTGGAAGATTTACAAGGGCAAAGTGCTGAAGACCTTCAACCCCGAGTATGAGGAGGACATGGCAGAGGAGGTAGAGAACTTTTAAACTTGGTGAGGTTGAGGTCGTTGTTGGGGTTAAAAGTTTATTTGTAGTTCATCAGAAGGTCGGACGACCGTGCGGCCTAAACTGAACCTCCTCCTGTGGGTTTCATCATGCTGCAAATACAAGGCAGCCATCCAGTGCCTTTAATGGTTAAGATGATGTGATTCCTCTGGTTACGGCAACAGAGGTGAAATAAGGTGGCAGATAGAGCTGATAGGCACATATTTCAAATTGAAACATCAAACTTTGACTTAAACTCTATAAAATGGAGTCACCAATACTGTAATGCACATTATCGTAACAAAAAGATTCCATATTTTTTGTCCACTACTGCTCTGGTACAAATTCTATGGATTAGTTAGAGGCCCACAGGTTGATGTGCTTTTAAATTTTATCATGTTTTTCCTTTTTCCTCTTTCCCACCTTTGTAATTCTTCTTTTCTTCTTCTTCTTCTTCTTCTGCAATAAACAACAACAACAACAACACCATTGACAATAATTTAGGTTGTGTAAATGCTTTACATGCAGATTTTCTGACTACTATTACAGAACGAATATGATCTGCTATTGCTTTTATTTTACATGTACATTTAATTCTGTCACTATAACGACTATCTAACGTGATCACAATTCTGCTGGTGGTGGTCATGGCTCCATCACCAGCGATGGAACCTGGTCGTGTGTTAGCGGTTCGGAAACACACGGTGTTGCACTGACCCACATCTGTGCACCGCCAGGAGGAAACCTGATCCCGGACCGGAGCTGAACAAACGGATTAGTTAGCATTCCGCTGAGTGACGGACACACAGGCCAGGACAGATAGTTGGGGATCCTGTGTGTGTGTGTGTGTGTGTGTGTGTGTGTGTGTGTGTGTCAGGATCAGACCGTGGAATCTCTGGCACATCCAGAGAAACAGATGAGGTGATCAAAGGGACATTTTTCCATTGAAAGTGAAGTACGGAGCTTGCTCATTGACGTCCCTTCAGTCAGTCACGGCTGGGACACGCTTCAGTGCATCTGCGACATGGCTAACACTAAATAAATTAATAGTTTAAATAAACAAAAAGAGTTTTTTGTTTCTCCCCCTCACTGTTGCAGTATCCACAGCATCCTCTAGATGGCAGCACAGCTTCCCGCAGATCGTGACTCCACATAAAACGGGGATTAATTTGGCAATTTCTGGCACGTCCACGTTTTCTGCTCTCTGCAGGTCACAGAGGTGGAGAACAATGTGATGAGTCCAGTGCAGGAGGATGAAGGACCCAACGCCGTCTCACAGCTGGCGAGAAAAGTAAACAAACTCTGTCCGCCACCACAGCGTCTCACTCCTTCCAAAAATAAGCATTTCCACACACGGGAGATTTACAAAATGGCTTCCTATATTGACCTTTGACCCCGTGTCCAGATGCAGGGTGCCGGGACCAGAAGCTGGCACAGGCTGTCGGCGCTGTTCAACAAGGACGATGAACACCAGCTTCTGGAGGAGACGGAGGGGCCGCCGGTTGCTGACCAGTGAGTGGACGAATTGATGACTTTCTATTATCATCATTTCCGAAAGTGTTTACGGCTCAAGCGTACTATTCACCAACCGAGCACCTCCTCTTCTCCCCCCTCCTCCTCCTCCTCACAACAACTCTCCCTGCAATGTCAGCCCACTTGCAGCGAAACCAGAGGAGCCTCCACGGCACTCCAAACGCTCGGGGTTCTGGGACGCCTTCGCCACCAACTGGGCCGCCAAGAAGCAGGCGGAGGCTGCGGCGGCAGCGGCAGCAGCAAATGAGGCTGCGGTGGCGGGCGAGGGAGGGGAGCAGGAGGTGGAGGAGGCCGCGGCGGCCGGCGGAGAGGAGGTCCAGGAAGGCCGGATGACGGAGGGCGAGGAGGTCGAGGACGTCGAGGGGGAAGGCGGAGGACAGAGCGGCAACAACAGCTTCTCCAAGTACATCTCGCTGGGGGGCCGCAGCGAGGAGGTGTCGCTCAAGTGGAACTTTGTCACCAGCAAGCTGGCGGAGATGAAGGCCAAGTCAAACTAGCTGGCCGGCCGGCGGTGAGGGAAGTGCAGGGGAGCGCAGACAATGTGTCGGAGGTTTAGGAGGAGGTTTTACACAGGATTTCCTGTAACTATGGAGCTACTGTAAAAGTCCCCTATACTGTACTGTGTTTTTTTGGTGACCAAAGACCTTGCACTGTCTTCTATAAATAGCATTTTAAAGCTTCACCCCCCCAAAAAAAACAAAACAACAATTGCAACTATTATTTATGAGGGTCTTTCCCCCAAGATTTATTTTAGCCATGATGGCCACAACATATTATTTAAACTCAAATATAGAAAGATTGGAAAGTTCATCACATAATTCACCTAACAATTAGCTTAACTTAACACACTTCAATTGATGTAAACACAAAAACTGCAATTTAATGCAGGGAATTAAAATGAAACAAGAGTTTGATATTCAAGGTGCAAAATGAAACAAAATTGACTTGACATGATACCAGTTTTCCAACAAGTGTGCCTCTAGCCACTCAGTGAACTCGAAGACAACTCGAGAAAAGTCCATCCCGGACATCAAAAGACATCCGGCCTTAGTGATGTCAAAAAAGGGCACCAGCGCTGCACCCCTGGCAGTGTGAAGCTCTAACAAAGCTGCAGTGTTAGCAGAACACTAAAATCCAGCATTTCAGCAGCAGGCTGCAAACAGAGGGTTCAATATGCTGTTTCTGTTCTGCTGGGGATCTATGAATTTCCGTGATAAATCATTGAGTGACGGTCCTCCGGCTCCGCTGGACTCCAGGGTGAAAAACAGCTGTGTGAGACTGGAGCACTGGAGGGACTTGTAATATGTAACACACAGCCAGTCGTAGATAAAGAGCTCAGCGTGTTAAAGGTTAAAGCAACAACAGATCTTTCCCCAATATTTCTCCCAAGGGGTTCTTTCAACCTCAGAGGAAAGGTCCTCAGCCCTGTCGACAAGCCTGGTCTAATCTTCAATTCAACATAAACTGGATTAGGAGATTAGAGTCAGCGATAGCCAGATTAGTTGCGGATTATCTCACTTCACCTGTTTGGAGGGCTAGCGATCACACTCGGCTTTGCAAGGCAGTGATTCCAGCAGCGTTTTTAAAAGAGGAGAGAAGGTGAAATGCAGGGTCATATAAAAGTGTAAAATAGAATGTGTGTGTGTGTGTGTGTGTGTGTGTGTGAGTGTGTGTGTGCGTGTGTGGTGAGATGACTTCAGAGGGACTGACATGAATTGGATTGTCGGGGGCAACTGGTGACTTCACACACAGCACCAATGTTGTGATGGTGAAAACAAATTATATATCTTTTTTTTTTTTTCTTGATTTCACCTCTGTATTTGTTTGTTTGTTTGTTTGTTTCAGATTGTGTTTTTTTTTCTGGATTGATATAATAAAAACTACTGCACAAAAAAACCAAAAAACAACCCAAAACCAAAAACACGTATTTGTGCTATTATCACTCTGCAAAACACTGGGAAATAGAAAGTTTCTTGGAAGATGACGTCGAATCTCAGAGGCTTTGGCGGAACCACTTTGTTTCTTCAGCTTCTTTGTATGTAGTTCCTCCGACCAGCAGGGGGCTCCCTTTACCTTGTCACTAGAAAGTGTCGGTCTGCTGTCCGACCTGCCTCAAACCATTATTTTTGGAGCTAAATCAACGTAATCATTTTTTTTTGCTTTTATCGCATTTTAGCGACTAAGTTAAAAAGTAAAATTCAATTTTAGTAATCACTTAAATTTCCCTCTCTGCCCCTTTCGCCCTCCACACCCCACACAATCTCTTTAATTTCCTGTTTTTCTTCACCCACTTCCTCTTCTCCTATGCCATACTTCCTCATATACAACACCATTTCCTGGGCACATTTTCAGATCTTTGTTGAAGTTTCCATATTTTAATTGGCCAACAATACAACCCGAAAGTCCACTTCATGTTGCTTCTGCTTCCCAGTGACGCCCACGTTTCCAGCAGTACATCATGGATCCACACCGGTGAGTGTCAGGAGTGTCAGAACTGAACTATTTCCTGCGCTTTTACACACCCTGGTAAAGTCCAGTTTCAGTAACTGTGGAAAGAAAAAAGATTTCAGCACAACATTTTGACCCTAAAAGTGTCTTTTTCTGGAGGAGCTCTGGGGGTGACAGTAGTAGTAGCTTTTCCATTACTCCTAGAACTGCCTAGATATTGCAATAAAGAAAAACTGGTAATGGAAACACTTAGAAAAACCTCTCAAATATCGCTGAAAAGTTTTCACGCTCTCACAAGGGGTTTTTGTTCAGATGTATTGATATAGAGCTATATTGCAAAAGTGTCACGAAACACTTTTTTTTTTGCATTTTTACGTCACCGTACGGCATCACGTGAGCCGGTCACATAGAGTGAAAATAGCTTGTTATGTTTGGATGGAGGAGGAGAGGAGACAATATATATATATATATGTATATATATATATATATATATATATATATATATATATATATATATATATATATATATATAGCAAACATAATTCTCGTAAAATCTTCAGGGACAAGATTTTATGAGAATTACGCCTTATGCGCTTCACACCATTTGGAATGAACTTTCTTTCGACTGATCAGGTTAAACGACTCAGGTTTTGTCTTTTCCCACTGGGTTGACATCAACGTGGCTGAATTAATCAGCTCTGATGGCATGTTTACTGATGTTCCTGTTGACTTAGGGGATGGAAAGCTATTTGTAAGGCCAAAAAGCTTTTTTTTTTTTTTTTTTTTTTTTTTTCTAATTTCACCCCCACAGGTATTTCCATTTTCTCAGTCTGACCCGATCTAATCCCAGGTCTTTACGAGGGTCTGATTAGCATCACAACCACACCAAAGACTTGCCCATAAAAATCAGATGGTGCCGGGTGGCCACAGGCTGGCCGGACAGAACACAAAACAAAAGAAAGCAAAACAAAAACAGTGTGTATGTCGTGTTGTGAGGCTCAACAAGGCTCCAGAACTGTTCAGTTTTTAATAGGAAACGTCTCAATTTTGTGGATTTTTCTTTTTCGCGCACGCAGAATAAACACATAAAAGTTCCCTCGCAAACATTTAAACAATGCTAACAGTTTCCGCTCTCTGGAATTAAAGAAGTCATTTGGCAGCCAGATGTGGTTCACAGGTTCCACGTAGCAGAAGCCTCGACTCACACAGAGCCTGAAACCCTCACATGTAGTAAGTCTCCATAATATCATAGTGCAGGTTAACAAAACCGTATGCAGGGGTGGAATGTATCCTGGAGAAGAAGGGAGTCAGGTTTGGGTTTTTTGGGTTACCTTTTTGTAAATGTACATTTTTTTTTAGTTTTTTTTTAGACCTTTTTTCCAGACCTTTTTAGACCTTTATTCTTTCGCACTAATTATTTTTGGGGTGCACTGTTCCACTTATTCTACTTGCAAATATAGACCGCCACAGTTACCAATAAAGCTGTGTTGGTTTTAAGTCGGCTTTTTCCCGCTATTCGTCCTCCGTGCGAAGCTGCGAATTTGCCTTTTGAGGAGGGAGAGCAGCGCCCCCACATGGAACTTTATTAACATTGAACATCAAGTCGGAAACTCTGCATGCAATGGACTCATAAAATCACATAAAACCTATTACTGCTTTTGCTTTTTAGTGTTCACACACACACACACACACACACACACACACACTGACCCCAGAATAGTTCACCCTCCATTAATAGTTGTCGTCTCTTTTCCAGCTGGTGTGTGTGTGTCTCCCGGTGGCATTTTGCCATTTGGCTCGCGCTCAGTTGTCGGAGGTGACAACAAAACTCCTCCCCGACCCCCTGTTTGCATTCAAACCACCATGAAGACCTTAAAGAGCTTTCTTTAAAACTGCTCTCTCTCTCTCTCGCCTGCTCCTCCACTCACTGTCATTACGCGGCAACACAGTTCATCTTTGCCGATAAACTGATAAGACTGAGTTTTTAGGTCTTTGGAGATTGGCAAGATGAAGATTTGAGGGTAGAAACCTGAGCGATCCAGCTGCTGCTGTGCAACAGGTCGACGCGATAAGAAAGATGTTGCGGCTCCGACTCGTGTAACGCTGTTTTTGTCCCATGTGTTTTTCTGTTGTTTTTTTTTTTATGTAAAAAGAATTGCATTGCACTTCGGACAGTCTCGATCGAGTGAGCACAAGAAAAGTGTTGTGTTGCCCTTCCAGTAAAATGCTCTGTTTTCAGCCTCCTCGGCCACCGGGAGACATAAATTGTGCGCCCAGAGTAATTGTACTGTAGCAGTGAAATTACAGCATAAGACCTCGAATTTGTTGAGATTTTAGAGAGCCTGCGTTCCGGCCCCCTCCTCCTCGCTGGAGCTCCGGCTTGTTTTGTCTGTGAAAGTCTGACGTCACGAGTCGGTCTGGGAGATTTACAGGTGAAATTACGGCGCAGCAGCGGCTGTCAAAGGCCGACGTTTGACGACTTTCAACCCCACACTTTGTATTTTCTCCCCGCCAGACAGACATGTCTGGCAGCACTCAGGTATGACGACGCTGTGGCCAGCGTGTCATCAGACGCCGTGACTCACACACACACACACACACACGCACGCGCGCGCGCACACACACAAAAGCACACGCGGTGCAGCGGCGCCATCTGGAAACCAACCTGCGGGTGCTAAGATGGACACACAAAAAACGCAGACACAAACACACACACACACACACACACACACAGACACACACACACACACACAGACACTGCTGTCTCTGGCTGGCAGTGCAACAGCCACACCTGCATGAGGCAGCAGGAATGTCGCAAGCAGTCGGAATACAGCACCACCTGGAAAAAGGGAAAGAGAAATAAACTATTTTTGGCTGTACAGCAAGTTTGATTTGAGGACTCTGCAAACAGCGTCTTCGATTTTACTGCTGTCCGTCTTCTGTACTGGTCGACGTCTCCACATCCACTGCGAAAGCAACGAAGAAACCTAAAAAGTCACGTTAGCAAGTTTGTCAGTTGAACTCTTCAGAAATGAGAAAAAACAGAGAGTGTGTTTCATGCTGTCCTGGAAACTGGCCCTTTGTGATGTCACAAAGGTCACCCCTGATCACCACTTCTCTTCTGTTCCGTCTTGCTACACACTGTCACTCTTTCTTAACAAAAGAAAAAAAAAAAAAAAAAAAAAAAACATGGCTAGGATTTGCGGTCGCTTTGCACCAGACGGCACACAGATAGTTTTATCAGCCTCCCCGACGAGCGTGCAGCCCAACACGGCCCACTTTGCTAATCTCTAGTGTTTGCAGCGCGCCTGCAGAGATAGGAGTCGGGGCCAAGGTGCAGCTTGAGTTTCTTGAAGTTTTTTTTGGGGTTAGCGCAACCTCAGTCTCCCAATCCGACGTTGTGCTAATCCGTCCAGCGATTACGAGAAATTTACCAGAAAATAACTGAAGTCTCGCTTCAAACTCGGCGGCGGGATTGTTAATCCCAGAGATGTGAAGAAGACGTCTTGGTCTTGACATGAATACCCTTTTTTTTTTTTAGCATTTTCTTAAATCACAAAACCTTCCCATTGGCGCATAAAGTAACGTTAGCATGCTGCACCCCCTGGCTGTCTACACTAAATTCTTGCTTAGCAAGTTGAGAGTGAAGTGAAATCTCCTCCGCACTGATTTGTAGCTTTTCTTCACCCTCTTCTCGCCGTCCATTTACCATAACAGCGATGATTCATTTCTAAGTGCTAAACTATTTAGCGTTAGCTGGGCTCACGGTCACTTCCTGTGTCTCCTCGTCCTTGTGTGTCTTCGCTTGACGCCCTCGGGACAGCCTGCGACCGGCCTCTGATGATGTTTTATAGAAACTGAAGGCTGACAAATGAGCCAAGTGCGTTTTCACCATCATGAGTTTATCAAGCCACTCAAACTTTCTCAGCCCGCCGAGGGTTTAACTGAGTCGAGCTCTTCAAAGGGCCGCAGCCTCCCTTCTCCCACCTCTTGTTGGTGTTTCTCACGAGACGCTTCATCCTTCTATAATCTAAGGGCTCAATCTAAAGTTTTTGCAGCCCGCTACCCCGCACCCCAGAAAAAGCAAACCTGCCCCTGTTGCCCCCCCCCCACTGCTCCTCGGCAGCGGCGGGATAATCTCCCTGCTGAGCCAGGCCGCCGCCCCCCCGGGCACAGCGCACCCAAAAACCTAAATACACTCACACGCAAACACGCACACACACACACACACACACACACACACACACACACACACACACACACACACACACACACACGTCCCAACACCCGTCATTTATCTCCGTCTCTGAAAAGCCACCACCCGACTCCCAAATGTAGGTCTGCCGGCTGCCTGATGGATTTTTCTGCCTTATTGATGGTCGGGGCTGAAAACGAGAGCGCCAGCGCCATCATCACGGGTCAGTGGCGGCGCCCGCTCCACTCGTGTGTATTTTTACTTGATTCGTGTTAGTTTGTGTCCGTCCATCCAGGCTTATTGTTTCCTGCACAACAGGGCCCACCTACAGAGTGGCCCCTGCGTGGCACGGAGAGCCAAGCTGGCCGAGAACGTGGAGATGTTTCTTAAGTGATAGTTTGTGGTGTTATTTTGGAGTGTGAGGTCGGCCGCCAGTTTACAGCCCCTCGTCAATCACAGCGGCAGGACCGTCGTCTTGTTGATCTGGAACGCCGGCTGCGGACAGTAGAAGCTTGTGTGTGTGTGTGTGTGTGTGTGTGTGTGTGTGTGTGTGTGTGTGTGTGTGTGTGTGTGTGTGTGTGTGTGAGAGATATCTTTAGGTTGCATATCTGTATTGTGTCTTTAGGAATGCTAATCGATTCCTCGGCCCTCTGTTGTTGTCGTGTGTGTGTGTGTGTGTGTGTGTGTGTGTGTGTGTGTGTGTGTGTGTGTGTGTGTGTGTGTGTGTGTGTGTGTGTGTGTGTGCGTGTAAACTGCGGGTCAGGGTCGGGTTACTGTTGCTGCAGCTGTTTGGGGGTTTGTTGCTCTTTGCTTTTCGTGGGCGACCTGCAGCTACAACCTTTAAGCCTAAACACACACGCACGCGCACGCACACACACACACACACACACACACACACACACACACACACACACACACACACACAGTGCTCAGCGTGAGAACTGACTGACTGATTCCAGTGAAAAGGCAGCAGGACGTTCTAACAGAACTGATTAAATAAAAGAAAAGAAAACTAAATTTTCCTTTTTTTTATAAAATTGTTTTAATCTCAGCTATTGTTTAGTCAATTGTTGTGGTGTCTCCCAAACACCAACGATATATATCTGTGACTCCCTGCTCCTAACAGCTCCCAGTGACCTGGGGGTGTTGGAGCCCAGTTCAGGGGGAAACGGTCTCCGCCGTTGCTGTGACATGCACATACGGTGTTTGAGGTGCACAACGGTATTCATTTTTGACATATCCATTTGCTGAAAGTGATGTAAGCAAACAATGAAGAATGCAAGTACCGCTGCCAGGAGCAACCACTCATGTCGTGCTGCGGCATGTAGACCAGAGGACAAATCGACACCAATGCAAATTGTACTGGCTATGATGCAGAACATTTTGGAACAAAAATGTGCAAAAAAAAAAATCCCCAAATTTTTCTGTTAAATTTGAAAACGTTTCAAACTCGAAGTCCACTCCGGGAAAAAGAGGACACCGCTGCTGGGGGTCTTGCACTGCGGATGGACAGACGGACGGACGGTGCACCTGGGTCCGGACTGATCCAGGCTGCGGGACACGGCGGTGCGTGACACAACAGACCCCAGGCGGGGGGGAAAACAGCACGCTGATGCCCGGCAGGAGACTTCACTGCTCTGGTTTCCCATCATGTCCGATGAGCGCAGGTATGGAGGCGTGCTGAGTCGGGAGCGTGACTGGGCGGGGAGGAGGTGAAGGTGCTTGGGTTCTTCTTCTATTCACAGCCGCGCAAACGTGCGCGGCTCCTCTTACAGCTTGCTCTGCCCGGCTGGCCGGCCGGCCGGCCTGTCAGCAGGATGTCATTAGGGAGCCGGCCGACTGAGATTCCTGCCCTCCGTCACACACTGATTCCCTTTGGAGTCTGTCTCTATTTCTGACATTGAGGAATTCAGGGTGCAGACGTGGGAATCGGGGGTGTAGCAGCGCTGCCAGCCAGCCAGCCAGCCAGGTGGTGGCTGATGGCTGGAAGAGATGCTTGGAAGAGGAGGAGGAGGAGGAGGAGGAGGAGGAGGACACGGCGTCACGGGACGAGGGGTCGACGGAGGCTGTCAGGAGGAAGAGCCGTTGTGGGACAAAAAGAAAAAAAAAAAAAAAAAGCTGCCAGAAGGATTTGGAGCATTTGAGTTGACCCGGAGAGGCAGATGGAGATGGTTGGAGGGGCTGAAATCCCACTCATCCGTCTGAGTCATACAGAGTGGCCCCCGAAAAAATCACAAAGGAAGATGAAGATGGAGGAACTAAAAAGAAGAAGTGACGCTGCAAAATGTCACAAACCCGAAAGGAATTCTTGATGTTATTCCATGAAATGAAAAGTTGCAAAGTTAAGTCAAACGACTGAGCTTGATGAGACTGTAACTGCACTGCTGCCAATGTCCCAGCCCCCCTGCAGGTGCTGGTGTGTGGGTGTGAATCATTTCATCAATCGCAGATACAAGGGATCACAACATTGCAAGTCTGTGAAAAGACTTGAGTCGGTGAGGCAGGATAAAGTGAAATGCAAGCCCTTGTTATCCAATCTGACAGGAGAAGAAGAAACACGTTTCCATTGAATATGTACGGTTTGTTCTCTCCTCCACTTCCTCTTCCTCCCGCCACCGAAGAGCAAATCGCCCCAGATTTGCAACCTCGCTCTTTACGTAACTTAACATTTGCGCGTCACAGGGCTGCGAGACTTCCCTGCGCTGTCATCCAGCATCTCGGCCGGCCGGCCGGACGAATGTAATTAGAGGAATCAGACTCGAAGTCTGAGCTGCGGCCAGTGCGCAGCAGCCGTGTCATTTGTTGGCAGATAATTTGTACTCCTCTGTCGGCGGTGATCATCATTCTGGACACTTATTATTTCCTGTGGCTTTTTATTTCTTGCATTTATCGCTTCTCTGTAATTTAAGCAGGGGAAGAAGTGGGAAGTCCTTTTTTTGGGGGGTGGGGGGAAGGGTTGCTCATGTACTTTTTAATGTATTAAAGGTCCGTGCCAAATTCACACCCAATCAGAGTAATTAAAATCCAATGAAACAAATGTCAAAGGAATAACTACAGGAATACCACAAATCAATGTTTTTAGCTTTTTTTTTCACATTTTCAGCAAATTCAGCCTGCAAATTGCCACATCTTCCTCAACAACAACAACAACACGCTTGCTGTGATTGGTTTTGGTTCAAACATTTCACAGCCATCTCGCATTTTCAAGTATTTTAATTCCTTCACATCCGGACGGCTCAGACCAGGTTCGAGAAAAGAATGCTGTGTCCCATGACCGACTGGTTTCCTGGAGGACACGCCGCCCTCGTCAGGTGGGACTGCTCTGTGGCTTACGAGGACTATCATTGGCTAAGTCCTCCTGGGAGCCGCTGGCCCAGCGCGGTGCCCCTAGAGGTGGACCGTCCCTGCTCCCCGGCAGCCAGTCTGGGGTTAAATTAGGAGCTGCGGTGGGAGACGAGGGCGAGGTCAAACGCTCTGGTCTGCTTTGATGATGCTGCTGGAGGTTGTAGGGAGCAGCAGGCGGACACTCCTCCAGCAGGAGCCCGACTGTTCCACAGCGGTCAGTAATCCTGCTGCTGTCGAACACGGAGCTAATTCGTGAGCGTGAAGCCTGTTTCTTCCGAAGAATCTGCTCTTTTTTTTAACCGTGCCTGTGTGTGTATGCGTTTGTGAGTGTGTGTGTGTGTGTGTGTGTGTCCTCAGCCTGCACACCCTGAAGGGAGCCGTCTAAGCCTGGAATCAGTCAGTCTGCGGTGAAGACAAACAATTCATTTGCTGAGCCAACCAGATTTCCGTGCTGTCCCGCTTCGGGCTTGAAGGTTTGGGTCTAAAGAGAAACAACCATGTGTAAAAAAAAAAACCAAAAACCAAAAGATCTTTTCACATCCTGAACATCTGAACAGACAAACAACAAAGGACTCCAGTGACTCCCACTCCATGACATTGTTGTTCTGTTTGTGATTTTTCAATGAACTGTCTTCTATTACTTAAAGGAGTCTGATGTGTGGAAGCATTTGCACCTAAATACCCTCAACGAATCACTTATCATTTATTTATTGATCAATTAAACCGGCATTAGCCCAATTGCTAACGTTAGCGCCCTCTTGCTAGCTAACGTGTAGCTTGAGCACCGTATTTGGGTGAGTCTAACCGGGTGAAAGATCTTCAAAAGTACTTCAGCCATTCTTTTGAATTTCATGATTCCAGGCTACACAAAAGCATTGACAGGAAGTGAGTGCGAGCCTTGCTGAGGCTAAATAGATTAGCATGGCAGTTTCATCAGGACTGGAAGGCCTTTTAACATTAAAATGAGAGCAAATAAGACATACTGCAGCTTTCCTGTCTTGCTTCTTTTTTTGTTTTGTTTTCAGATGGTTTAAGATGGCGTTCAAGAGTATATGTCAAGTGCAGCCTGTCGCCTGTCGAGAGCTTGGCTGGCTGTTAAGAGATCAATTGCTGGCAAAAATGATTTATCTTTTCCACTGCCATTTCTCTGAAATGGTGTAAAAAAAAGAAGAAAAAAGAAAACGACTTCAACCCCTCATCCCATGAAAGTTTCCATCAAGTCTGATAAAATGTGCCTTTAAGTTTGGAGTTTTTGTCACTTTGGGACTTTTGGTACATCGGCAGCGTCTCAGTGTAGACGATGATGTTTTCACGGCCGCAGAGGGCCGACTGTCACTCCGATGTTTCAACGTTCCCACCGGGGCTGTGAATAGATCCGACTGTGTGATTTGGCTTCCCTCTCAGTGGCTGCTGACCTAAAATGTGTTACGAGGAGACTCATATTGCTGCAGAATGTTCCTGCGGGGCACCAAAAAAAAAAAAAGAAAAAAAAAGCAACACCCAGACAGAACACCCTGCCTGAGTGCTGAATCAAACACGTGTCTTACCCTAAAAAGTTGTTCTACAGTTAAAGAAAGTTCCAGGCAAGTTTAAGGGACCACTGCTTCCAGTGGAGCCCAGCTCTTTTCGGGAATATAAATTAGAGGAGGTCACAAGGTCGGTGCGAACAGCTCTGAAAACCTCTGCAGTGTACGTCAGGGCTTCAACACTACAAGCCTGCAAACTATCCGCCTACAAAGTCGGCTCGTGATCAACGCACTCAAACAATGTTTTGTCTCAAACTGCGAGCAAACATGGCGCAATGCCATCGATGGCTGGCGGGATGATGATCATAAAACGATTTTGTAATCTGTTGTGTTGACATCAGTTGTCATGTCAGAACAAAGGAAAATGTTCAGCGCTCTCAGACTCAGGGTTTTCCGTCAAAAGGAATCTCTAAGATTTGCCGAATCCAAACAAACTCCTAAATTCGATCGGTTCCCCTCCTCGTTTCATGTTTCCTGCTTTGAAAGCTTGAAGCCTAAAAAACCCCCAGATCATCTAGATTTGACAGTATTTATGACGGATTAGGGCTGCTGATGTGGCTGCTGAGGGAATTACAGATTATTTCTGGCAGGTTTAGTCCTCCAGTCTGAGAAGAAGCAGATTCTTTTTTTCTTCCTACACTTATTGCAACGTGTTAGCGGGGAGATTAGCAGGATGTGGACAGCTTGACTGACAGTGGGCCGATGCATCACGAGCACGGAGCCTCATTTATGGCTTCACTCTGCCACAGCAGCAAAAAAAAAAAAAAACATAATCAAAGTTTGCAGGTTGTTGAGTTAATTGCAATTTAAAGCTGGTGAGTCACTTTTTGCAACACATCTTGGCAAAGGAAGAAGGGAAATCTTCAATTGACTCAAATTTCAAGGTCAGGGTCTACAGCAGGTGACCGATGGAAGGAATTCTCATCTCAACTGCAGAAAAAAATAGAAAAAGGGAAAAAAATCACAGGGGTCAAACTTTTGTTGGCAACATCCCTGTCAGACGTATGTTTTGATGAGGCGCCCAATGAGGATGTTTTTAATCATTGGGCGGCAACCTGTTGCCGCCCATCCCCCCCCTCGACTGAAACCCATTAACCATCGCAACACCCAAACCAGGAAACCGTCTGGAGGCTCCGACACTCCCCGAACAAAAACACGGCGGCCGACCCATCTGTATCCGCTTTCACTTCAGCCCAGCTGCCCTCCTTTGACAATGAGGGTCACCTGACCTGAACCCTAAAAGAAGAAGAAGAAGAAGAAGAAGAAGAAGAAGAAGAAGAGGGGGAAAAAAAATCACACGAAACTCCTGTTGGATTCAGTGAGTGAGGAGGGTGGTGGGGGCGGAGGTTGCAGGGTCCTGACGCTGCAGAGATATTTAGAGGCTTCCAGGTCAGGTTTCCCACAGGTTCAGCCCATATCTCCCCCATGAGAAGGTGGGGCTGAGTGGAAGGGGGAGGGGGGAAGGGGGGGTCGGTCACGCATGAGAGGATTGAAAAGGGCCATTCCTCTGATTTATGAGCTGACGTGGCTACAGGATACCTCCAGCTCTGGGATGGGTTTTTGTTTCAGGGGCTCCCAGTTTCCCTCAGCGCCTCCTGCTGCCACCGTCGGGGTTTTAGGTTTCAGCCATTAAGGAGGCAGCAGAAACTCCACAACCTAAACACGTAGCAATTTGATTTCGGCTCGCTGATTGGCTTTCAGGTTTCATTCCCAGATTTACCCACAGCTGCCGGGTTCTGGAATCGGTCGGAACCAACGGGGCCGCTGTTGTTTTCGGCAGCTCCAGTTGTTTCCCAGCAATAAACAAACTTGTCGCAGTTTTTTTTTTTATTATTATCATATATTATAATCAGTTAGTTTTCTTGACTAAAGTCATGTCTGGTCAGGTTGCGACACTTTACCATTTATTGGATAACTCATCCTCCCTGTTCTGCTCCACTGCGGCCTGGGATGAAAAATCTGCTCATGTGTACGGTGCGACCTTGTTGAGTACGTCTAATATTCATATATTCAAACATGACAGTGCAAACTGGGGCATCTTCCCACCCTGCGTGCAGCATCCTCCCACTCCTGCCTCTGCTGAAGCGACCTGGCTTGTAATTTTTTGACGTATGTGGCACAGCGCCGGTGAGACTTGAGCTTGGTAACAGCCGCTAATTGGCTAGCTTGTGTTGTGGCGTCCATGAGTGTGTGTGTGTGTGTGTGTGTGTGTGTGTGTGTGTGTGTGTGTGTGTGTGTGTGTTCGCCCTCTTTCTGCCCGTCCGTCCCTGAGTCAGGGACCGAGCGTCTCTCAAGCGTGGACGTCCGCAGTCTGCTGAAGCTGGCGGGCGCGCAAGAACTAGGCCAGATTTGACACACTTCACCAGGCCATGCTAACCCTGACACAAATCATTGTTTCTCCGAGCAGAGAGATGAAAAAAAAAAACATCTCGGTTGGAGTCGGAGAATGTCGGAGAATGTCATCGTGACGTGCGGACAGCAGCTGGACAGCAGGTCGTTACGGCAGAACTAGTTTGTTTTCTGCAGCCGATAGCGAGAGAAACGTGTTGCAGTGGTTGTCAGGGAAGAGTTTGGCACTTCAAGGCCAAGAGGAAATCAGATTTTTTTTTTTTCCCCCCCGCCCCCTTCCACCACTTGATGGCCTAGAAATGAGTCCGTGAAGATGCTTCGGGGCAGAACTCCTCAAAAGTTAACTGCTTATATTAATAATAAAATCCTTCTTTATTAATTCAAGTTTTTGGGGGCCGTTCAGTTTGCTCAGATAAAAAAAACTCAAGTTTTGCTCGAGTCCTAATTGGGTCAGAACTTTGCTGGACAGGTTTCGCCGATGGGCAATAGTGGAAGCGGGTGAGTCTCGCAAACCTCCCACCGTGTGTTTTCTAAAGGGAGCATCAAAGCCGCTTTCACATCCGTGTTTTTATTTTCCCTTCGTCTTTTTCATATTCAAAATATATCGCCGCCGTCGCTTCTTTTCACAACCCCGTGCACCAACGAAGCGCCCTCTGAAGACACAGCTGTTGATTTCCAGGCTGGCTAGGGAGCAAAAAAAAAAAGCCCCATCCCCAAAACATGACCATATGTTTAAACCTTGTCCCGTGAACCCAAAACAGGATGTCGCAGCAGGCCCTCCGGTCAGGCTGACTGACACAGACGCACAGGAGGCCCATTGTTTGCCTCTGATTTAGGACAGGAGGCTCGTCGGGCTCGGGGCAGGAGGAAGTGCGCTACACGTATGAAACTGCAATGTGTGGGTGTGCTGATGTTTGTTGTTGTTGCGTTGCTGCGTGTGTGATGCTGTAACGAAGCGAAAGAGCCGAGGGGCTGAGTTTGAAAACTGTTAGCTTGCAAAAAAAAAAGAAGCTTTTTGAGCAGAGTCTGGGGACTCTGCCAGACTGTCTGGGCATATTTTTTTTTTTAAAGTATCTCTTGCTCACTGTTAGGAAAGAAGGGGGCAAAACTTGTGGAATGTGATCGGATGTGTCATCACGTTGGCTGCTGCTGATTTACCCGGGAAATGTTGAGCTCAAGGATTCGTACGAGTGCAAAAGCAGCCACGATGTGCCGAAGTGTGCAACAAAACCCTGATTAAACCCTGTCACAAGGAAGAATTAGAACGCGTTGTCCAAAACCAATGCAATAAGAAAGTAGGAGGATTCTTCAGACAGGTTGGAGGATGTGCAGACGGTTCAGACAGGGGGGGCCTTGCACACAGAGGCCTCCTTGTCTGCAAACACAACCTGCCGCCGCTGTCCTCACAGCCCGGCGTGTCGGGAATGCTGAAAGGATTAGTGCACTTCAGATAATGTGAAAAATGAGACTTGATGGTCGCGGGGAGTCAAGGATGAGACGTTGTCGCCCCACTGAGCGAGGCCACCGTTTCTCTCTCTGACAGGAAGAGAGGAACATTCATGTCTTTCTCTTTTTTTTTTTTTTTTTTTTAGTTAGAATTTCAATCAAGGCTAAAGACTTTTCTTTTTACAACTGCCTTTTATTAAATCAAATTTATGTTACACTGTGCTTTTTTCTTGTTCTATTACTATTTTGATAACTTTGTTATTATTTCTGTTCTTAATGATTCTGTTATTAAACCCTCCGGTCATATATATATATATGTGTATATATGTATGTGTATATATATATATATATATATATATATATATGTATATATATATATATATATATATATATATATATATATATATATACATGTATATATATATATACATGTATATACATATGCATGTGTATGTATATATATTTTTTTTTAATGTTTTACCTCCTAACATATATCAGAAAATGTAGATTTAAATACAGACAATAACACAAAAAAGACAATCACAAGAGCTGCTTCTTTCTTTTCTTATTTTATTGGTGTGTACATCATACACAAAGTTCTTTGGAATAAAAAGTAATAAATCTCTCTTATAAATCAAATAAAAAGGAAGCTTTTGAAGTGAGCGGAGCCACTTTGTCAACGTGCAGCTGAATGGATTACGAGGTGGGAGGGGGGGGGGGCGGTGAACCACCCTGTCAGTATTCAGTCCTCTGTTTTTCTTGTTTACAGATCAAATGTAACAGGCATGCGATCCCTGCAGGCCCCGCCGGACCTCCGGGTCGTACCCATCCCTGCAGGCTGCGCAGCAGAAGTGACCTTTGGGGCGGAGATAAGGTGCGGATGATTGACCGGAGGATGGATGAAGTGCGGCGGGGAATCGCTGCTTTATCGCAGGGCGGCCTGCAGCCTCCCCCTGCTGCGGTTCCCTGACCTGGCTGAGCCGTCTGGGGAGGCGGAACATCCCTGGAGCTGACAGATGGCCGCAGTGACATCCCACAGCGAACCAGCAACTCCATTGCCCAAACTTTGTGGAGGTGAGGAGTGAAACCTTTCCATTTATCTTCTCAAAGGAATCACTGCTCATTGAATTTGTTTACTTTCTTTCTTTCTTTCTTTGTATCACCTCTGAATGCACTCAGATCCTATGCTGCGCTGGCAGTGATAATCGGTAATCGGTCGACGCTGTTTAACGCAGAAGAATCAACCCCCCCCCCTCCCCCACCCCGATGGGGAAAACAATGAAAAGCGTGGACAAGCTCAGCCCTCCTGCTCTCCTTCCAAATCCGACATCAGTGTTTTTTAACCTTATGTGAGATGAATCCCTGCAAAGAGAGAGAGGGAGAGAACTATGGGGCCTGTCTTTCATTTCCTCTCCCTCCCTGTGTGTCCAGTTCAGTGCACTTTTACAACCCCACAGGGGCGCCTCGCATGTTAGTTAATTCCAACGCCTGCGTTTTAAGGAGTATAAAATAGGAAGAGAAAAAAAGAAAAACAAACACACACAACAACAACAACAACAGCGACAGCGACAAGAACGCACGCACACTAAACTGGGACAGAATCGAATGAGGTATCACGGTTCATTTCACACACGCGTGCCAGTTTTCCAGTTGAATGGGGTGGGGGTGGGGGTGGGGGGGGGGGACAAAACAACAAGACGGTTTAGTGGTTCTTTTTAGTCGAGTCATTGAGGGAGGGGTGTCTGGTGAGGGTGGGGGCTGGCATGTTCACTGTGTCCGTACTGTACGTCTATGTGTTTGGTCTGAGGGTGGAGGGGGTGGGGGTGGGGGTGGGGTTCACAATTTAGTCAACTGAATAAAAACCAAACGAAAACAGGAAGAGTCCAGCAATACAGTAAACACACAACACCGACAACCGGTCATTCTGTCATATTTCTACACCCTGTCAACGCTTCCATAGGATTCATAAATATATAATATCAGCTTGACAAGGAGCGAGCCACTTGTGTTGGTCAAAGTCTCTTTGGAGGCGGTGAGTGTGGGGGAAAGAAAGTGATCTCACCCCGAGTACAGACGGGATGGTGGCTGAAAAAAAGTAACCCGCAGCCGACAATCAATTTCACTGTCCAACCAAGCCCCCTTTCTGCGGTACCCAAACGTAATACTGCTTGTGTTCCAGTGAGATTTCAAGTTCCCTTCCCTCCCATCCCTCAGTTTTGCTCCAGCAGCAAACGTCTGAACTTGGGGGTGAAACCGCGGGAACCCCAATACCATACCAGGCCATTTCAGTGTCTTTTCTTTGGGTGAGCTTGTACAGAAACCTGTTGCTTTTCATCAACCAAAGTCTCAGACTCGTTGCACTCCATGGCAACGTGCGTTTTGTGTTTGCGTGTCCATGTGTGTGTGTTTCTCTTTGTCCCCTTTCATCAAACGGTCGACTCTTTGGGTCCCTCTCGCGCGGCGTTCTTGCACCCGTACAGCCACTTGATGACCCGGGCGTTCCTCTCGATGATCGACACTCCGGTGGGAAGCTGCTCGGCCAGCTCCTCCTCGAACAGGCCGTCCCCCGAGTGCCGAGAGAACTCACTGGGCTCCGAGCCACCGCCGCCACCACCACCACCACCACCACCGCCGTCGGCGTCTCCACCCACGCTGCGCAGCGCCAGTGAAAGTGTGTCTATAGAGCTGGCGCCCGAGAGGAAATTCTCACGCCCCAGCCGCTCTATCATCTCGCCGTCCAGTCCGCAGAAGTCAAAGAAGTGCTCTTGTTCTGATAAGGCCACCGAGCAGCGGAGGCGTAAATCAGACTTGGAGCGCTGCAACTCCCCGAACTGCCGCCGTCTGGGCGCTACCGGCGGTGGTGATGCTCGCTTCCACGGGTCGTTCTCATCGTCGTGGTTGCTCATGTGGTTTCCGTTATTGATGCTGTCGCTTGCGCCACCGGCTGTACCCGCTGATAGACCGTTCTTAGTCCGTTCAAGAGTAGCACTCACCCCCGGGCTCGAGATGGAACCTGGGCTCGGGATAGACTCCGGGCTTTGGTCTTGGTCGGTCTTGCTGGACCTCCGGCTGCCCGGCCCGCCATCTGTAGCATCTTTGTCGTTGGTCCAAGACATACGCGAGTCTCCGTCTCGCGATTGTGCCTTCTCTTCGCTGATGACCATCTTCAGGATCCTGGGCTCGCCGCCGCTGCCCTTCTCCCTCATGGACCCTTGGAAGAGGCGTCGCACAAAACTGTACCCCTTGACCTCCGCGTTGTTGTTGTCCCCCACGGCCGCACAACCGCTGCCGGGACTCTTACACTCCTTCTTCTGCCTGTAGATGACGAGAGAGTCCGGCCTCAGCATCCGCTTGCCGGAGCTTCTCCGCAGCACGGGGGCGCTGTGCGGTGCCACCAGGCACTGCTTCCCGGGAGTCCTGGGATTGGGAGGCAATGTTCTGCTCACATTGCTCCTGTTCTGCGCCTCCACATCCACGGAGGTGCGCCTGTTCTCCTTGCGAGAGTCATCATTTTCGTTCTCATCCCTGGAGGTGAAGGAGAGCGTAGAGAAGGGCGTGTTGGACGAATGCCTCGGCGACGTGTGAGGCGTCAGGCTCCCGGGGGTGGAGAAACCTCGGCGGGGCTGCGGCGGCGGCGTGGCACAGGGCACCAGCACGGGCTCCTGCTTGGTGTTGATCACCTGCTGGCTCTTGACGTACTTGGCTTTATCTGCCTCCAGCCTCTCCACGGCACTGACAGAGCGGCCCTGGCCACCGCCATCTATCTGCCGGCGGAGGTAGTCGGGACCTTTGTTGAGGAGCCTCAAGGGAGACGGGGATCCGATTGGTGTCAAGGGCTTCATCTTGGTTCCCTAAAACAATAACACTGAGCAGCTTCTAAATTTAGGCACAAGGGCTCCTACAGTATGTGGCAGCAGGCATTCCTGATCGCGGAGCTCTTCAACTTTTTTGATGCATAGCTAGCTAGCAATCCAGGGGACCACAGAACCCAAGTATTCTATAGATAGCCCTGAGTTTCTTTCTTGGGAAGCGTTTAAATTGCGGATAAATTGATGTATCTGTCCGGTATTTACACAGGCATTTGAAGGAGCAGGCAGGGCGCAGGGAGGTCCTTTCCTTTCCTTGTCAGCCCGAGGCACTCCCCAAAAAGAGACGCTCCCTGCCCACAGCGCAGCAGAAAATAGCAGGCTGGGTTGTCGACGTAGCTCTTTCCTGCTTCTCCTCCTCTGCTTTCCAGTGACACTAGCCTTCGCGGCTCAGAATGAGACGTAATGGCTTCAAATATTTGCTTTGCGCCGGGTCAAGACTTCTGACTGTTTGCCGCCCGTCGTAGCTAAATTGACTGAGGGGGGGCCCGGCGCCGTTGCACTTTTCTTTTCCTTTGCCGGACGGATGAGTTGTCCTTGTCCTCGGCTCACCTGCACAGACTCCCTGGAGACAGACAGAGAGAGAGAAAGAAAAGGGTGGTTAGGGGATAAGTTGTTTTTCATGGCAAGCAGCAGAGACCAGATGGCCTACAGAAGAGCAGAGCTCAGCTCAGCCTTTTGATTATTTGACGTCTGGCAGTAATTCAAAATTGGCACTCTCCCTTTGCCTTTACCGCATCAAGGCTAAACCGCTTTTTGACACATAGGCACTTTCACCCAAGGAGCAAAACGGTCCATGAACAAACAGATAAGTCTGGCGCGAGTTGTGATAACACAGCCGAGTCGGGGGGGGGGGGTGATATCAGAAGGACGGAACACTGCAGTGAAAAAAACACTTAATCACGATGCGTGGCTGCTAAATCCAAGCAGGTAGAAAAACCAATCTCTCACTCAACGTTCCTGTTTCGCACTGTTCCTTCTCACTCTGGTGTCGGTGGAAGCTCGGGTGACAATTTGTCATTTGCATAATCATTTCTGAAGCATATTTCCTCCCGGTGCATGAAAAGTGAAAGTATGATGACGTGAGCAAAAAGAGAGTATGTCTTCATTTTGCTCATGTCATGTCATGGAAAGTGTTTGGAATGCTTGGGAGTCCAATTTGTCTTAAACCTGTGATGGTGAAACCCTGCTTGGATTAGAAAATGAAATACTGGACTGGACTGAACACACGGATGACGCCGCAGGAGCAGTTTGGAGGAGTATCGTGTTGTTGCCTTCGGTGTTTGGTCCACAATGGGGACTTACCGGCCACAATAGGCCCGTGGAATTCTGTATTTCTGTGAAAGTCAAGAATGGTCACGAGGATTAGAAAATCGTCACCCGAGCCTCGGTCGGAGGCATCGGAGGGGTGGGATTTCAAATCTAGGGGCGAACTAGACCTTTAAGTTGGAGGATGGCTGGGTTCCATACACGTCGAAGACCTTCTTTGTGGCACCGCAGGGCGAATTAAAGCGTGACTAAATCTGTCAAGCTCGAAACTGACAACACATTCTGACATAAGCAGTAGTAAGGATGGTAAAAATGTGCAGCTTTGCCGCGGTCAAACCAGGGCTCTTGTGAAGTCATAACTTTTTTTCACAGCCGCAGTAAAACAACTCGTTGTGTACATTGACAAGCCCCCTCCAACCCACTTAAAAATGGCCAGACAGACACGTAAATGCAACCGCAAGACACCGTTCTGCGAAAAGAGTTCCAGGAGTACCGTGTCCCTGGCAGTGTCGCTCCCTTTTTTACACATGAATTTTTTCCGGAGGCTCGCCGGCTGCACGTGCCTATAATGGGAGAGGCTCCACCCGATGGGTATTTTTGGCACGGAAAAAAACATCCAAGCATAGTTATCATATGTCCGCGTATGAGCGCCTGCATGTTGCGTGCGGTCATGGATTTATTTGTGTGTGTCAGTGCTAGTTTTGTGCCCGAGGGGCCACGAGTGATTTCCCTGTCCACCAAATCAGGTTAGATCCTCCACCGCCAGGGCTGCGGATTGCGGAGCCTCTGTGTCGTTCTGGCAGACCTGAGAGAACAGTGAACACATCTCCAGACTCCGTCTGGAGAAAAGAATGCCCCTTGTTGGCGGGAAGGTGTTTTATATGGCCACGCTTATTGTTCCCAACGGTCTGCCTCAAGTGTTATCGCTCGCTATTTTAGCTTTTCCGTCACCTGAGACCAAACAATGAGCAGGAAAAGCAGGGGGGGCAGGGGGGGGGCGCGAGCCACGGTCACAACGCTGATAGTGGCAGATAGTCGACGAGCGCTAAAGTCAAGGTCTCCTGATGTTTCTGACGCACTTTCAGAGGAAAACCTTCAACTTTATGATCCTTGCCCCCCCCCCATAGAGAGTGTACAAAACTGTTAAACTACAAAAAATGTTTTTTTTCAAAAGAAAAAAGGTTTCTTGTCCCACCACTGCAGACTAAAGTCGACCAACACTGACATACGAGAAGGCTGCATATCAGGTTAGCGTAACCTCCAAAACCTTTCTGCAGACTCACTGCTGTAAATCTACTTGGAAGGGGGAGGGGTTGATGGTTGGGGGGATGGGAGGAGGGGCGCGGGAGGTACACAACTGGATGGATAGGTGTTTTTTTTTTCTTTCTTCCAGATGGTTTGGCTGTCAAGAGTGTGCGGGAAAGAAGAAGTCGGCGGTTGTTTATGTAGCGTTCCAGGAAATAATGTCCCGCGACAGGTGTGCGAGAGTCAGACAGGCATAAAACGCGAGGGGTAGAAAAAATATGGGGGAGACAAAGGAGGCCGGAAGCTGGAACAGGGGAGGTTAGGGGTGTGTGTGTGTGGGGGCGGGGGGGACAATGAGGGTATTTATTGGAATACCTATTTCCAGTCAATCTGTTCCCTTTGCCGTCAGAGCGTTAAAGCAGATTAGCGCCGCAGGAGTCTAAACAAAGTCATTAATCCTGACGCTGGCTTTTCCGTTCGTGGCAGGGGGTGAGGTGGGACGGGGGCTGGGGGAAGGTTAAAGAATGTCAAATTAAAGGCACGGAACACGGGTTAATCACCGCGGTCGACTGCTGCCGGCGTTCATCAGTACAGGGCCGAGCAGTTGTGACCCTGAGATCCACAAGTTGCCGGGCAGAAACCTCAATTCTGCTGCCGTGCTCCTTCCTCCCTGCGTCTTTTGTTTGGCCCTCAGATCTGTCACGACAGTCACGTTCAGAGGTTATCTCCTCCTGCTCCTCCTCCTCCTCCTCCTCCTCCTCCTCCTCCTCCTCCGACCGTCCCGACATGCGACCAAAACTAGAGTCACGATGCTGAGAGAATTCTAACGAATTTGGAACGTTGGCTAAATATACAAGTGATGACGTTATGAGTTAGTTATTATTAAGGAGGGCGTGTTAAAAACAGAGTGTGGTGGCAGAAGAAGCTCACGTGATTTACAAGCAACTCTGACTGACAGGCAAAGAGAGAGAGAGAGAGCGACAGAGACAAAAGATGCCATTAGCTTGATTAGCTGTAATGAGCTAAATGAGTAGCCGGCGCCTCCTGTGATCTGCAGGTTTGTGAGTGTCTCTCGGGTTACACAAGCTCTATTGTCTCTCACCGTAGGTTGTCATTAGCCGCGACCCTGCCGCTCTGTCTCTATCCTTATCTCTCTCCATAGCCTCCCCCCTTTTTTCTCCATTTTTCTCTCCACTTCCTGATTCTAACCGTGTCCATTAATTCCCCGCATGCACACACGCACCTTCTGGATTTGCCACAGGGCTCCACTGCCCTGTCATTTCCCATCCCACTCTCTCTCCCCCTCCCCTATCTGCCTGTCTCTTCCTTTTTCTTACTCCTTGCTGCACTTTCATCCATCAGTGAGTGCGTTTTTCCCCATTGATGTGGTATTTTAATTATTTTTCGAATTATTTCTTCGGCCAGATCAAAGAAATCACAAATCACTGACAAAACAGCACAAATCACAAAGACAAATCTGGGTTTTGTTGTTTCTTGAAAAATAAAATTGAGTTTGTGTTGTCAGAAACATGCAGTTCTCGTGATGGTGATTGATCCCAAGCGAGGCGCAGATGAGAGGGAAGACAACAGGTTGTGGAACGCGCTGACCCGAAAGCCAAACGTTTTAAACAAATCTGTTTGTTTTCACTCAGTCGTAGGAAATCGGAAGATATACAATGCAGAAACCATCCAAATACTAGTTTATAGTGTTTAAAAATATATCTGAAGGTCCCAGTTGGAATGAAAATCACAAACCGCCCGCTCTCGGACATTATTTACATCACTGTAATTAGTCATGCTTTCAGCCGCCTTTAAAAAAAAACAAAAAAAAACAAAAAAAAAACAACGCACGTGTGAAAGCTCCATAAACTTTCCCTTTCCAGATTTGACGTTTCAAACTGTCACCATTTATTTATACCAAACAGCTCCAGAGGTTTCATCTCTGGCAAGACAATCACTTGGTCGAGAGACTAAACAATGAGAGCCAGTGGAAAACTACTGGCAGCAGAGGGAGGACGAAGCCTCCCGACAGACCAGGGAACAACCTGCAGAGGAATCTCAGTCCGAGCGGATCCGAGGGGACGGACAATGGAACAAAAGGAGAGAAAAAAAAAAGAAAAAAAATTCTCAATCCTGGCTCGCAGGAGGGTTTTTTTTCTAAAATTTTCTTTAGGTTAAGTATGTGGCCGCGGCCTTAACGCCTTAATCTCGGGGCCTGTTTGCCCTCTCCCATCCCTCTCCTCCCTCGCAGGAGGCTCCTCTCTGAGAAACGGATGGTCTGTCCTGCAGGGGAGGCTTAAACCGAGTGCCCCATGCAGCTTAAAGAGGAACCAGATGTTTGCTGTCACGCTTCATAAAGATGCTGCGACTGGGGGAGACCTGTCATGGGAAGGAGGCCCGTCTCCGTCCCAATTAACATCGCGTTGAGCCAGAGGGTCCGGCCCCGTTGAGAGCGGGGACATCATCAACCCTCGTCACCCTCCAGAAGCTCCTTAAAACCAATGAAGTTGCTGCAGAAGCTCACAGATGAGTAACTCCTAAAGCGAAGCAGCTGGCCTGGAGGTCAGGGGGTCAAAGGAAATGGCTCTGTGAATTATGTATTCCGCCAGGTAAACACAAGATAAGGACTTCGGTCCATTGGCAAGGACCACCTTTGAAGCCCCTTGGGGTTAGTGGGGGTAAATCTTGGAACAGATGAGCAGCATCTGCAGCCGGCTGCCGACCAACTGGCCTCCTCTGATCTTCCTCCTCTCCATCACTGTCCTGTTTCTCACCTCCTTTTATGCCGACACCTGGCCCCAGCTGAGCTCACTGCCCGATTGGACTTCATTTTTCTGAACGTTAAGCAAAGACGGCGGCATCTGCGCCTGTCGTTGGCTCCCCACGGTGCGGGCATAGAGATGAGGCTAATGGCTAAATGAGCCGAGGCTTGCCGCTTCGCTGCTGAGCGAGGCGGCAGACGCCAGAGGTCAAGAAGTGTGCGACAAAGGAAAAGGAGGCGTCGACTTTTATCCTCCAAACAAAGAGATGGAACCGTGGCCTTGTTTGCATTATTAATGGATCAAAAACAAAAGGTTGCTCCTGTGGGTCTGCAGAGAGCCTCCTGGCCCGCTTGTGCCGCGCGCCTCATTAGTCAGGGAAGGAGGGGAAAGGGGCCGACCATAAAACGTACAGCGGGACGCTGAAAAACAAAGCTAGCCGGCCAATTGTAAATCCCATCAGCGGCGCGGAGCCTTGAGTGCCATTTGCCGCTTGATCTACGATTACAGGCTACGGCAAGGGGCTTTCTCCACATTCATTCAGGCCACCTGGGACGGCTTAAGGGACCCCAGCCCGAATAGACCCCCCTCGCATGTCGTAAAAAAAAGGGAGAAAAAAAAGACAACAAGATGGGCTCTTTGCTAACTGCTGAGGCTCTTTTGTCATTCGAAGTGAACCGTCAGAGAGACGAGGTGCCGAGGCGTGGAGCCACAGAGCAAAGACGGCAGGTCTGCGCACACACTGAGATGACAGAGATAACGTGTGTGTCAATCTATGCTAAAGAGCTATGCTAGCAGGCACAGCCAATCATTCAAATAGACGTCAGCACCTGCTGCTATAAAACTGCTACATAAACAGGGAAGAGGGAAATCAAGGTAAAGATTTAAAGGTTGGTAATTCCCAAACTAAAATCTTTTTTTTTTTTTTTTTTTTTTTTAGCCCCGCCAGGCAGTTTGACTGAGCAGATAAAATGAAAGTAACAAAACCCAAGAGTATCAAAGTTTCACAACACGCAATAAGTTGGCTAGAAGTCTTGAGCTGAGGGCCAGATTATTTTTAAAACGGCAGATGCAGCTAATTTTCTGCATTCGCCTTTTCTGTGCGTTTAGATTTAAGTTGTTCTTCTCGCTGCTTTGGCAAACAGTTTGGCGACCTCACCGACATGAAGTTGCTAAAGTCAACAGACGACAGCAGTCACGCTGTCGAGCCAAGGCCTCCGCTGAGTGTGCAGAGATAACAAACACAGGCGACGTCCACACGTCCGCATTTCATTCCCTCGTTTGTCGACACCCACCGGCCCCAGAACGAGCGCTTGCGGCCACTGTTGATAATTAAACAGCTCGGGCCGATAAAGTCCTGACATCGTGTTTGCTGTTCCACCCGCCTCTCCTGACTTTCGCCTTCTGATGCTGGACACCTTGGGCCAAACTCGACCCCTATTCTCTTCCCTGGTACGTGGCTTTAAACTCTTCTGTTCTCTTGCATTCCTGCACAAGGTGCAAACCTAATGACGTAACACCCGAGGCCACGCTGAAACTATGGGAATGTTAAAGCTTGGTTTCCAATACACCTGATCATACATAAATCAGAAGTCAAACTACAAGTGGATGGAGTGCTGCTGGCTGTGGGAAACAAAAAGATTGTTGCTGGTGCTCTTCGGCATGGGGGTGGGTGGGGGGGGAATCAAAAAGACTGAAAAAACTACTTTTAAGAAAGCGTAGGTCGGCCTTTTTCAAGGCAGATAACAGACGCCTTTCTTTGACCTCTGCCTTGCAGGAGGCCTACATGGCTGAAACATGTTGGCGTTGTTAACTTTTCCAAAGCCATGATCAAATTTAATATTTTCCAATCGTCTTGAGTCCCTCTCTTTTTTAAAAAAAAATGTTTTTCATGTATAAATGAGCTTTTAGAATTTTCCGTGGCTTTTTGAGCAACGCAACCAAGATCATGGCCCAAAACCACTGAGCTCTCGTGTTAGTGTTGGAGCCGACAGTAGCAGAAGGGCGTGCGCTGCCCCCGCTGGAATTTCATATATCAAGCGGCCAGATCTGGGGTGACGTCAGGTAGGACATCCCGACTCTGGCCGCCATTGTTTGGCACCTTCCAAAAAAAGCCGCCGCCTTTTCCCGTCATGTGCCAGCCTGCATCAGCTTAGCACACGCACGCAAAAAGAAATCTGGGCAACATCCCTCAATCTCCCACAGTCTTGAATTCACAAAGGCCCGTTCCCACACTGCGAACCCTCATTAAGCTCTCAGCTGGTGAGAAGGCTGCTGAGAGACGGCGCCGCTTGGCCCGCTGCCAGATGTTTTATTTCAACCAAGTTGGCACATTTTTCCCCCGCTCGGCTCGTGCGGCCGTGCGGCGGCGCTGACAAAGTGCTAAAAGACGCCTCAGCGGCTCATCAGAGTCGGAGAGCCGCGGCCGCTAGCGCACCTGTGACCGAAGACGCACCGCCAGTCCCATGAGCAAAAACACTTCCAGTGAGTCAAAACGCAGACTCAACCTGTGAGACTAAAACAGGAGGAAAATTAACATCTGCGCCGCCGTGTCTCACTTTCACACAAAGACCACGAACAACAGGCGTCGCCAACACGAGCGGGGAGAAAGGTTATCGCTAACTTGTGAGGACTTGTGAAAAAGGAGGCGGGGGGTGGGGTGTGGGGCTGAGAGGCTTAAAGCCTCTCCAGCTGTGCTGTGTCCCCCAACACTGGGTCATCCGCGTTGAAAACAAACCGCCACAACTCCCTTTCACCCGGCCGCCCGCCGACACTGGTAGAGTGCCAACATCGATTTGTTGCCTCCACAGCTGAGCACAGTCGGGTCAGGTCGGGTCCGTCCAGCGACCGCGGCCCTGGCCGGAAGGTGCTTGGCTTCTTCTTTGATCAACGGGACGGGTGGAGGTTGTTCTGACGCGAGATCCGGGGTTTTTTTTCTCCCGGATTTGCCGGAAAAACACGACTGTGATTGTCGAGGAAACAGTCGACCCGTCCCACGTCGGCGTGGCTTTGTTGAGGCCCCATAAGTCAGCAAAACTTGTCCCCCCCCCCCCCCCCCCCACACACACACACACACACACACAAAACCAAAACAAAACTTCCGACTCCCAGTCTGGGAATCTGACAGGAGCATCTCGGACAGAACCGCCTCAGCCGGGCTCCTCTCTTCCTCCCCTCGCTGCCATCCACACTCAGCCGTTAACCTCCGCTGAACCTGCCAGCTGTCGGCTCCCGTTACCGATCAACCGACCTGCTTCCTCGCAAATGTGCCCCCCGCTTCACCCTCCAAACCCGCTGCTCCCGCCTCCCCCCCACCCCCCCCCTCCCCGGCAGCGCCACCGATAAAGAGACCCCCTCCGCTTTTGGTCCAGCTTTCTCCCCCGCCAGCTCTGCTGTCACTATCAGAAAACATCTGGATGAGCCTGGAGAGGGTTTTTCTTTCTCTCCCCCTTTGTTTTTGACGTGTGTGTGTGTGTGTGTGTGTGTGTGTGTGTGTGTGTGTGTGTGTGGAGCTGCGTCAATGGTCCCCCTCCTGCGTCCAGGGGTCTTGTGTCGCCTCCCCTCACGGCTGAGCGGACTCGGCCGCTTGAGCCTGACGGGATGTGGCAGTGGAGGCGTGCGGCCGCGGTGGCGGCGAACAATTAGGAGGATGTGAGAGCGGCGGCGAGACGGGCCCTGGCTCTCACAGCTGTCAGCTCCGCGAGGGGGGTGGGCAGTGTGAGCCCCCGATTAACCCGTGCGACCCCCTGAAAGACTCGAAGCTAAATTTTAAGGTGGTCTCATAATTTTTCAAAAAGCTGAACAAAATATCTATGTACATTATTGTCACTATTGGTCACTAAGATAAATGATAATTAAGATCACCCTGTCTAATTTTTTTAATATATATATTATTCACAGAAGGGAAAGGGGGAGCTGGTTTGCACCTTGCACTGAATCAAAGGTGATGCTACCAGCTCTATTGTACGGTTATTATAGGTCTCCTGCATGTTAAGGAATTTCCCTCGGGATAATAAAAGTATATCTAGCTATCTCTATTGGTCTTGAGTAACAATCAGGAGGATGGGTGGGGGTGGGGGGGACCGTCAGGAGACTGAGACCTGTCAGATCACGTTTGCCGACTTCATTGGCCGCGATGAATTATGGATTGACTGGCAAGTGACGGTAGGAGCACTCAGCGACTTCAGAGAGGAGCGGCGCTCGTTAACGCGCGACGCCGGTCGCATCAGCCGCGGTCAGAGAGAAAAAGAGGCTGAAAGAGCCGCGGGGACGTTTCTGTAGCAGAGCTGCAATCACACAAACTCTCGGGAGGGGAATCCGCAAATTGAAGGTTTTCTATCGCGGCGAGGTAACGAAAACGATTTGTGTTGCCGCCTCCAGAGATGATCGCTGTGCATTTTTCATGTTTACAAAGCAGAACTCGATTGTGGCTGGCGTCGCCTAAATCTCATTAAAATGCAGGGAAAGTCAATTGAGACGGTGCATAAAATAGTCATTTGGAAATGCCAGTCCCCGGAGAGTCTCTGGAGCTCATAATTGGGCCGAGACGTTATATACGATGCATAAATGACATACACAGTCATAATTATGGTGCTGGAGTTAAACTCAACTCCAAAAAATATACAGAAATCTGCTCTGAAGAGCCAGAAGGTGCAATGCGGTGCCATGCAGAAAAAAAAGAAGAAGCTGTATATGAATTAATTAAATGTTTATATTTGAAGCAGGAGAGGCTGTTTATAATTTTATTAAATTCCACAGCCGTGGAGAGTTTTAGGATTGAACAGATTGTGGCAGCGTTTGTTGTGGCCTCGGGCACAGATCTCAGAAAACAAAGATTGCAGCAACTGTTGCAGCTTGCGCGCAACCTGAGAAAAGGCGGCTCACTTCCTCTTTTTCTTTAAACGGCGCTTCCTGTAAAAAAAAACTTTTTTTTTCTCGCAAGTTCCCGACGACCGTTTGGCACAATAGGCCCTGAAACAAAGCAAGAAGCATCAATAAAAGCTAAATTATAAGCTGACAGTTGTGACCGTTTCAAGTCTCACTCTGCTGTAAACGCCGGGCGTCTGAAAAACCAGCTGCTGTGGGCCTGAGGCATCATTGGGGGAGGGAGGGGGGGGGAGCGATGACATCATTAACAGGGTACCTTTCCCCCCTCTAATTAGAAACTCAAGCTACCCCGACAACCCGGGGGTCGTCTTCACATGCAAGAAAAAAGAAAAAGCACAAATCAAACAGCAGAACCAAAGAAACGCTCAGCGTCCTTCTCCAAATGCGACCGAATGCCCCCACCAGCAAATCCAAACCATGCCTCGAGTGCGGCAGCAGAACTTTGTACACTTGGGGGAGAAACCTCAAGAGTGGCCCATTGTGAAGCGAAACCATGAAATGTCCCGCGGCTGCACTCTGGAGCCACTGATGTGGCACCGGCTAATCAGATTACACACTCGCCGAGCCTCAAAGATTGTGTCAAGGGGGGAGACAGCGGTGGCCTGTGTGGTCGGCGGTGCTTGGGGTTTGCCTAGCCTAGCGTAGCATAGCTTAGCGAAAGGTTGCTTGTAGCAGAAGTAGAATCTGGAGGTGTTGGAGGTGAATTTGAGTGCAAGTTTTCCAGCTAGCACGGTGGATGTGGGCCAGGTTCTAAAGTTGCTGTGCAGAAACTCAGAAACAACTTGACTTGACCTGTGTCTTCTGGTTTGTGGCCTTTATCGGGGTCATCGCGGTGTTGACTAACAGTGACCGCTTTAGCAGCTCATTCAAGGTGCAAAATGCTGTCACCGGCCTCGTTAGCAAAACATATGGCACGCGACCGCTCACGTGTCAGACAGTGGGATGACAACGAGCCCACAGGTGAAAGTTGTGTCTCTTCTCACCGCTGTGACACAAAAGTAAAGAGCAGGTAGCCAAGAGCCGTATTGGATTACTAGCTTGTAGCAGCTACGAGCGCCTGAGCTGTGAACACACAAAAACAACTTTTTGTGTGTTTCCCCCCCCCCCTCTGCAACGTTTGACATGCGTTGAACAACCCCCATCGACATCATTAAAGATGCATTTAGCATCCACATGACACGATCAGCCGACGTAAATTGTGTTTCATTTAGTCATCAGCATGATGTCACATCCCCTGTCAGCACCCCAGACGGGGAATGTGGCAATCACGGCCGGCGCTGCGCGGCCTTCGGGGATCTGGCCGTCTGTAATCATCAGGAGCGCTCTGCTCCTCTATCAGCTCCAGCAGAGGAGGCTGGGTGGGGCGGGGCGGGAGAGGGGGTTCAGGCTGGGACGCAGCTGCAGCCGCGTTACAGCTGGAAAAAACTAGCGCAGCAGCGCCTCGCGCAATTCGGGGGGAGGGGGGGGGATGTTTACGATGTTTCCACGCTGTAATTTTCGCAGGTAGGGACCCGGAGATGCTTTGTGTCATGTGTTTTTTTTAACCCCCTCCGTCCCCTGCGAGAAGCCACGAAGCGGCGGCGCGGCGTGCGGTGCGGTGAGGTGTTTATGATGGGTGAGTCACCGCGCTGTTTGAGGCGTGGAGGATGTCCTCCGGTTATGATTTGTCAGCCGTTTGAGGGAAACGAAGCTCGAGCCAAAGAATTCACTCCTCGTCATTCACAGCGCGCATTAAGTCTAACCGGCGCCTGGAGGTTGATTACACCTAAGCGAGGCAATGTTGGATGAGATGCTACACCTCAGGAACAACAACAACAAAAGAAAGGCTCAGAATGCTTTGATTTGTGGGGCTTAAAGCAGGCAACACACTGCTCCTCTGCAGCGTTTCATCTCCGCCAGGTTATAATGAAGGCCCCTCCGGCTCGCAGGGCTGCGAAGCGGCACGCGCTCACCTCCTCGTCTCGGGGTGACTGTGTTTACAGGACACGTGTGGTCTGTTTAGTCTGACTCCAGGCCTGTTTACGCCTCCCGACCCCACGCTGATCGAGCTCGGGACGTCCCAGCCTGAAACTTATCAGCCGGGGAGGGGAGAGGGGAGGAGGTTTTGGGGGGGGGGGGTGACTGAGGTGGGGGGCGGAGCTGACCCCCAGGGCATCTCTGCAGAGGAGAAGTGTCTTTGGGAGCATAGCGACCCTGCAGCCTCCCCCCCTCCCCATCACTTTGATGATTGCTTTTGAAAGTTTGCAGGTTTGCAGTGTTCCGGATTTTTTTTTTTTTTTTTTTAAAGGTCCCACAGTGCAGACCTGTTTAGTTTTCATCCCACCAAAAACACTCTTTAGAATACTGATTTCAGACTCTAAACACATGATGAGGGGGGGGGGGGGGGGGGGGGGGGAAGGAGGTGTTTTCACCAACCTGGGAAAGGTATTGGCGCACTTTGTGGCATCAGCTTCACGCGACTTGCTAGCTAAATAAATTGCATAGATCAGATTGAGATTTATTGTCATTGTCAGAGAAACAACGAGATTACGTTTAGAGCATCGTCACTGCATGGTTAATTAAACGTAAAGTGCCACAGGTGCAACCCCCCCCCCCCCCCCCCCAAAAAAAACAAACAAAACAAACAAAACCCAAACCCCCAAAACAATAAATAAAGTGCAGGGCAGGAACAGACTGTCAGATACATTGACAATAATGGCTAATGTGGAAACAATAAAAAAAAGAAAGAAAAAAAAAGTGTATTTTAGCCCTCTGTTTGTAGCCTCCGGCTAAAGTATAACTACTAATCTGAGACAGGTATCAGAGCCCTTTGTGACATCATAAAGCGCTGCAGCTTCAGGTGAATTGCTGGCTAACTGAATGGCAAAGGCCTGAGCCCTCTATTTACAGCCTCCTGCACCAAAGCAACTATCAATAATCAGAGGGAAGTGCAGGAGACATATGTGACGTCACAGAGGCCCGATTTCTAAATCTGCTCACATTCTCGCTCTGTCATGAAAGTATGCGCGCGTGCGGGTCAGCGTTGACTCGCGCGCGCCCCCGGATGAGGTGATCGGTAACGAAATGCTTAATTTAGTGCGGGATCGCCAAACTTTCCCTCACTGATTAGATGTTTGCGAGCCAGCGGCGCGCGCAGGAGCCCGTCGGCCCTGATTCCCTCCAGATGTGGACGCTCAGCGCTGAGATGGCACAGAGCTGCAGCGGCAGCAGCTCATCGCTCTCTCTCTCTCTCTCTCTCTCTCTCTCTCTCTCTCTCTCTCTCTCCGGACTCACTCGTGCGCAGCCTTTACGACTCAAGGTTCGACCACATGCGGAGTTCACATGACAGAAGACGGATGGCTGCGTTTGACCATTTGCTAAAAACAAAACAAAACAAAACAAAACAAAAAAACACCGTTTCTTAAGGAGGGGTGAGGGGTCTCTTCTTCTTCTCCTTCTGCGGGATACAGGACCGAACACATCCATCACAGAGCGGACCGGACCGGACAGTGTCCGTGAACACAGCGTCACCGCAAAATCCTGCGCTCAACTTTTAGGCTGCGCGAGGGTGCTGTGCGCTGGGAAGGTGGATTCAGGTGGAATGAGTGAATAAGTCATTAACTCATTCCGACACCCACATCCAGAAGTGACAGGGCTACGTGCGCGTGCTGTCGGTCAGGTTGCGGATGCCCGCCCCCCCACCACCCATTGCACGCGTTCCATTTCTCTTGCAACTCTTTACGTTTTACACCGAGCCGCCCGGATCGCTGCCATTCAAAACACAAACAGAATACACAACATAAACAATTCAAAGCAAAGGTTCCCGACTCACTCCCACCGGGACCGGATCCGTAAGAATTCCCTTTGGCAGATTTGAACGAGTCAACCTGTCCTCCAAACTCACCTTGGCCGCGAAACTTTATCCACTCTTGCAGAAATTCCAGTGTCGGTTGGGCTCGTGACTGCGGGACGGTACTCGCTGCTCCAGCGTGGCGCTGCGCTCTGCGCGGACTGACTGAAGCACCGCCGTTCGGCAGCAGCGCGTTAAAGGGGGAGAGCCGCGCCTCCCTGCAGCTGGGAGGAGGGAGAGGAGGGAGGGAGAGGAGAGGAGGGGGTTGGGAGAGGAGGGGAGGGGGCTGGAGAGGAGAGGGGGCAGGTACGAGGTACGTGGAAACCGAGTCCTGTAGTTCTTCACTTCCAAATTAGGGCAACGTCACAATTTCGGTTCGTAAATATTATGATAACAGCAGCAGCAGGAGAAGCCAGGTAGTTTACATGCATGTGCAAACTACGTGTTTGTTCTTCTTAAATGTCAAAGGCTCCGTTGTAGAGCCATTTTTTTTTTTTTTAGATCTTCATTTGTCATTCTGCAGCCCAAGTGCAGAATGAGGAGATTTATTATCCCAAAGCGCAGAAGACAAAACCTTAGAAGAAAAAAAGAATAATATGAGACTGAGCCCTGTGTTTACAGCTTCCTTCTAAAACTGTTGCTTTGTTAGAAAGCGGCTGGGTGTGTCGTCACCAAGTTGGCAGAGAGAGAGAGAGAGAGAGTTCTTTGTGACATCACAGAGGGCTTTGGATTTCGGCAGGCACTTTCTAAGAAGGAAAGCGGTACTTTGGTCCATCTGGGGAGTTGTTTGACAGTTGTTTTTTTTTATTTTTTTTTTTAAGCAAACAACATTTGCATCACATGGGCCCTTTACATTTCAAACAAACATAAAGCAACAGACAGTGGATGAACAGGCTCTGACTGGCGTCACTAATATTCCACCTTCAACGGTAGGGATTCAGGATGGCGTCCAGGTGTGTGTGTGTGTGTGTGTGTGTGTGTGTGTGTGTGTGTGAGAGAGAGAGAGAAAGGGAATACCGTCATTAAGGGGCAGGTGAATGACGTTATTCAGACCTGCTGCTACAGGATCTAAACTAGCACAGGGAAAAGTTGACGTCACGCAAACGTTGCCAAATGATACACGATGCCGTCGTCATCAGCGTGTAGCAAATCAAGAAGTCTGAGTTCCGTGAGTGATTGCATTGTGGCTACTTTATCTTTTCACAAAAGTGAGAGCAGAGACAGTTTATTGGATTTTGGATTGGCCAATTTGCTGAATGTTTGTGTGTGATAAGTGTTTTAAGGCTGAAGCATCTCTTTGCGTTGCAGTTTGAACCTATAATTCCCCTGATTGCAGGATTCTCCATCTATTGGTGTCTATTGATTAGTTGATGAGCCTTTGATCACTGACCTATTGTTGCGCTCAAATTGATTAACGCTTCGCACATTATCTCAAAGTAGACTTTTGGCTCTGATGTCACATGATTTGAGTGTATTCAGAAAGATGCTGACTGTCTCAAAGTACAATGTTGCAGCAAAATGGATTGATTAATCCCTCAATAGTTAATCCAGGACGCAACACATCTAGTCAGATTTGTTTTTTCATTTTATTTTCTTAGAAAAAGGAATATTTTTGTAAAAGAGATAATATACGGGGGATCATTTCACATTAAAATCCCTTCCCTGTGTTTTCTCAGCTCGACCTTCTTGCTTCGTCCCATCTATCGTAAAAAAAAACAAAAACACTGCCCCAAAGAGGTGGTGGTGGTGGTGGTGGTTGAGGAGGAGCGTGAGGTCCATATATCTCTCACACACCTGTTTCTCATTCCCTGGCTCATCACTCCTGACAGGGCACGCAGGGGAAGTGAAGACGTGCAGCCACATATAGAGCTGCAGCAAAAAAAACAGAGCCGGGCTGAGTGTCACAAGATCCACTCAGATTGGGTGGATTTTTTTCTTCTCACATTCGGCAGTGAAACAGCAATCCTAAGTGTTACAGCACTGTTTTTATTTGTTTTGCAAAATTAAAATCTTGTGAAGCTCCAAAATAGCAGCAGGAGAGGCTGGTGTGACTTCATCAGAGGGAAAGAAGGCATCAAGGGGGAGCTCGTGCGGGCGCCCGTCGACGGCATTTCTGCAAAAATAGAAGTTGCAGAGCCGGCCGTCACGCTTCATTTGGGGGCCGCCTCCAGACTGGAGCCACGGCCGTCGTCAGTCACATCTGGGTGCAGTAACACGATCCTCGCCGGCTACCCGATTTCTTGACCTCCGACCTCTACGGCCGCGGCTGAGCGGAAGCCGGGCTTCCTGCTGAGCGACGACGCGGGCGAGTGTGGCTGGCGACCTGGGCGTGTTTGCTCGGCGCTTACCAGCACGCGGGTACCGGAGAATCCCTGTTCTGCTGCTCCGCCGCGGCGCTGCGGCAGGTGGCGAGTGCGGAGTGCAGTTCTTGGGGCCGCTCAGCTGTTTAAAGAGCCTGTTAACTCGAGGCGATAATCCGGTAAAAGCTGCGAAAGATCACGTACAGCGCGGTCGAAAGAGACAACGGGGTTACATCCAAGACCCTGACAGGGTGTGTAAATATTTACCAGGACAGAGGGCGTATAGGGAGTATGGACCGCCAGTTGTTTTATGGACCTAAAGTTTAGGGTTGAACTGTTTTCAGAAAGGTCAGTGATAACTACTTTTCAACTAACTCCAGTACCTGCCAACTTCTAAACCATGGAGACTGGGTTTAGTTTGTCGCTATCAATAAGTAATGATAAAAAAAACATATTGTCGCTGCAGATATAAATGAGGTATTTCAGATTGAATGAACACGTTTCCGTCATGATCTTCACCTGGCAGGCACTTATCATGTCAGACTTGTTTTCCCAGCAAAAGTATGAAGGAATTCCACAGCATTGCATAATATTTGGAAATGCCGGTAAAACACAAGTGGGACAGAACGGCATCACGGCTAATCGAAAGCAACGCAGGTTGCTGGAAAGGCCACGTAGGAGTGATTTCAGGGGGAGTGTGAGTCACAGAGAGACTTCAAGAGTTACACAGAGACTTTGGCACAAGCAACTCACCACCTCTTGAACCTGCCGCATCACTCTGCTGAGAACCAATTGACAAACATCATTTGATCTGCAATGGTAGAAAAAAGTCTATTGCAACTCTTTGAAATGCGCCTTTATTGGATTTCATTTTTTTGCATTTCAATTCGACCAATTACCTCTTGCAAGAATACATTTAACATTAACAGGAGAAATGCACCAGAAACCCACAGATTAACGGAACTTCAAAGGCAGGAAATCCAACTTTTGGTCAGCCTCCTGCACTTTTTTGGCTCCTTGCCAGCGTTTCTACCTCTGAGTGGCGGCCTCACCGACCATGTGGAGGCTATTTGGAGGTGCTGAGGTCATCACTGAAGGTACCTGCCAATGCAATAACTGCAGTCTGTACTCAAAAGGTCATGTTCAAGAAGAAGAAGAAGAAGAAGAAGAAGAAGAAGAAGAAGTGGCCTGAGGGATCACAACCAGTTGTTATGTTTCAAGGACTTGATGAATGCCAATTTGCTCTGGAATGCAAAATGCTTCATGGCTGATTGCAAGAGGGGGGAGATGGAAGTTCATGAAGGTATTCCTCCTTGTATTTTGGAGGTACTGGTGGATTTTGTGCTTGGCCTGTGTTGGTTTCAGAGCATTAGACAAGAGTAGGGCCATCAAAATGCTCATTTTTAACACGATCACATTTGCCTCTGCCTGTCCAGGGTCCGTTTGTAAAGGCAGGAGTATTACAGGCGTTCTGTACCTCTTGGTAGACTTTTGATTTAGTGCCATTACAACCCAGGCTGTAGCTTCTTGGGTTCAGAAAGACGGACAGCAGTTCAGCAGCAACTCTCTGATTTAATGCAGTGGAGGTTTGAAGCCACAGAACTTGAAAAGGTCTTTACTCTGAGCATGGCTGCTCAGAGTAAAGCCTTCTTACTTTTAAAAGGCAAAGATGATGTAAGGTTTCCCTCACTAATGTCATCTCTACATGCTTTTATCTGCTCTATCTATTTTTCTTGCACTTCTTTTCACCTCTCCTCCTCTCAGTTCACCACGCCAGACTCAGGCCTGGTGGCTAATCAAAACACGCTTGCACCACCGCTGCGTGCCCTCCCCTGTTTATCTTATACCCTGAGTTCTGACCTTTCCCCCCTGCTCCCCACGGCCACTCCCGCTGGTTACGACACCTTTTGTTTGCAGTTTCGCATGTGGTGGATGAGTTGCAGGCCCCAGTGTTGTTTTATTTTAGTGGTCATGTAGTGGACATGCTTGCGAGAATTATTGGGAGATTGGGGGATATTTCTTGAATGCTCCAGAGAGGTTGACTGGGAGAATTGTTTTGGTGATACCATAGCTGCGATGGCATGGTCTCATTGCAGTAAGTATAATGGGAATTAAAAATCTACAAAAAGGTAGGTTTTTTTTTGGGGGGGGGGGGGGCTGTCTGAGAATAGTTCACAATAAAAAGCAGCTGATCTCCCCCTCAAAATAGGCAGATGCTCTCTGGGTATTTCAACTTGGCCTGAGGTTTTTATAGCCCTTGGCAGAACATCTTTCCTGCACTGAAACAATACCAGACATTCAGGGTCTGCAGACAGATTCTGTCTGCAGACCCTGAACCATTAGGTCAGAGAACCACTAGGTCTCCTCATAAACAAACCAAACCTGCCATCTCAAGGCTTTCGAGGATTGCAAAGTTTGACACTCTTCTTTATAAGTTTGTCATTGTCCGATGGCCGGAGGAAGTGCAAGTCATAGGACAAACAAAGAAGTTCCTAGATCCACACATAAAATAATCCCATAGTTCTTATTTGATGTTTCATATAGTTTAAAACTGTGGTCTATAATTTATCCAAACTCTCTCTAGAGACCTGCCCAGAACCTCAGACTGAGCTGCGTTGTATTTACATCATCAGGTATAAAAAAAAACAACTGAAGGATGACTCTGTGCAGTCAGCACTTCCTGGAAGCAACATAGACTTCAAAGGTCTACATCGCTGAGGGAGAGTCTTCCCGTGCGCTCCATGGGAATGTGCAAAACAGGTGCCATATAGACGTCGGATCACGACCCGTGCTAATCGCTTCAGCCTTCTTCTGGAGACGCGGTAGCTTAGCTTGGTAAAAATCTGGGGTCTTTGTTCTGCATCTACAGCCCCAATTAGTGTCGTGACTGAGCGGCCCCCGGTCCTGCTTTAACTGTACCCTGACAGCGAAGGAACCAGGTGACATCCAAATGGTTTCCACATGTACCCTTGTTGCTCCGGTGATGTATGGCTCCTGTACGGCAGCTAATGAGCTGCGCCGAGCATTACGATCATCCGTGTGAGATGGTTTGCAGGTTTGAGCTTAAACAACCCCCTCCCACACACCATCAAGCTAAACAAACCGCCCCCACCCCTATGAGAGTCATGCACCACCGGCTTTTCCTGTTGTAATTCACTCCAACAAGAGAACGACTGAAAGGAGCGTCCCCCATCCATCCCGTGGTCCGGTAGCCCCCTCCGATTCATCCTCCGGCAGGGAAAACAGACCTCTCATCATCACCTGTCCTTGGGGCGGAGGCGTTGAGCAGGTTAAGTGGCCCCGGTTGTCGCCCTCAGGGGAATTGGACGCTGGGGCCTCCTTTGTGAGTGTCGCTCAACAGGAAGCGCACTCACACACACACACCTTTTACCTTGTAGTGGTCCAGAGCCTGCGGAGGCTTGCACGGGTTCACATTTGTCTCGCATCCAAGCTTTTTGAACTGTGGGGTGGTCGGATGTGGGTGAACCGGCCACTTGTCAACGCTTACCTTGTCCCAAAACATGGAACTAAGTGGATGTGTCGTGTAGGGCAGCGGATCTCTAATAGTGGTGATGGTGGTGTAGTTAGCAAGATGGAGAGGGTGATCCATGGGTCTTGGCATCGAGTTTGGATACCATGAATGGAGAAAGTCCAGTCTCTCTTCATTAATTGCTTTCTTATTCATCAGAGTTGTATAGTAACCTGGCATGCTGGAGATGTGGCTTACCCAAATCAATTTGACGTATCGCACATATCCATGAGGAAAACAGCCCATGGAGAGCACCCACATAGTGGAGGCTTTTTTTTAAAATACACCAATCAGATTTATTTTGCTATGTTGCAAGAAGGAAAATAGCTGTGCACCATTGCCACAATGCATCGTGGTCTTTGATTAAACTTTTCAGCTTTTTTTTTCTAACAAAAGTGCCACTGCTAGAACATCTGTTTGTCTTTTTTAGTGTTAACTAGGCACACAGTCACTTCCTGTAATTTTACGAATTATTTCTAAGCTGTTTGGATGCAGCTAGCTGCAGTTGCCTTCTGTCTTTTCTCTCAACTAAAACAATGTTGAGTGAGGTGAAAAAAAAAACTCTATTTGAAGCTTGCAAAGCTTCTATGAATGATGTTTGAAACTCTGAATATTAGTTCAAAAGGGGGCGACTGTTTAGGTCGGCCATATGTTCACCAAACAGCGCAGTGTCAGTTCAGTGCGAGGGTTCCACAGCTTGCAGCCAGGCCAAAGGCTTCATTAACACTTGGGTGTCAAAGTGTTTATTTAAGTGCAACCAGCACTCGTGCCAAAATGTGAGTTGTCTTTAACCCCGTGTTCAAACAACCATAAAACACACCAAGTGAGCAGTTATGAAACACCTTCGTGTTGAGCGAGGCTTGAAGATGGATGATTTATTAATTTGCACCCAATGTGAACTCAATGTGAACCCAATCCAAAACTGTGATGGTATTACTGCGACTGAATGATTTGGGGGAACATCAATGAAACAATTAAAGTTATGTCGACACTCAGGAGAAGCATTAGAACAGCCAAAGAAAAGTGGACATTGACCCCAGTTTGATATCACATTGCCAGACAGCTCATGCTGACAATTGAGTTCCAATGTCTTACAGTCACTTTGGTGGTCCGAGCATCAGCCCGGAGAAAACAGGCTTTCCCAGTGCCGTCAGCCTTGATCCCAGTCACATTGTCTCCAGCCACTGGCCCATGGTGAGGCTTGCAGGCTAATCCTGAACTAAACTTTGCTTCGCCCGGCTCCTTGGATTGAGTTGCCCACCGCTCTCGACCTCTTTGATCTTCCAGAGATCCTGTGAGGAAGCCTGGGCGCCACCCACCTAATCGGTTTGTGGCCCTGTCTGAGGTCCCCTTAGGGCTGCATCAGGAAGACTGACCCGCAGTGTAAAATATGAAGGGGGGGGGGAGACAAGGCCAGATTGGCAGACACAGAGTCTGGCTCCAGCCATAGATAACCCCAGGCTTCTCCCAAGCCTAATGTTACACGCCCGTTAAAATTAAGGGGCCTCCAATAAACGAGACACAACTTCTTTGGATGCCAAGGTTTGGCACACTGACACCCTTTCTGGGAAAATTCTTGAGATAAAGTCTGACTGTGTCTATTTCAGCTTGACTGTTAGCTTAATTGGCTTGCTGTTAAGTGTATAATGGAATCATTTCTGGTTTGGAATCATTGGTCTGTCCAGGACAGGTGGGATAAATTGGATTTGGTCTTTTTTGTGTCTCTATCCCAGATGGTATTGCTCTTACAATAACTGAAGGCACACATTATTGTGATTATACGCATTAAAACATATGAACAAAATCAGAAAAAACATCTTATGACTGCATGTATGGGCAGCGAGTCACATCTCCTTCCTACTTATATGCACAAGAATGATGTGATTACATTACAGCAGATGGGATGTGTGTGTGTGTGTGTGTGTGTGTGTGTGTGTGTGTGTGTGTGTGTGTGTGTGAAGTGGCGCGTGGTGCCTCCCACCCAGGTCTTCTTGGTCAGAGACTCTGCCTCAGGACAGTGTCAAATGGAGCTTGACCTGCATCTCAGCCTTTTGCCTCCGACCTCCCACTGACAGATTGTTTGCAAAAGGTCAACGGTCTGCTTTGGTCAGTATCCGCTGTCATTCCGTGTGTGTGTGTGTGTGTGTGTGTGTGTGTGTGTGTGTGAGTGAGAGAGTGTGGGGGTGGGGGAAGGATTTGCCCTAATTGACCATTTATGGATCACAGAGGATGTCCTTTGTGCTTGTTGCACATGCATTTGTTTGTGGTGAAGTTTCACAGCACCACTGGCCTTAATATCGGAGTGGAAGTGCGCATGGTTTTTGTCACAAAACTGCTTTTCATGTTGCCCTTTTGCACCATTAGCCTTAAATGTCTCATAATAATGACCTCATTTCACTTACATTCCATCACAACCTGTGAAGGTCTCACGGAACGGAGCCCGGGGAGTGTGGTCACCAACCTGTAAGGGGCATCAGTGAATGGTGTGTTTTAACCACGCACTTGCTGAAAAATGGAACAAGCCAGAGAGGTAAATGGATGGACTTCTGGCAGGCGGATAGAGTTGCTTTGAGTTTTACGCGATATGGGACCTTCATGCAAATTCAAAGTCCACACTTGGTAAAGAAGTATTCCAGGTGGACCAGAGAGTCGGTAGCCACGTAACAGCTTGTATACAGATAGCGCAACAAGATTACAGCTATTCCTGATAGCTGGAGATTAGCCACTTGGCAAAAAACAAAACCCAAACTTCTCTGTCTTCTCGTTAGCTTCTGCTTGGCTTCAACCAGCGGCACGCCACGATCGGCAAACAGAGAGCATCTCCGGTTTCACGTCGTCGCTCCCAGGAAAAGAGGAACCTGTTCCAGTGAGTGACGCAAACCAGAACACACACACAGACGCACACACATAAACAAACACAGAGTCCACAGCTTCTCCCGGGTGCCAGTCTTTATTTACCTACTTGACACCTCAGGCCTCCCACTTGTCAGTGCAGCGAGTGGAAATGTACCACACGCTCTGACCCCCCGACTTCAATCCGGCCTGGAAATATCCAGGAGTTAATCTCCCTGTTTGCCACATGGCCAGGATGATGGTTGCTAACGTGAGCTAACACTGACTGGAAGTCAGTGGGGATACACAGAAACATGAAAGGGGAGATTTTTTTTTTTTTTTGTTCAATCTTTTTTCCAGTAGTCTTATGATTGGTGAATGTGGGGAACTTTTGTGTTGTCATTAGTTGACTTCCTTTCAGACTGCCCACGGGTTGTTCTCTTTGTGTTCTCTGGACACAAAGTCTCGGTTGGAAGAACAATAACCTGTGTCTGAACACCACCTGTGAGTCAGTGAAAAACATTTCCTTCATTCCTAACCCAGACGATAGATTTGTTTTCATTTTTTATTTAAACCCTGCGATTCTAGGAGGCCCTCTCTCGGACGCCGATAACGGCTGTTTTCTTTGAAAAGTCAAATTTCCCCCTGGTACGATGATAGCGGCCAGCAGCCGGCTGAATCCTCGCTGGCCGTGCAGAGGAATTTCTCTCCCCTCTGGCAGCTGCGGGCCTGGAGAGACACACACCCACATACAGATGAGGATCCTCCGAGTGGGAGTTCGACCTGACGGCGCTCGCAGCTGCGTCAGCAGGAGTTGAAAGTGTCCAAAATAAATAAGTGAAATTTTTTTTTTTTAAAAGGCAGGGGGAGATAAGCAGGACAGGGGATGAAAGACGATAACGCAAGGAAGGGTTGAAAATGAGCTCCTTCTTGCTTCTTCCCTGAAGTTTCACTTTACATACTTTTAGTGAAATGCAGTGTGTTCAGTGTGTGTGTACCCACAGAGTGTGGGTCTGATCCGGCTAATGTGACCGACAGTGCGGGCCGATGAAGTGACAGTTCTCTCCTGGGATGATGAGGGCTCTCAGGCGTCACTGAGGAAGAGTGGAACGATGTGATGAGTCATAACTCTGCTGCCTGGGTGACGTGAAGGCAGAAAGTCCAGCGTTTCTCTATCTGTTCCTTTGCCTTTTTAAATGTGAAAGTTTCATAGATTTCTATGAAAGTTTCATAGATTTCTAAATCGTCCAACTCTCGTTCTATCATATTCACACAGACCAGTTAGATCATTATTAATCATAGTGAGGATTTCCTCCTGTTTTTCTTTTTCTGTCGTGCAGAAAAACCATCCGGTTCAGACGACACTGCGGCTACTGCGGCTGCTGAAGCTTCCTGTGTGCTTCGTCCTCTTCCAGGGCTTTTACAGGCAGCCTGCAGCAGTCACTTCCTGCTTTTGTCACAACAACAAGGAAGCCGATTGGCTCCGGAATCCAAAGTAATAACATGCTTTAAACTGCCCCGGTTTTCTAGAACCTTTTTTGGTCACTGAATTTCCGACGTCACAATTTGTTTTCGGTCTTTGATCTCAATCGATATTCTCATTCCACAACGATTCAACTGCATTTGATTGAATATGTCATTGTTTTGTTCTGGATCAGTAGCGTCTGTGTCTTCATAGAATAGAACGCGTTTGGCCTTTTTCAGTCGGAATCAGTCACAGTTTGCCTTCCGCGTTTTTCATGATACCCAACAAATATAGACGGCTGAATACAAAATCTGTGCTCCTATTTTGGGCCCACTGCAGTGGCCTGTCATGTCACGTGAGGGGGATGAGCAGGCAAAAAGTGCTTTGATGTCAGGTTCCGTTCCGACTGAGCCACTTCTCAGGGCTGATTTTGCACCTAACTGAGGCCTGCGTGACGTCCGCAGAGTCGGGGGGGGGAGGGGGGGGGGTATTCGGCTGTCCTCGAATAAACTCTGCATGCGGGCCTCAGCGGGAGAACTGTGTCGAGGGTCACTGCGACACTGTGTATGTCGAGGCTCAACAATCCCCTCCGCCGAACCGTGTTAATGTTTAAAATTCAAAATTATGTCAACAATCCTGACAGAAGCTGCGTTAAAACATCAAGCGCCACTTTATGAGCTAACGCAGTGTGGTGAACCCCCCAATAAAGTGGTCGGTGAGATTTTATTTTATTATATTTTTTAAACTGTCAGGATATTTTTCCAGTGTGCAAACTCTGTTTAATTTGCATCTCTCTCTCTCTCTCTCTCTCTCTCTCTCTCTCTCTCTCTCTCTCTCTCTCTCTCTCTCTCTGTTCGTGTGTGTTTGGTATGCCTTGAGCGCCTGCCTCTAAAATAAATAATCGTGCAGAGAGCTTCAATTATAGCTGGAGTTCAGCATACACACCACATATGTGGTGGTGCAAAATTAAAAAGCAGCCGAACCCTCCTGAATTGGGGGGGGGGGGGGGGGGGGGTGATATAAAGATGCGCATTCTTGCATTTTTTTTTTTTTTTGTCTCGTTCATTCTCATTTGTCACGTCAGCATTGTTTTACGTGCCGCTTTGATTAAATCTGCTGTAAAAGTGGCTTCGATGGCGTCACTGTCCTTTTGGGAACGCAATTAAAATAAACAGGAGGGCGTTGAAATGAGAAGCTGTTGTCGCTGTTGTTGTGCCACGTTTATTACACACACGCACACACACACACACACACACACACACACACACACGCATAAATAGACGCAGACACATGTGACATCAGATATCAGGCGACAGACCCCGCCACATCACACAGTCGCGCACTGAGACCCTCCCACCAGCGTTTAAGGAGCAAACATCACGACACGACGCTTTGTCTTTCTTTCAGCCTCCTTCTTCCTTGTTTTTTTTTTCCTCCTTATGATCGCTGACGTAGAGAAACTCAACAATCGCTCTGTTTTTTTTCCTCTCCAAAAATGACACCATTGTTTTGTTTTTTTTCCTTCATAACTTTCTTTCTGTCTGCCATCTTTTACTGCTGTATCTCTTGCGATAGGACAATAGTCGATTCAGAGAGGGTTTGACCGAGTCTGTGTTCTCACCCGAGCTGCTCCCGCTGCATACAAAAAAAAACAACAATCTGTTAATGACGTTATAATTTAAAATGGTATTTCTTGTTTCATCAAATCACTTGTCTGTTGCCGCAGTTTTATTTGGGTTTTTTTTGGACTGGTTTGAATTTAAACCAGTCATTCACCAAAAAGAGTTTTGAGTCATTTGAGTTACTAACTACAGTGTCTGTTATTGATGCTTACCGTTAAAATCACTCTAGTTGGAAGCGGAAGGAATATCAGTTTCATCAAGGTACAAGACAAGTAAATGTCGACAGTTTTAAAAGGGGGAGAAATGTATTTTTCTCTCTATCTCAAGTGAGTGATTTATTCATTTTGTAAGTAGGGTTTGACTCATTGGTTCGTTTGTGCACAAGGACGTAAACTGGGAACAAGAAACCAGAGTTTTCCCACAGGGCCACTACGGCTGCTAAGTCTGTTCTTTGCCGCTAGCTTGCTAGCACTAGCAGGGACAAGTCAGAGTTGAGGAACCGGGACTCACGAGTCAGTAAAACGACTCTTTGGTTTTGATCGATTCGTTCAGGGACTGTTCACTCCCTTGTAGCTTATTTGGCTGCTTTGTTCAGGCACCGGCTCACCGCTCGCCCGCTCGCTCTGCCCGGACCGACTCACGTGCAGCCGCTACAGCGGCAATCCCGCCAGTCCCGCCTCTAAACCGGCTTTTCTCTTTTTTTTTCCCGCCATGCTGAGTTCCTGTCAGCGCTCTGTTGTGTCCCTGGCGGGCTCTGAACCGGCGGGATGACGTCTTCATGTGGAATCCGTCAGTGGGCCGGGCTGATCACAGAGCCCCGATTGTCTGTTGCATTGTTCCCCCCGACACGTCTGCCGTGGCAGCGGCCATTGTCAGTGGCTGTGACTCAAAACGAACACGAGCGCACTCCAACACACAGTGTTGTTGTTTTAAAAGACGCAACAAAAAAAAAAAGAGAAAGAGCTGCCCGCGCTGCGTTTTACAGTGCCTGTTGTGCTTGGTGGCGGCTTTCAACTCGTGTTTTGTGGCCCTTTCTTTTCACGTACAGTCAGATTGTGAGCTGAGCTGAACAGATGTTATTCCTGCAGCTCTCTTTTCACTCCCCCCAAAGCTGCTCAACTCATTTCACAGTTTCCTTCTGGGAGAAACATTGTGGACATACATTGGAAGGATTTGTTTTTAATTTTCATTTTGCACAAATTCGATCCATTCCAAATTTGATTCAGGGTCTTATTTTGTATGTTTTTGTGTTGTTTCCCTCAGGAACCTGTTTCCAGTTTTATTTTTGCTGATTGTTATCGCTGCTCTGCAGTCCTGCAGAGTTCAGCTCAGCCCCTGCAACTCTGTGCTGCTCTCACCGTCCCTCACACACACACACACACACACACACAGAGGCACACACGGGGCTTTGTGGTTTTGGGTTTGGTCCAGAACACAACTCTGTGGTCAGCAGCCACTTGGCCCGGCTCAGTTCGCTGCTCCCCTCACATGTCATCACATTCACACAAACACTCACTCAACACACGTCAGCAAATTAGCACCCAACCAAGAAAATCCCCAAAGGTGCCACGTGATGCACGGGCTTCCTTTACCGGTCGTTTCTAACAATACTCTGTTGAAGAGAAAACAAGCCAAGTCCATCCTTTACTGAAAGCTAAGGTAAAACAGCCCTTCGTGACATCACACGGTGGCCACTGTTCCTTTTGTTTGTTGGCGTCATGCTTTTTTTGTCCCCATTAAAACAAGTGGAAGGTGCAACAAAGCAATAGTTTTAGCAGGGAGCCTTTTTTTTTTTTTTTTACAGGAGGGTTTAAACAGAGGGCTAAAAATGTTGCTTGTATGAACATTTATAGATTTTTTTGGATAGATATTTGTGCGAGGCAGCTCCAAAATTAAAATGAAATAACTGAGCCGAATACGAAATCATAAAATAACTTTTTTTTGCATCTGGGGCGAAGCTACTTTTTTGCTGTTTCTACTTGAGAGCTAAATTTCCAAAATGTAGCGAAAGAACAAAGAGCCGCAAGTAGTTTTTTCCTTCCGCCAACCTTAAGGTGACCTAAATATTCACTTTTCTCTAGATCTATAGAGCTTTTTGGCTAACTTATGACTAATTTCACATAAAACTGCTCTGATATTAATAAGGTCTGATTACGGCTTGATACCAGCCTTAATATGACACCAAGGAAGGAGCTCCAGTTCCACGAGCTCCACAGTTCTCAGGTCAGCTGAGGCTGAGGATGTCTGCTGAATTCCCCCACAATAAGGTTCAAGGATTGGGCCGCCGCTCCAACACACCCTGGGGGTCTTTGGTGGTGGTGGTGGTGGTGGGAGGGGCCAGACAGCCCCCGCGCTCTAATGCAATATTCAAATCCAGCCTGATGCTGCGGCGTGCCCCCTCCGCTGTAACGCTGTCCTGTCTCATCACCGTCCACACTGAATCACGCTCTGTGCGGCGCTGCGGCCGCCTCCACAGCCTCCCGACATTATGCCCCCCGCACTGTCTGAGGGCCGCAGGGAGGTTCACACACACACACACACACACACACACACACTGGGCAGGACGTGCTCCCCGCACATGTGCACAAAGCATATCTTGCACAATCTGGCACGTTAGCGTTGACTTTTTTTTTTTTATTATTATATTCAGATTCATGGAAATTTCAAAATGTCTAGTTTTATTGAGGGACAGAGCTGCATCCAGTGGAAGCCTGTTGTCTGCTGGCCTGGAGAAAACAGGAAGGAAAGCATCCCATCTTCACACGGCTCACGTGGTGTCATCCAGTTGTCCAGAATCTTCTGGAAGAAGACGCTTTGCAGCTCATTTTGATTAAGAAAAGGTGGCAAGTTCCTGCAGTGTGTATACTGCACTTGCCATACTGCTGGCCCAGTGTTATTTTGTTGTGCTTTTAAAAGCCTTTTTTTGTTGTTTTTCCGACATTCTTCCAGATGAACATAAGCTGCACGGAGACGAGAGATGATTTTCTTTACTTGCCTCCATGCAGATTAAGTGATTTGTCAACTAAAATTTTGAGTGAACTGTCACTCACACAACAATTAACTTGTGCTGTTTAACTCTTGGACCTTGAATCTGTTCATATCTATGTTAATGTTCTTGATCTGGTAAAATTGTCTATGTTTATGTAATAATTGGCATAATAATAAAAATAATACTAGTAATGATATTTGATTAAATAAGTACAATTAGTGGAGTCGTGGAGTGGTGACACTAAAAACTAAACTGGGGCAAAAGTTGTACAACTGGGGAGGAAATGAGCAGATAATTAATGAACGTTGCTGTTGGTTTCTCTTAAATGTGACTTGACTTGATGTGTTGTAATGAGTTTCCCTTTCCTGTTCCAGTCCCGCAGCTTTCATCTGCGTGTGTGTGTGTGTGTGTGTAGAGTCTGGACTCAAATTCTCTCTAGTGCACACACATATATATATATGTATATATGTGTTTAAAAAAAACAACAACAAGCCATCATGTTGTAAGTATGAATGTATAAACCAGTTTTAGCCGTGCCCCAGTGGGACGCGGCTCCATTTGGCTGCGGCGTCTCCGTCTCCCAGAAATAGCGTCTCTGCATGTTTTATGCCAACCTGTATTTTTGTCGTTCCTCCACTGAAAGTGGAGGGGCCGCGGAGCACGGCGTGGTTGTGGTTTTCTTCCTCTGCGACGACGCGCTGCTCTTTTTTTAGAACTCCGGCGGCCGCCGTGTTTCTCTACTGTGGCTTCTGCCAGGAGGCACGCCGGCGGCGGCGCCACCGAGCTCTGGGCTTGACCCGTCACCCCGAGCTGACACCGCGAGCTGCCAGAGTGATTAAAGATTCTGAGGCGGAACGGCGACACGTTTAGCTAAAAGAAGAGAGGGGGCGGAGTCAGCGGAAGTTCACTTAGCAATGGCGCGTCTTGGGGAGACGAGTCTGGCATCAATTCTGTGACTTGTCTGTGCAAATTGCAGCTTTTGCTGGCCAGCCAGAGAACATCTCACACTGGCAGGGACAGAAATGATTTGGCGCTAGGAACAAATTGACAAGCAAACATTGTTTTAGGATTTAGACCCAAGTTTACAGGGCAAAATCATCAATGTCTATCTCTTTTAAAAAGCAGTTATTTCAGCTTAATTTCTCATTGATTTTAAAGCACCGTCTTTCACCGTTTAGATAAATAAGTGTGATCTGTAGCTATGGTTGTCTGTCATTGGCCTCATTGTTTTCTCTGTGGTTCCAACCCTATGACCCCTCCTCCCATCCCTCGCATTTCAGTCTGTTTTTCCACACTTGTTTTTTTTTGTTTGTTTGTTTTTCATTTTTGCAACAGACAGCAGACAGACAGAGTTAGCAGCCGTTTGGCAAACAAAGTTATTTTGTCGCAGCCAGGATGGAGACACTAAGACAGACAGTGTGTGTGTGTGTGTGTGTGTGTGTGTGTGTGTGTGTGTGTGTGTGTGTGTGTGTGTGTGTGTTGTGAAAGATGAAACAAAATGCTCCTTGCATTTGACCAATGTTCATTGCTAAAGGGTTTGGCGCCTGTGTGATAGATCACACCACAGTCATTTATTTAATAAAGGAGGATTCTTTTTCAAATGGAACGCAACTTTGCTGGTTTTAATGAACAATGTGTAAACCTCTTCAGGCGTATAAACAACAGATGTTCACTTTCATCATGAGGCAGGTGTCCACACACCAAAACTGTTACATGAATGAAAAATTCATGACACTTAACACAAAACAAACAAGTCGTCTGTGTTTCCAAGTTTCCAGTCAGCGCAGATCAGCTCTGATCGTCCTGCACTGTGTGGCTGTTCCATTCCGGCTTGCAGGCCACTCCAATGAAAAAAAAAAAAAAATAAATAAAAAAATCACACAGTGGAATATCTTTTTTTAAAGCAGCACTAAATATTAGATGAAAGGTGTGGAGCGAATGAGCGGCAGAGGCGCCGTGTCCAGGTACTTGTTGGAACATCTCCTCCCCGGGCCGTCTGCGTGATTTGCTGCTCCGAGTCGCGGTTGGTTGAGTCAGAGCACTTTGGTTGAGAGAGTGTGCGTGGGTGTGTGTGTGTGTGTGTGTGGGTGTGTGTGTGTGTGTGTGTGTGTGTGGGTGTGAGGGTGGAGCACGGACCTGCAAAGTGTGACGAGAGTGTGTGCATGTGTTCAGGGAGGAGAGAGAACCGACGCTCCAGTCGTCTTCCTCCCAGGCCGGGCTGATATATGGCTCCGGCGGCGCACGTCCTCGATGAGCGTAGCCTTGGGCGAGCTGCTTAACTCTCTCTCTCATCCTTGGCCTTGAATGAATTGAAGTCATCATTTCAGCAGCTGTTCTCTCAGGCTGTTAACAGGCCCGACCTGATGGTGATGTGCCAATCCAGACTGAGCTGGGGGCGCGGCGTGGTGGCATTTGCAAAGACATCGAGTCTGAGTTCAGGCACATCCGCCTTAAAAAGCTCCAGTATGAACTACTTTTCAAAACAAGAGTTGCACATGTACCCTTACAGGGAAGCAAATTAAAACTGCAGCGTACCACAGCAGGATACAAATTAAAACTCTGAACTCAAGCCAAGTCAGCCTTGGCGCTAGCTCTGTGACACTTGCTATATTGTCGTGTGTATGACTGTGTGTGTGTGTGTCCATGAAAATGCGGGGAAAATCGCAAAAAGTCCACTTTTACCGACTGCTTTGAAGTTCAAAGTGGCTCCAACCGAGCCCCTCCTCGCTCCCGCTTCCCGCCACCCCACCTGCGCGTTGCCAGATGTGACCTGGGCACAATCGCTGAGTGAGCCGCACCTCTCATGTTAATGAGCTGAGAGCGAGGGTTCGACTTCCCTCCTCCCCCGGGGCCTAAAGGTCTCGCTGGAACACGGAGAGGAGAAACACCTCGGAAACCTCGAGCCGACAGCACGGAGTGGAGCTCTGCCAGAGACTTTTATTAAAGCAGTGTGTGTGTGTGTGTGTGTGTGTCTCAGGAGAGCGTGCGATTGTACGTAGAGGCGCATGGATTCCATCTGAGTTTGATTTACACAAACTCGTGTACAAAGTGCACCAGAGATTCTGGCCTGTGTTCACTTTTGGAATTTAAGCTTATTATGTCAAACCACAGCATTAAACAATAACTATTGTCGCTTTTTTATATACTGAACTCACACTGTCTTTCCTCTTTCCCTTTAGTGTTGTTACAGATATGGTGGGGAGCAGGAGGGTTGACAGTATATAAATGCAGGGACGTTTCCCACTAAACTGGCATTGTATGGTTGTGATAACAAGTCCTTCAGTTTTATTTCCAACTCGCTGCCTCATTTCCTCACTTAATAAGATAAGGCCATGGATTTCCAAGAGGCAGTGCCTTGCAGATAATAATAATTAAAAAAAAAAAAAGGCAATGAAATAATGCTCAAAAAAGGTATAGTGTTTGTATTTGAAAGAGTCCTGCAACAGAAACTGTGTTCTGGAAATTTGACCTTTGTGATGTCACAATGGGCCCTGATATCTTCCTCAGTTTACTGACAAAACCCCCCCAGCCAGGTGTTGACTACGCCCTCTGACAACACCGCCTCATGTTTGCCTACTTCCAAACATGTGGAAGGTCCAACAAAGTATCATTTTTTTTTTTTTTTTAGCAAGAGGCTGTAAACAGAGTGCTAAAACACGCTGCTTTCTCAGAGGGGCATGTTGCGCTCTTGGATAATCAATCATGCAAAGCTGCTCCACTGGCACCTGAGATGAAAACATGGGCGAGCCAATAACACACTAGCAGACGATGAACAGGAAGTTGGTGGCGTGATCCACCGCTCTGCTGCGAGTGAGAACACCACCGCCTCCAGCGGCAGCATTCAGCACTTCAACAGTGACGCCCGAGCTGTGCGGCTGGGTACTTTACAAGATTATGGCGCCATCTTCAGGCCGACACCGGTAGGCGCACCTTCATCGTCGCAGCAAATGGTGGCAGGTTAACTTGTCTCGGAGGACAGTGAGAGAAGTGAGAGAAGCCGCCGAGGAGGGGCACGAAGGAGAGCCGTCACCAGTGGAGGCACCTGCCCCGACATCACGTCTATCAACTGCGTGGTAGTGCAACTTCCATGTTTCTTAACCAACTGTCCTGCTTGACATCAATTGCCTTTCTTACTCAACAATTTCGCAGCACATTTCATCACCTTTGAGGAGAATTGTTCCTTTGTGGGTGTGAAATTTACCAGTAAAAAAAAAAAAAAAAAAAACCTGATTGCCTGAAAGATTCTAGAGAAACACTTCCTCTTTCCTGCTGTGACTAAATACTAGTCCATTGATTCAAAGTTAAAAAAAACAAACAAATTTTTTTTTTCTTTTACACACATGGCCTCACGTGTTAACCGCTGTGAAATGTGATATATTGTTAACAGAAAATCGAGGAGAAGGAAAACACTCCAAATTTTCCACGGCACACGAAGCAGCCCTATGTTTATCTTAAAATCGTCTCTATTTTCTATAATAATACGACACACAGCGAGGAGTTAGGTGACGTAACGTGTAAATTATAGCCAATTGTGTAGAATGAGCCCCTTCCTGTTTAGAAATGGTTTAAAAAAAAAAAAAAAAGCGGGTTAAAAAAAAAAACTAATTAGGCAGGCCAGTGGGATATAATGCTAGCTGCGGCTAATCCGGCCTCTGACAGAGCTGCTTAGCTCACTGCCTTTGAAGTCCACGCTGTCATTTTCAAATTTGTCGCCATAAATTGCTGTGTTTGTTACATCATGCCGCGCTTTCTAAAAACTGATAACAAAATCTGGTCTAGTTATGACGTAAAATAAACAACTTCTACTGCTGCAGCTGAGAAATACCTTTCCAGATGGTGTGCGATCGCTAAGTGGAGTCAAGTCTCTCCCATCGTCCTTATCGGGGATTATGATTTGCACCAGCTAGCCGTGTGCACTCATCTACGGTAAAATAACTGGAAAAATTGATGTCACAGAGCGTGCCGTGAAACACATGGCCGTAATTACAAAAAAAAAGAGGGCGTAAATGATACCCCAAGGAGGCTTGGTGGCCGGAAGGAAGACGCTGTGTGGTTAATGAGCAAGATCTGATACGGCATCGGTTAAAGCAGCGATATTTGCAGTGGCTTACAAAATAAATGGGGGTTCGGCAGAGGTCTGCGGCAGTGGTGGGGGGGTAGATGGAGCCGACGACCAGAGACGCCTCGGTGCCGTGCGTCACGGGTGACAGAGTCCTCCTCGCAAATCCCCAAATAGGCACCTCTGCCCCACCACAGCGTGCCATTAAGGCCGTCAAAATATTTTTGCCACCGACCGACAGACGCGCTGTCAGAACTGGTCACCGAACGTTTGTCTCATCCCTGACTCCTGCCGCGCCCTCATCGCCTGTCCGCAGGGGTGACGCAGCGGGAGTCGGGACTCTGTGGCAGGGTCGTTGAAGGGAGTGGAGGAGGCTGCTCTATGTACATAGACGTTAATGTGTTGCATATGTGTTTAAAAGCTGGATTCGAAGGCTCCGTTTGGCCAGATGCTTCCAGTTTGTACTTCTGGTGTAAGTTTGTGCAAAAAGCCAGGCTTTCCCTCGCAACAATTGATTTATTTTGCTCGACGTCGTGTTGGCGAAGGCGCAGAGCGACAGTCTCGGCGCAGATAAAAACATAGAAACAAACTGCAGGGGCCATCTGTGAAGTTTCTACGATCCCCAGTGTTATTGCGCCGCCGTTCCGAGGGGGAAATGGATTCCTGAGAGTGAGGCTCTTCTTTTTGTTTATCCAATGGGCTCTGAAAAGAAGACAAAGAAGAGTAGATCAGCTTTGCACTGCGGGCCCGGTCACTCGGATAGTGAAACTTTGCTATGGGGTCTTTTGAGCGTGAAAAGAAAGTAGCTCCAAGCTTATCTATTCTTTTTTTTTTTCTTCTTCTTTCTTTTGCATTGATGCTTATCTTTGATTATGTTCATCACTGAGGCCACAGGACTTGTGGTTTCCTGTGGCTCCAGAGTACAAATGGCATTTTGTTTTTTGGGTTTGAGTGGCTCTGATATGCATTTTGTTTGGTCCCCAGTGACCACAGTGGTGGGCAAACGACATTTTAAGAGAGACTCGTGAAGCTTTTGAATGCGGGGGGAAGAAAACCACAGACTTCTTTGACCATGTGAGTCGGTGGTATTGACGGCAACTTCATTTGGGAGGTCGTGCACATGTGGAATGTTCCACACAAGAGTCTGAGTAAAATCTGCATGAGACAAAGCACTTTTCAAAGACAGAGGCAATTTCAATTACATTACATATAAAATTAAAATGAAAGAAACTACACTGAGACACAAACAATAAAACTTGAGCGGATTAAAAACTTTGAGACCTCCTAACAAGAAGCAGCTGCAGCACAAACTGTTTCGACTTCTATTTTACAGAGCCAGCTCTTTGACAAAACTCCAGGTTATTGATTCCGAGGTACAGCGCATTAAAAACGTTAATGTTTTAGTCTGACTTTGGGAACTGACAGTAGACTAAGCAAACTGGTCCTAGAGGATCTAAGATATATTTTTGTCCCTGAGCCCTGTAGCTATTTATTGCTTTGTAAACAATAAAGCCGTATTATATAAGTTTCCATGTTAGGTCAGAATGTGGGTTGTTCTCTGCCTTTCTGTGAACTCGACAGAAACCGGAAAAGATTGTTCTTCTTTTGTTTGTAAAGACCGGGTACTGGTTCGTCACCCTCAGCCAGGTGTTGGTTTCACCTTCACTTTGTCCCCTTTTGCATCTGTGGAAGGTGAAGAAAACAAAGTTAAAACCCAGCGCTAGGGCGGAATATGCTGCTGTATGTATTATCTGGGGATCTGTGGTGTGTTTTTGTGTGCATTTGAATAAATATTGATGTGAAGTTGCACCATTGGAGTCTGGTATGAAAGAAAGGCCTAAAAATGGGTTGACGTGGAGCCTTTTAAAAGAAAGCAACCCTGAAATAGTTGTTCTGCCACAGAGACTTTGGACATCCATCCATTATTAATGCCTTATCTCGGACGGACTAAATGCAAACACAAGCACAACAGACGTGCATGCCAAAGCCCACATAACAAATTAGCATTTGAGGGGACATAATCTGATTCACTATTTATTAACAAATAGCTGCCAGTAACCCCCCACACAGGACAAGTGAAAACCAAGGCGGACCGCCTCCTTGCAGTCTAGTCAGGATCCTGGAGATCTAATCGTGTCGGGGAAACGTCAAGACATAACTTTTGTGAACCCTGATTTAATAGGCTCCTCTGGCAAAAGAACAAAAAAAAATACAGAAAAAAAAAACATGCACACCCAAGAGTTCAGTAGGATGGGTGCTGGGTCCAAAGAGGAGAATCAAAAGGCAAAAAACACACCAAAGGAACTTTTATTTGTGTGTGTAACATTTCAAAACTTTTTTTTTTTTTTTTAAGTTGAGTGAACAGCAATAAAGATTTTATCTCCAGGAGACAATTAAAGAGACAAAAAAAACAAACAACTAAATTAATAAAAACAAAACAAAATATCTGAAAGCCAGTTCAACAGGGGGATCCGCCCAACAAGATTCACGAGGTGTTTCCTCTACGCTGTTATTACCTTGATGGCAGATACATTATCTTAACCTCAGCATGAGGTTGTAAAATATAATAACACATTAAAAACCTGAAAGTGCGATAAGGACAGTGAGTGAAACTAATGATCAATGACACAGACACTTTGTCGCCAGGACCCTGCCTGTGGTGTGGCGCACACTGTTATCATCGCCACTGCCCATACCTTATTAACGCTGCACCTGGGGTCATGCTGACAGACTAGGCATGATCTATTTTTGTGCTTTGCCTCAGGACAAACTAATGTCTTTGTTTTGTCATATGTGGCCAAACTCCTGTTTCAAACGTGCAAAAGACAGATATTTAAAGATATTCAAGCTGAAAGCAATAATCAGATCAGTTGTTGGACTGTGTGCATTCTGGCTGTCAGAGGCCTTAACTCTTATGTCGCTGATTCAAACAACCGGCTGGGAGTTGTTTGGAAAGGTTTTTTTTGTTTTGTTTTTTTACAAATCAACATTAAAGCCCCTTTTATTCACTTTGTGCGACTCAAAGGTCAGCCAAGGGTAAAAACATACTTGTTCAGAAAGCCTTTATTGACATTCTAACCCTCGTAAAACAGCAGAGCTGCCTGTAGACACTGCTTCAGTTATTGGACGGATTGTGTGTCACTAACCCTGGAAGGTGCATTTGCATGTTGAGTCATATTTTTGAACTAGCAAAGCCGGTAGTGAACCACTCCCTCAGCTACAGCTGTAGCTGTAAAGATAAGCCATTGACCATGCATTCATTTTTTTTTTATCTGATCATGTTCTATTCCATGCATGATACCAAATGATGATTTTTGAATTTTTTTCATTTAATTTTTTTTTTTAGCAGTATATTTAGTCCTAGACTGAACAGGACACGACTAAAACAAACCGCCAGTCTCTAGGACAAACATGTTGTTTGTCGTTGCCGTTTCATTATATCTCATTAAGACGTCTGCAAGCGTCCTGCTTGTGGTGCTAGGTCACATCAAGCCTCATCGGTATTCAGATCACGGATCAAACTGCCGTCCTCGAGCATTATTTCCTCATGCTCCAATTAAGGGACATTCTCATAATTGTCTTTGCGGAATGTGGGCCGGCTATGGGGCTTGCTGGCTAGCGTAGGTCCCCATAAAGGCAGTCACATGACATTTGTGCCAGAGATTGAAGGGTGGAGCGGTGATTGAGGAAGAGACAATATTGCTGCCGCCGCTGCAAATGTCCTTGAAGACAAAGCACTCAATGACCGGGAGTGTGATCCGGGGGGAAAAGACGGCACACCCACTTTTGCAGCGGCCCACCCAACACAATTTCTGCCTACGCCACTGCTCTAATGCAAGGAGGGCGTTTGTGTCACAAGTTATTGACTTCCCTTTTCCCGTGAGACGTCTTGCACCTCCATTCCTATAGGTGTCACTGTAGTGCCTACATAGTCTACTCCTCCTTTTTCTCCTCCTCCTCCTCCTCCTCAGCCAAAGGGTGTGCGTTTTGAAGGTTGAATGAAGCTAAACACTACGGCGCAGAGGAGCTGTCGCCACTCGGCTTGACAACACCGGGCACCAAAAACCAAAAAGAATCCGGCAACCGGGGAGCGAAGTGCTCTTCGGAGTCTCGAGACCTCGAGCGCACCTTCGCAGCCTCTCCCGTGAGCCCTCCGACCAAGGTCTTCTCCTCCCGGGGCGCACATTCAGTGTCAGATGGGAGAGGGGGGGGAGAAAAAGGAAAAAAAGTTGAGATAATTATACGCGAGGTATAAGGACAACATGCAATGTGGCTGCTGCGTGGCTCATCGTCAAGGTCAGTGTCTGGACGAATCCGCCGCACGGACGACTTTTCCGGGGCAGACGGAGTGAGGGAGAGGAGGCTCGGAGCGGGGATGCAGTTGTGTGTCCAGCAGCATCAGCAGTGACAGCTCGGAAGCGAAGGAGGGGGGGGGACACAGACACTTCCAGACGGCCACACAAGCGGTTAAGTAAAACCGCAAACAAGTCTAACGGGACACACTGGAGCAGTTTCAACATCGTTTTGTTTTTTTTGTTTTTTGTTTTTTTTAAAGTAGCGTAGTCGCCGCCGCTGCCTCGCAGCATCCTGACATTTCCTGCTTCCATCGGCCTGCGTTGCTGCCGCCGAGTACCTGTGACGGGAGGCGCTCACTTCGAGTCAAGCTAGCTGCCTGTTTGGGACAGAATGCGTTCTAATTTCGCCCCAAGTCCGAACTGACCGCGAAAGTCGCGGGAACGGAGAACGTCACCACGAGCGGCTCGCGGAATGGTTCCACGAGCGTAACGTCACCGAGCTGTCTCCAACTTCCTAGAACTTGCCCAGACTTTTTGCTTTCAAACTAATTATTATTAATTTTTTTTTTTAAGGGGAGGACAACTTTATCTCACCGTCACCGTCTTCCTCGCTCCCCCCCTCTTCTTCTCCTTTTTGTTTGATTGGTCAAAATGCCTTTGAAGATCGGCCAGTTTCTACCGGAGCCTGGGCTGCTTCTCCTGCTACTTCTCGCCTTCCTAGGGGGCTCCGTGCTGACCCACGGAGCTGCCAGCTCTCCGGATATCACCCACCAGCCCACGTCCGCCGCCCATTCGGAGAAAGGCGCCGGCCACAACGTGACCAAGAAGCCGTTCCCGGTGCTGAGCCTCGACTACCCCCACATCCAGACCCCCTTCGAGATCTCACTATGGGTGCTGCTCGCCTCGCTGATGAAATTAGGTGAGCGGTCGACGTCACGTACGCGCTGAAACCGGGCATGTTTTAGCTGTCAGTGTTGGCGTTTACCTCCTCTCAGGTAATGCTAAGCTAATTGGAGGCTGCGGCTACAGGTGTAGTCTGCGCAGGTAAGCTAGCACGGTCGGCCCGCTCACTGTGCAAGCCGGCGTTTCCGGAGAAATCGCCAGGCTTGTTTACCACGGCTGAGTTTTACCACTCTTATTCTTATCACACGAAATAGCATGTTTCAGCAAATGCTTCTTCACTCTCAGCTGTGCCTTAGAGGTGACAAGGTAATCTGGAAGACCCCCCCCCCCTTCTTCTTCTTCTTCTTCTTCTTCTTCTTCTTCTTCTTCTTCTTCTTCTTCCATTAAACAATCTCACTGGTTATCAGTCACATGATGATCTCTGACCACCAGGCCCCCCTTGCCGAGCAAGCTAATTTAAAGATGCCACTGGTGCTGACACGGCAGGTTTGACCAGAGTAAATCCATAATGCTGCTGGTCATGCTGGTTACTCATCAGCCCAGTTTCTGGTTTTTTATTTACTTATTTATTTATTTTTACGTTCTATCTCTCCTGTGCTGCACTCATCCCTTGCCCACAGTGATGACTAAGCAGCTTGATGCAGCAATTTTGGTAGTGGATGGCATAGCGCTGGCAAGCTTTCAACACAAAGGAACTCCTTGTTACCCTATAGTGAGGGCAAAGCTTTGTGCCCAGAGGAATGTCAATAATGATAAGGAAATGAATAATGTATTTAGCTTCTATGCAGCTATCTGCATGGGCTGGATTGTTTTGTTTTGTTTCCTTTTATTCCTTCGCCTGCTGTTGTTGTCCCTGGCATTCCCTCTGTCGTCCATCCCCCCTGAAGTTTTGACTTTATGCAGAAGTGTTATCTTTTCTCCAGAGAGCCAGAAGCTTGTCAGGTGCAGCAGTCTGTAGCTCGAGCACAATAATTCCCCACTGTCTGGGCGAGAAGCCCAGTGTCTCCAGGGGGGAGGAGGACAGCCGCAGAGGGACGGTTCGAGCCCCTCACGGCCGTCTGCTCGGACCAAACTCAAGGGCAGGGAGTAAACACGAGGAATGAGGATTAGTGGGATGGTTCGAGGAGTGGAAGGGCAATAAATTAGCCCAGATGTCCGTGTGGGCTTGACGGCAGCAGCCACTGGTGGCCTTTAAGCCTCCGATTATCACACGGTCGGGAGAAAAAAAGGGACAAGGGTTTGTTCTGTGTGGCCGTGACACTACTCGGCCTCTACCCAGCATGTGGGTCCTGTCCATTGAGCTCAAGTCATACCAGTATAAAAGCACGGTGCTGTCCGTTTGTCTCTTAAGCCACATCGACTGCATTGCGAGGTGCCTCATAGTCATGTTTTTCAACTTCAGTGGTTTTCTTGAATTGCTAAAGATTTTGCAGTTAGTGAGTTTCAGTTGTATTTCTTTCATTAAGATTGGAAATCCCGCTGCAGACCTGTAGTGCGTTCTACTGAAAGTTCACTCTGCAGTTGGGAAATCATCTGTTGTGTTTATTTCTTTTTTTGGTCCCTCTCATCCTCTTGTTGAACTGAAGGGATTATTTGTCTGTATCTGCTTGATAACAATCAGTGACAACTATGATAAGGAGCTTCTATCTGCCAGACACAGTGCTGTCATCACCGCGTGAATGTAATGTTCAACGAGACACTCAGCATGTAGACTTTACCTGGCACCATAAAGACTATAGGTGCATTGTAGAAGGGTGTGATGCTTGAAGAGGGGTTTACAGCTTTATCTTATAGGTTTGCCCAGTTGTGGCATTGACCTCTTGAGTCAGATCTGATAATATTATTCAGTATATTCTGAGTTGCAGTGAGGACACACCTTGTGGCCATTACTCTTTATGTCTGACAAGGCCTCTCAGTCTCAAGCTGGAGCTTGACCGTCCGTCATGAGTCAAAGCGCTCTGCTGTGGCTGGATGAGAGCTGCGCTCCATCACATGCAGTTTTGTGGTGTGATCTGGCAGTAGCTGAGTGACACTATGAATCTTTACTAATGATCTACACTGTTTGCACTTTTGTCCATTTGTGTGTTTACTTCTCAGGCCTTATCTCTCTCGTTGCTTACTTCCTTTTGCAAACATCAGTTGCTGCAATAAGTGTTAAGCCGTCAGCAAGTGAGTCTCACGCTGACATTTGTGTGCCTGTCTGAACTGTATTGCATTGAGAGTGCAAAATGTGCTTGTTTCGTTTTAATAGGAATTGCTCCACCCTAAACACCGAACCTTCTTCTAGTTCCTCATGTACGCCGACGGTATTGTGTTGTAGATTTGGTGCCAGGTATCACATGGGAACCTTTGTACCCTTAGCAAAAAGGCAGCTATTAATAATTTAAACAAACACTTAATGACCACGTGAAACATGAGTTGAATGATGATTTGAGTTTATTAAACAATGGCAGCAAAAGGCTCGTCTCAGTGTTGCGTGGCAGGAAAAGCTGCGGCCAACGGTTTCCTCCCGACCTCCTGGTGAACCTCGCCGCCTCGTGTTGTTGCAGAGCAAAGAGAATAAATCAATATGTAATCAATCGTCATATGTCAAAAGCAGCTATAGAAATATTTTTCTCTGTCTTTTGTGCTCGCTCGGTGTGACAGAGCTGGTTGCCAACGGTGCACGGTGAGTCACCTGGCAACAGGACGCGGTTCTCTTTAAGGTGACGGTGTGTGTCACCGACGCTGGATACACACAGACACAGGCAGGGAAGTGTTCCCACTGAAGCGAGTCTAAACATCCCCTCGGCGCATAAAGAACCTCAGAAGGAAGGCAGCCAAATAAAATACCACCCAGCTTGAATGACAGAGCTCGAGGACTAACAAGCGGAACGCTCTTATTGTTTTGTTTCAATATACAACTGGCCCACTAAGGGCTTACCTCCGCCATGCATGTCCTGATAGCACTGTACTTTGCTGCCTCCATTTCCCCATTTGAAGTTCACTGTTGGACGTTCCTCGACGTTATCTCCTTCCCTTCAAGAGCACCGAGGCTCATAATTGGAGTCAGAGAGGACAGATGTAATTGTCATCGCCTCCCTCTGCTGGGTGTGCCCAGAGTATTTGTCTTTTCCGAGGTTCAGTATCGATTCTCAAATGGCTTCTTGTCTTATTGGATTTTTTTATGCCTGTCTGTCCCTGCCATCCATGAATGATAATCATTCCCTCAGGGATCAAGTTGGTCCACTGCAGAGGGAACAACTGCTTGAGGGGCTGCACTAATATGTGCCGGCCAGTCTTCCAGCAGTTTGCCCTCTCTGCAAGAAATACAGTACTTTGAGTGACCTTTGTTGTCGCTGCTTTGTGAGTCACTCTTTTACACATTTTTTGTTGACTCCTTTTACTGCGGTGTTGCAAAGGTGATGTTAAGGGCCCTCGGTGCACATGATTCCACAGTTCCAGCCAAAGAACAGCAACATTGCGTCATATTATCCCCCAAAACATTCATGTTTTACCATATGCAGATGTTGCATTTCAATAAAATCTTCTCTAATCTTCACTCGCGGTACCAAAAGACTGACTGTGAATTATGAAGCATGGCTATAATTTTGATTGATACAGAAGTTGGGATGTAATCAACCTGCATTCAAGATTCAGTGTTTCTGTTTTTTCAGGCCAGTGTTAAAAGGAATTTATCTTGATCTGTCCCTTGACTGACATAAAAGAGGCGGGCAAATTAAAAACAACAACAACAAATTAGAGAAGTTAATTGTGATGAGGTTTGTTCCAAATAATAGTGGCGTAATCTCTCAGTTTTAGGTAGATGGTTGACCTAAAATGTGTTGCTGCAATCCCAACACACTGGCACACCAACGACGCAAGTGTGCCAAGTTTACCCTCGCTGAAGTTCATTACCGAAAGTCACTCACAAGAACACTTGACACAATCTATTATAAGGCCTCTTGTCCTCTAATAATAACCTGGCATGGTTCGTCAGAGCAGCCTCCACACATCAACTCCAATTGGTCTTAAGTTACATTTGCTTACTGTTCACGCGTGCAACATTGGCAGACCCCAAACCTTCCTGAAGTGTTTCCCTTGAGATCCTATCTCTTCAAAGTTTACTCGCGAGTTGTGTGTCCACAAATCTGTTTAAAGTGGAAAAATCTGAATAGGAGTTCCTGCGCGTGCAAAACCCTGAGCCTTCAAACGCCTCCATGAGCCAGCGGCACGATACCATCACCTGTTATCAGTCAACCGCTTTACCTCGGAGGTTTTACAGTGAGGACTTTTTTTTTCTTTTTTCCCGCAGCTTGACACAATGTTACAATTTCCCTGCAGTGCCTCTCCTGCGTAATACCTCTTCAAAACGTTCAAATAATGGGCAAATACATGAAGCTAATTAATGCAACTACTGATATATTGTTCTTTGGCAAATTGTGTCCAAACATTTGGCAAAAAGAATGTTCCAAAAAAAAAATTTGGCCTGATATTTATGAAACCAAGTGTGGGACCTGGTTGTTTCCTCAGTAAGATGAGCCTCAGAAAACCTGAGCTACTAAAGCCGCTAAAGCTGCTAGCAGCGCAGGAGGTTTGTAAAAGTAGGCCTCTCCCAGGCGGCTCCTTGCGGACGCTCTCTAATCATAAGTCTTTCCTCAAGTTGCTTGTTTGAACCGGTCAGGAAGAAGAGCTTTACATTTTCTTCTGTTTGTTTCCTCCCTCCCCGTGCGCATGTGGGCGTTGATTCCTGTGTTTTTTGGCGCTCTCAGCCTCTGGCGCAGAAGTCCTCCAGACAGCCTGATGTATCAACGCAATGTGTTTGCAACGTCGGTTTGCCGGCCCCTGACTTTGTGTAGTAAACACTTGAAAGGCTGTCGTGCTGGTCTTTACTATTGCAATTCGTTTTCAGATACCAGCTAATTAATCGGTGGAGACTTGACGGCCGTCCTGCGTGCGTTGGTGTCTCTGCCCACACTGCAAAATGGAGCTTCTTATTTATCCAACGGTGGCCCTTCGGGGGTTCGTGGTGGGCTGAACGTTTTTTTTGCCTGTTAAATAATATTATGCAGATGTGGACCAACATGTTGATGCTTCATTCTGAAGGAACGATTTTGCACAATTCAGCCTTTGTTCTTTTGGTTTTGTTGCTGCGCTGCTTATTTTTTTTTTTCCAGCTTTACTTTTTTATTATTGTTTTGTTCCACTTTTGGATATCCTGCCTCTGTTCCTTTTGTCATGCTGAATATTCATGCCAGACTATGTCAAGCTATGTGTGTTTCTGCTGGTTTATTAGTGTTAATGGGCATGACCTTTGTTTTTTTTCTTCTTGTTTTCCGTTCATTACAACTCCAACTTGTTGTCCCGGGTCTGTATGCTTTGGGGGGGCAGAGGTGTCGATGTTAATAACTAAAACCAACAGGTTGCTGCCTCTCTCTGAGGAGGGCATGTCACTGCGTGTTGTCTCTTCACTGCAACACAAGCCAGTTGGCGGATCAAACACATGGTTCCTGTTTATTGTGACTCATGGCTGTTACAGTCGGAGCGTGTATGTCCTTCTACCCAGGCTGCATGTCAGTCAGATGAAACAGCCACCCTGGGGAAATCAACATTGTTTTCCGCTCAGAGCTCATTTTTCAAAGAGAAAGTGTCGCTGCTTTAGCTCCGCCTCAGTTCTATTGACCAGGTCGGTGGCATTTCTTTGTGACCTGCAAGCCGAGGTAATTAAATTATGAGCTGACTATTGATTGGCTGCTCCTTTCCCCTCATCGTGCGGCTGTAAGCGGACGGCAGCAGACCTGAGCTTTGCCCCTCTTTGCATAGGGTGGGATGCACCCTGCGGCTAAAGTGTTCGAGGGGCACTCTGTAATGTGTAATATTTGGGGATTATGGGAGGAAAAAACGACATCAAGTGGTTACATTTTAGATTGCAGTGCTATTTCACTCACTTCCCTCTCCCAAGCTTGCTAGCGAACTACAGCGGCCTGTGTGTGTGGACAAACCTGGGTACCTCGTCCACCTTCTTCTTCGTTGCTTTATTTAAGAACGCGAACGCGAGGTTTATTGTACTGTGAGTACACGCCCTCATTAAAAAGTTTTATGGGCAGCATGTTAAGCTTTTACCAAATTAAAATCATAAATCAGACCAAACTCTACACCACACTGGACCTTTACCATCATTGCTTCAGTTTTTTTTCCTTTTAAGTCTTTTCAGCCTCTTTGTGCTGGCAGAAATGAACAGAGGAGTGTTGACCGGGGTGGGGTTGGGGGTTAATGGAAGGGGGGTGGGGGGTTGCTGTGCTGTTGACGTCACACCGCTTACACATCGGCCTCTCTGTTTTTGCCTCCACAGCCACTTCCACTCACATGTATAGTATCATTGTGTGTAATTTTGGCCTTTCCACACACACATGCACACATGCAAACAGCTATTAAGGGAGCAAATGGCAAATGACAACGGTAATTTCACGCCACGGTGTGATGTCACTGTTTTGTTTTGAACGTGACGCATCAGAATTACTTTGTTATTTTTGCAGTTCAACATAGCACTTCTATTTTCTATTTGTTTATTTAGTTTTTTGGCCAATACCAAATAAGTATATTCCGGTTTTTCTTCCCCGTCTTCCTGATCCTGGAGGTGAGCGTGTAGCACCATTTGGTAATTGTTTCACGTATGTTTGTGGGCGTCGCTCCAGGTGCCATCGGCAACTGTCAGCGCTGCTGCGGTGCTGCTTCCAGTGAACGTGCTGCACCTCTCCAACCATCTGCTTTCTCGCCTTCGCTTTGTCGAAATGCACTCGCTAATTTACGCTACGTGGCCCCGGCCAGCGTGGTCAGCGTCGCCGCGGTTGGATTCTTATGTAGGGTCACCCCGTTAGGATTTGAAATGTCAGCCTTTGAAAGTCAAAGCAGCTGCTGCCTTTTTTTTTTTTTTTTTTTTAATTCCCAGGCTTCTGTCTGCTCTTGTGCAAGCAAAGGCCTGAGCGGCAACAGCCGAGGGACTTCCTGGGAAGCTGCCTGCGCTGCCTCGTGATTCGCAGAGCCTGCAGAACTTCCAGATTATTGTCTCCAAAACCGGATTAAAGTTTATATAGGAAAATGCGAAGTTGTGGAAACAACAGATAAACCATCCTGCCCGTGTAGTGACTTGCTTAATGATTGTGTCCATGTTGGATGGAAACTTTCAGCGGCGAAGGAAACTTGTTAAGACACGTGTTGTTTTTTCTGTCATGTTGGCACTGTGACCCGGCCTCTGTGGCAAAGTGTTATAAGTATTTCATCTATAATATATCTATAGATTATCTATACCTTTGATTGGAGAAACACAAGATTGTTACCTTTTTTTTCTTTTTCTTTACCTGTTTATTGTCGGTATTAGTATGTCGCCGGTCTGCAGGGTCTTTTCACGATGACCGACCAGCTACTTTTATATGGCTGACATGATTTTATTTGATGCTTTCTCTCGTCGTTTCCGGATCCTCGTGTTTGCTCTTTAACTGCCAACCAACCTGATGCAATATTTCCTTAACCGGCCGCGTTTATTTCATGCGTCTGTGCGAAGACCTCTTCGCCGCTGCAAGGCCCGCCGTGGCTTTCTGCATTCGCTCTGGACGGAGGCTGCCTGGTTTAATCGATGGTCTGACCTGCTGGAGAGTCGAGACTCTTTAGGCAGGCTGACCGTGCAGACTTGCAGCGATCCGTGTGGCACTTCAAGGTTGGGAAACGAGGCCAGCGGGTTGCGGCGTTCCTTCATGAAGGCTGCGGGATCGTTTCCTGCCGAAGAAACACCTTCAGAGCTTATCAGTGACGTGGCTTTTATTGCCACCGACCTTCCCAACTGGATTGTTTTATTGCAGAGCCACTAATCTCGGTCAAGAGCCCACTGGCCCCCCTTTTTTTTTTGAATGCGTGTACATTTCTGACACAACTGGTTGAACTGTGCGGTGACATCAATGCACAGTAAATATTTTGCCTGCTGTCTTTTTGGATCGGATGCTCGCGCTGCTAGAAATATGCTACTGGCGGCACTCCAGTAAAGTGACATACGCAGTGGATCGGGCCCTCGTCAAAACATCTCGACCATTTTAAAATGGTTTGACGTTGAAGACACAACAACATCTATTGATATACATATTTGAATTATTTATTCTTATATGTCCACATCTATATTGTGCGAGCTTTGCTGTTAACCCTGCAACTCACTCTGGCCTGTCTGCCACTCTGGCTACTCTCTCTCTCTCTCTCTCTCTCTCTCTCTCTCTCTCTCTCTCTCTCTCTCTCTCTCTCTCTCTCTCTCTCTGTACATCTTTTGTATTTCCTTTCCACCCTAACTGGTCATAAGCAGCAGAGCGCCCTCTGGAGTCTGGATCTGCTCTGGGTTTCTTCACACAGAGGAGTTTTTCCTGGCCACTCTTGCACTTTGCTTGCTCTGGGGTCCCAGTTGGTTTCTTCTCTGATTGAGCAAAGAGCTTTGAGATGCCTTTGTATGTGATTTAGCGCTGTGCAAATAAAAGTTGACTGATCGATTGATCTCGGCCTCTCTCCAGGAGAAATACCTGTGGTTCCTTTCCCCACATTAATTCCACCCCTGCTCTCGCACCCTGTCCAGGTTTCCACCTGGTCCCCCGGCTGTCCAACATCGTGCCGGAGAGCTGCCTGCTGATCACGGTGGGCCTGCTGGTGGGCGGCCTCATCGAACTGGCCGGAGAGACGGTCCCGCCCGTGCTGGACTCGCAGCTCTTCTTCCTCTGCCTGCTGCCTCCCATCATCCTGGATGCCGGCTACTTCCTGCCCATCCGGCCCTTCATGGAGAACCTGGGCACCATCCTCATGTTCGCCGTGGTGGGAACCCTGTGGAACTCCTTCTTCGTCGGCGGCCTGCTCTACGCCGTGTGCCAGATCCAGCAGGGCGACGAGGCGGGCCTGTCCCAGCTGGACCTGCTCTCCTGCCTGCTGTTCGGCTCCATCATCTCGGCGGTGGACCCCGTGGCCGTGCTCGCCGTCTTTGAGGAGATCCACATCAACGAGCTGCTGCACATTATCGTGTTCGGCGAGTCGCTGCTCAACGACGCCGTCACTGTGGTGAGACAACTTGAACATTTGGCCTCTCGTCCGTGCACGATTATAGCAGATTAGAGTGAGCGTCAACCCTGAAACATCATTATTTTTCTGGAGAACATCTTGATACACTGACTAGACTCTATTCAGTCATGAGAGCCAATAATGTGTCATTTCCAGGTCCTATTATCAGCTCCCTATTTCAACCTCACAACACACCCAATGCAATGTCTCCATAATTTGCTGTTTATGTGTCCGTCTGGGAAGGAAACGCATAGAAAATGGCTCAAACCCCGTTAGATTTGAAACTGGACCAATCGGATATTTTATGAAGCTCATTAGAGCAACTGCGTAAACACTTTCAGCAGCAGCACAGCTCACATCACTCTATTCAGTCACAAAGCTAGGATGAGCGCTAACAACAGCCGCTGGATTTCCACTCCCTGCCCTCCTCCCCAGGTGTTGTACCACCTCTTCGAGGAGTTTGCGGGCGCCGGCACGGTGACGGTGATGGACGCCTTCCTGGGGATCATCTCCTTCCTGGTGGTGGCGCTGGGCGGCGTATTGGTGGGAGCCATCTACGGGATCCTGGCGGCCTTCACCTCCCGCTTCACCTCCCACACCCGCGTCATCGAGCCCCTCTTCGTCTTTGTGTACAGCTACATGGCCTACCTGTCGTCCGAGATGTTCCACCTCTCTGGCATCATGGCGTAAGTGGTCCACCCATGTTTAGATCCGTGTTTTTATTTTATTTTTTTAATTATTATTCCTGCCGAGCAGTTGTGTGTGATTGTTCATCGAAAACACTTTGGACAGTGGAAGTTTTAGCCCTCTGTTTGCAGTTTCCTGCTAATGATAATCGTTAGTTGATTGAACTTATCGATCGATTAACGATTAATTGATTAGCTGCGATTTTTCCAAAGAACCTAAATTTCACAATGGAAAATGTGTAAGAAACATATTATTTAACCCTATTTATAAATGACGTTGACATTTTTACATTAGAGAACAGTAAAAACACCCTAAATATTTATGCACTGACTTTAAGTTGACTTCTGATGCGTCACATTTCAACTTTAAAAAAAAAAAAAGTTGTAAGGGGGCAACAGGACCCCTAACTCAGTGCGTGAAGTAAGGCTTTGTGCAGAATGCATCGCTGTGTATATTTGTATGAGGTGTCTGCCGTCTGCGGCACTCCGGCTGTTTTCTGGGATGTCCCAGCCGTATCGCATGTGTGTGATCTATGCTTCTCTGTCAGTCATGTCATGTCGCCTTATATTTTTATATACTGCAGTCTATTTCTGTCTGCGACCACCCCTCCCCCTCCCCCTCCCCCGCTCCCATGACAATAACTCAGCTCCACCCCGTCCCTCTCCGTCACCTGTGGTGATTTAGCGGCACCTCGGCCAAGGCTGAATTCATCGGCATCGGCTCTCATCGGCTCGCCCTCTGTGTATCGGCCTGTTTTCCACCGCAAGGCATTATTGATCTCGACTGTATTGAATCCCAGGGCCAAAGGGTTTGCAGCTAGCAGGCGTCCCCCCACAGCCCATATCGGAATGGAATTTTTTCCACCTGTTCTCTCATCAAAAGAAAGGCTGAAGCTAAACAAGTTCTTGTTGTATATTCGCCACAAGGGTCTCTGTGTTTTGAGAAAGCTTTGAAAGCTGGACCGGTGGTGGTGAGCTGCGAGCAGCTGCGGGGATGAATTCGGGGCAGCCGTTTGTTAAGAGCTGGAATTCCTTCACCTCCGGCCTACAAAGTAAACATAGAAACACGGTGTGGCAGCGGGACGGAACAGACAGCAGGTCAGCGGGCAGGTATGGAGATCATGTTTCACCGTCGCCGTGGAACCAAAGCCTGCTTTGGAGGGGAGGCGGGGGGAGGAGGGGCCTCTGATGTCACCGACAGCAACAAGTCAAGTGCAGCCATCGCAGTGCTTTTTAAAGATTCATACGAGCTGTCGTTTGCTGTCTTTGTCTTAGAATCAATCAAACTTCATTTATAGAGCAATTTTTATGCAAGTACTCCCCATTTATAAATCACGCACACACACACACACACACACACACACGGACCGACTCACGTGTGTTCCCCTCTCCTGTCAACCCGCAGGTTGATATCGTGCGGGGCCGTGATGCGGCCCTACGTGGAAGCCAACATATCCCACAAGTCTCACACCACCATCAAGTACTTCCTGAAGATGTGGAGCAGCGTCAGCGAGACCCTCATCTTCATCTTCTTGGGCGTGTCCACGGTCGGGGGCAAACACGACTGGAACTGGACCTTCGTGTCCGTCACCGTCATCCTGTGTCTGGTGGCGCGAGTCATAGGTGAGACTCTCTTGCAGCCGCATCCTCAGACGAGCGCAAGAGTTGAGGTTACCGAGTCACGACGGCAACGAAACAAAGAATTCTATCGTCAGGTTTTAGACATTATTTCAGTATTGATCAACCTGCTTTTTTCATAAATCTTTGCCTGAGACGGACAGATTTTTTCTTTCGGAGGTGTCTGATGCAGCCCAGCTGATGCAGCCGACCTCAGTCCTCAGAGAGTCATTGATTTTTCCGACACTAGAGAGCCCGAGCGGCAAATGAAGAACTGCGACGCTGTCCTTCTGCCAGAGGAAGTTGATTGACGGCCGTCACGAGTCCCGCTGTTGGAGCGCGTTTGTGTTTGCTGACGGCCATGCTCTGCTCAAACTGTCACGAGTTCTGGGTTTGCAAACTTGCAACTCGGCATGTTGACTGACACCGTGCAAATCGCTTCCACTAGATCTTTTTTTTCGAAGTCTGAGCTGAAGCCAGTTTCATCATATTCTAATAGTTCATGCAGCGAGTCCGGTAAAAGTTCTGCCCGTCTCTTTTTCCCCCAGGTGTTGTCGGCCTGACCTTCTTTATCAACAAGTTCCGCATCGTCAAGCTGACCACCAAAGACCAGTTCATCATTGCGTATGGCGGCCTGCGCGGCGCCATCGCCTTCTCGCTGGGCTTCCTGCTGAAGGTGGAGCACTTTCCCAAGAGGGAGATGTTCCTCACCGCCATCATCACCGTCGTCTTCTTCACCGTCTTCGTTCAGGTGGGGCATAGTCTGGTGAAAATGCTTGTGCCCGTTCTCTAAAGCTTCTCTCTTGGCCTTTTTGAGCTCTGGGTTTTTTTGTTTTTTTTGCCCCTGTTGTTACTGTTGCTGTCAAACTCAGGCTCCTTAAAATGTAATTCTAGTGGCTTTGAAGTTCACAGACACAGACAGGTGAGCTCATTTATGGCCATGCCATGTTTCCTGCTAAAACTGATCTGTTGTTGGACGGTCCAACAACAGATCAGCCAACACTTGGCTTAGAGGTGTTGTCACTCTCCTGAGGGAGCTATCAGTGTCTTTTTTTATTTTTATTTTTTACCTCACTCACTCACTCACTCACTCACTGTTTTTCTCTGGGGAGTTCATTTGCTCCAGTGGAAATCATGAGGCCATATGTTGACCCGTGTGCATCAGGTGATCTGTCTGTGGTCCGACTGGTCCATCGTGTGTCAGTTGCAAATGTGCATGAAGCCTAAGCAGCCACTGTCTTTAGGTGAAATTAGTCCAACCCCCCCCCCTCAGAATTCCAATAAATCTAATCCTGCTATAACTTACATCAAGCAACAGATGGATTTCCTGCTAGAACCTGAGCTCAGGATGGAGACAAACAGGCCGTTATTGCTCGGCGCAGTGTGTCCATGTGAAACTCTGCGAGCTCCACTCAGAATGGAAACGGCTAAAATAAAACCCAAGACCTGCAACCCCCCCCAACCCCCTCCCTCACTCACCACCTCCTCGGGGTTACATCATAACATCCTTTATTCATGCGCCTGCCTGGCATGAGGTGGATGGAGGCCTGCAGGGAGGAAAATCTTTCACCTTCAGATGGAACTTAATTAAATCAGGGAGCAACTCGTGTGTGTTTAAAAAGATGCTCCCCTTTTTTTTTTTTTTTTTTTTGAAGTTGCCTTGATGCTGCTGCTGCTTTTTCTACCATCCAAATGACAAAAAACAAAACAAAAGTCAAACCAGAAGTCATTTATATCATATTTATTTTATATGTTGGACTCATTCATTCATCTTCCTGAGCTCAGGGTGGCAGGGGTCTGCTGGAGCCTCTCCCAGCTGTCGTAGGGCGAAGGCAGGGTGAATCTTACTCTCTCACAAATAAATGTAGGCAATGCAAAACAACCACCTCTAACTACCTTCTAATTTAATTTTGTTTTTTCTCTAATGAGACTTTAATTGCAGACAATAAAGTTAGAGTTAGTTTATTTTGTCATTTGTAATGAGTCCAGATTAGCCCAAAATTGCACCAAACTCTCAGTATGAAGCAAAAAAAAGAAAAGAAAAGAAAAAAAGTCATTCAATATTTTTGATTCGCCCTTCTGCACTGAAATGAATGTGTTGATTTGAATGGGAGCCTGACGGTGGAACTATTTTTTATTAACGGCCAATAATCTTCTGTCATCCTGCCGGTTAACCAGATGGCCAACTTTAATCTCTTTACTGATACACTCGGAGCTTTTTGGATGCAGACAGACGCAGACTGCTGATCAAATTCCAGCCATCAGTCTCATGACATTCTCGGGCCATTCTCGTAGCAGATTCTTTTTTATTTTTTTTTCTGAATCTTGTTGGCAGCCAACCAGAAAATGATCAGAATGAGTTCAGCTCCATTTTGAAGGTGCGATATTTCCAAACACTTGAGCTCAGCTCATTCGTTCTCAGCTCAGGATTTCTCTTTAGATGAACTTGTTCTTGCGGCGCTAATCTATCTTTTGCCTGACTTAACCTTTTATCAGTGTTTATGCTTAATTAACAATTTTGCCATCGGAGAGATAAGGAAAACGCAAATTGTTATTGCCTTTATTTTTTTGTTTTTATTTCTATTTCATTCCCAAATACGCTGTTCCCATTTTGCTTCTAAAATTATTTTTCTTAATGAAATATTAAATCTGCAAGGCAGCGGTGCCTTGTCTGCAGTGGTGAGACACCGACTTGCACGACACCCCGCTGGCTCGTCTCAGCGGCTGTTGCAAAAGTGGAAACATTTGGACGGAGAAGTGCGACTCTACAGAGCTGATGCTTTCTTTCTCGCTCCCTCCGCGCACCGGGGATATTTTAATTACAGAGCTTGAGTTTTCAATCACTGAGCGGGCAGCTCGCCGAGTCATCGTCTCGTCGTATTTTGGTACCTCTGAATAAACGTCGCTCTCTATTCTTGTCCTGTCTGCAGGGGATGACCATCAAACCTCTGGTGGAGCTGCTGGCAGTGAAGAAGAAACAGGAGGCCAGGAGAACCATCAATGAGGAGATCCACACGCAGGTTCCTGCTTTTTACACAGACATTCCACAAACAGTTGATTTTTTCATGGCATGCAAAGGGTCCTGAAACCTTCGGTGTGCAGTTATCATGGCCAGTGGTTCTCTGATCAAACCCGGCAGTTTTTACCAGCAGTTGGGCGATGACGGAGCTTCCTCAAGACTTTGCTAACTTCAGTGAGAGACACGTGAGACTGAGCAGAGTCAAAATGATTGATGTTTTTTTATAACATGCATTTATTTGTTTATTTTTTGAACGAAAACATAAAGCAAGGCCTCAGGGGCCACGCAGCAACAATCTTTGACTGCTGCTTCCGCCTAGTGGCTGTATGTTGGTACTTCAACACAAATTTCATACGAGCGAAGCAGCTCCTGAGAGACGTGCAGTGGAGGCAACAGAATGTGTTTCTTAAAGAGCACAAGCGTGGCAGATACTGTTGCAGTCCCTGAGTCTCCACTCACACACACACACACCAAGTCAAAGCTCGACTGTTGGAAGCGTGACTTTCTGCCGCCACTGCGTTTCTGCGTTCTCGCTCCGTTTATTTTACAGAAACTTTTCGCTGCTCTCGCTGCTTTTTCTCCCACCGCTCCCCTGGGACTCTGCTTCCGCCTTCTCAAATCATCATCGGCTACGCTAGGCGGCGATGGTTCTCATGGCAACGGCACAGACTGCCCGACTCTAATAATCGGCAGCATGAGCTCGGGTCAGTGGAGGAAGCGGGGGGACCGTGACCTGCCGGGCCGCTGCAGCCAGAACCGCAGGAGGCGGCGAGACTCGGCCGTTAACGGCCTCAAGAGCCGCCAGTCACCTGGTCTCTGCCGCCGAACACACACACACACACACTCACACGTACACACACATCGTTAGAGCTCGCCACCTGCTGTCAGCAGCCACAGTGTTAACGATGTTGGGGTTTCACTGTGGCCGGCGGCAGCTGGAGAATGCGGCTGCAACACGATGACCGCTGCTTTCTAAACACTTGAGTTTGGTTTTGGCCTTTAATTGGCCTTCAAGTGGGAGGAAAAAAATCTGTCACCTGCTGCGAGCTATTAAAACTGAAACTGAAACTCGGTTTCCGTTACCCCAATAAGACCTCAGTGTTTAAGACTGCGGTGCGTATCGGGTGGAGTTTTGAATGAGCGAACGAGTCATAACCGGATCTCTGATTCTCTTTTTGTACGCAGTTCCTCGACCACCTGCTGACTGGGATTGAAGACATTTGTGGACATTATGGGCATCACCACTGGAAAGACAAGTATGTAGTGAACGTCATGTGTTTGCAGTCAAACACTACCCATGATGCGCCAAACACGGTGTCGTCAACAACTCTGCGCTAAATGAGAGACTCTCAAAATGGAAGCAATTTCAGGCTTTGGAGCCTCGACAAACTGCTATTTGCATGAAAAGCAAAAACATTTCGAGAAGCTGACGAGTCGTTTCGCACCGAATGCAGAAATATCAGCCTGCGTAAACACAACGGCCTTTTTGTTTGTCTGATTGATGGCGATTTTCACATCCAGCTCCCACAGCAGCGTCGGCGACTGACAGACTTGTTACTTTTTTTTTTTTGTCCTCCTGCGCCAAATGTTTGACAAAAGATGCAAAAATGAAAGTTTTAAAAACCTGTTGCCATTCTGCAGGGCCGGCTGTTACCATGATGTTACATTTCATCCTTTTCAACCTTTTGTAAAACTCATTCTGACTCGGGAAGATTTTCCCACTTGCTTTGAGAGGACTCGTCGTCTCACTCGCCCACTCGTCCGTCTCGCCTCGGCTGTCCCTCGGTGTCTTCATTTTCTCCTCTCCTTCCTCCCCGCAGACTGAACCGCTTCAACAAGAAGTACGTGAAGAAGTGCCTGATTGCGGGCGAGCGCTCCAAGGAGCCGCAGCTCATTGCCTTCTACCACAAGATGGAGATGAAACAGGCCATCGAGCTGGTGGAGAGCGGGGGCGGAGTCAAGCTGCCCTCTGCGATGCCTTCTACTGTTTCCATGCAGTGAGTAATACACACAGCAAGGCTTCTCAGTTGTCTTTATGATGTCGGAATGCAACACATGGTTTTGTTTTTTGCCAGCGTCCCAATATTTAAGAACTTCTTGGCCTGTCACTTTTTCTTCAGACCGAATCAGAGTCGTCATGAATCCTCCTCTGCCATCAAGTTATAACACAATATTATTGCGCTGAGTCTCGATGCTGCTGCATTTCTGCACAGGCACTCACAAAATGCAAAACTTTGCATTCATCACTCGTGCAAATGCAAAATACACCTTTAACTATTAAAAACTTTTACTATATAAAATTGCATCCTCTGGCTTGGATGTTTCATTCAGGAAACTGCAGCCTTTTGTTGTTATCATTTAATTGCAGTGGCTGACATCATTTTTTTTATTTTTTTTATCAGATAATTCATTTTCAAGCAGATATTGTTGGATGTCGCTAATATCTGGTCTCACGGCTCAGTGCGAGGGGTTGCAGATGTTCAGAGGTCTGAACCCTGCGTGTGTGTGTGTTGTGCCTGTCAGGAACATTCAGCCCAAGAAGCCTCCTCCCGCCAAGCCTGCGGAGCGAGCCCTGCCCCAGCTGTCCAAAGGCCGCGAGGAGGAGATCAGGAAGATCCTCCGCGGTAACCTGCAGAGGACACGGCAGCGGGTGAGCGCCGCATGAATAATACACACCCGAGCTGTCGCACATTCAGCCCTTACTGATGCTCCAGACTGACGTCTTTCAAGGTCAAACCTTCACGAAGCACCTTAGTCAGAGAGTCGCGATACACACAGACAACCGCCGACGCTAAAGTTCCAGAAAATAATTCACAGTATTTTCTGCATTTTATTTTACAAAGTCAGAAATCGGCCCTTTGTGATGTCACAAAGGGCACCAATGGCCGAATCCTGGCCTTGTTTTTGTCCCTCCCACGTATGTGGAAGGTTTGGGTGAGTATCAGTTTTAGCAGGAAGCTAGAAAACAACTCTCTTATCACAGGAGGCTGTAAACAGAGGGTTAACTACTGTATGCTGTTTCTTTTTTCTTTTTTTTTATGGAAATATATTTTTGTTGAATCTGCACCATTACAACCAAAAATGAAAAATGAATATAAAGACCTGAAAAAGGCAAAAATGTGCAACCTTTGATTTGTGACCTCTCTAATAATAATAGACCACCTCTCTTCTGCTGTTCTGCCTTCTATTGGAGTGTCATTCCTATCTGACTGTAACCGCAATGAAAAACCATCATGTTGACACAGAGGGACAGCTTCTGCCTTATTCACGTCATTGGAGTGGATGGAGTGCGGAGCGCAGGAGACGTGACCCTGTGCTCTCGGTGTCTCTCTCTTCCAGATGCGCTCCTACAACAGACACACCCTGGTGGCCGACCCGTACGAGGACGGCTTTGGCGACTTCCTGCTCAAGAAGCAGAAGATAATCCAGCTGGAGAAGAAGGTGGGGGAAGTCTCGGTGGCGAGTTACAGTTCATGTGATGCTAAATATTGCTGACAGGAAGCAGCGTTGTGGCTTCTGTGAAGTTAATCCAGTGTTTTCCTCCGCTGTCCTCAGAAGTCTCTTTTTTTTTTTATCTATTCATTTATTTTGGTTCCCATAACGACGGGATAAATGATGCTCTTATTTGTTTGTCTATTCATGTCGCACGGTTGGCTGGCCGCCTCGCAGCCGCTCGTCTCGTAACCACACTCTCTTATCTGGGCTCGATGAGACGGCATAATTCATATTAGTGCGCGTTCTTTTAATTAGAAAAATCATTGACCCATTTGTTTTCTTATCGTGCATCGTTTTTTTGTTTGTTTTTTGTTTGTTTTTTTAATTTCCACGGCCTCGTCCATTGAGGATCCATCTGTGTGTGAATGTTTATGTAACGTCTGATGTTTGCTAATGTGCGGCTTGTTAAACCAAGAACAGACAGACGACGATGATGACGCTGCGATGGCTGCTGGGTTGTTGTTTTTTCCCCTCTCTCTGCAGCTGAAAGACATGGACAACTACCTGACTGTGCCGGCTGCTCCTCCAGACTCCCCGACCATGTGCAGATCCAGACTGGCCTCGGGTAAACGCACACACACACACACACACACACACACACACACACACACACACACACACACACACGCTCAGTCATCCCTCACACATTGTCAGACTCACGAGGCAAAAGCACAAACAGCTTCAGGAAGAGCGGCGTCACTCTGGGCAGCAGAAGCTGCGCCACGTGTTTCCTTCACACCAACACAAATGTGTTGCACTTGCAGCAGCAGCAGCAGCAGCAGCAGCAGCATCAGCGTTCAACCAGGCTGTGGTTCTTATTGTAGGCAGGGAGAATGATTACAAGCCTGCTCGGCGGCGCAAAGCGAAGTCGGTCTTTGCAGGTAAGGTGGCGAGCGGAGCAGAACGGGAGAGTCACTGTGCAGCGGCAATGCTAACGTGCTTGCATCACTCACTTGGGGGTGTAACGGCATCGTCGGTTTCGCCACATCGAAGTGTAACCGCACGAATTTCAAACCACACGCGAGGAAGCGTTTTGCACCTGAAAGCAGCGTGCAGGCACTGCGGCGCCTGGAACCGCTGCTGCATTTGCATGGAGTCAGACTGACGCTTGACGCAGAAACTGCAGGGTTTTTATTTTTATTTATTTATTTTATTTATTTATTTTTTAGTATTTTAGACCTATTTTAAAGCTAAATCAAGGTGCTGAGGCTACGACTGGATGCAACAAGAGAAAAGTTGTTGTTGTTCTCATGAATCATCCTGACATGATGAAACATGAACATCCTGTATGAAACGGACAGCTCTATTTTCACACGCGTCTGATTCCATGTGAATGCAGCTCAGTGCACACGTGTGTGCCACTTTGTCGCACCTGTTGCAACCTTCATGGCTTCTCTGCGGTTTTCGGTTTGACCTTTTCACACCACACTAACTGCCGGAGCCGTTCCAGTTGAAGAGATTCTGGTAATTGTTGCATCCCTGAGAAGCAGAGATCACAGTTGATGCATGCTTGTGGGTTTATGATTTGAAATGTATCACAGCCGATGGTGTCGCTTATTAATAACTTAACTTACCCCGCATCCGACAACAACAAAATTCTGTTGTCAGAAAGCCACTGACGCCTGCAGTTTGTTTCGGCACCCCCACCCCCCTGCTTGCACCCCTGCCATTGGACAGCAGGTTACCCATCACCGCTGGTTTTGTCCTTTCAGACCCGCAGGCCTACAGCATGAAGCCCGACTCGGACAGCGTGCCCACCATCCAGGTGGACCTGGCCTCGCCTCAGTCTCCGGACTCCGTCAACATGATGGACGAGTTTGCGCGTGGCGCCCGCGGCGGCGCCAACGCGCAGCAGGATGAGGAGGGGGCGGGTCTGATGATGAAGCCCCCGGCGGCGGCGGCGGGTGAAGCCGATAGATCCCGGGATCAGCAGAAGCTGATGAGGTGCCTGAGCGACCCGGGTCCCAGTGCGGACGAGGACGAGGACGAGCCCTTCCTGCCCTGAGCGGGGGGGGGGGCGGACGGGAGGCGGAGTCAGAAGTCCGGGAAGGAACGCAGCAGCAGCAGCGGCGCCGGCTTCAGAACGCCGCTGAAACAACCGCCGCGGTTCCGAAATCAAACATGCCAAAACTGTTTAAAAAAAAAACAACAACAACAAAAAAACCAAAAGAAAACAGCAACAAGGTAACACTGATTTCGAAGCCGTCAGTTTATCATCATCGCTCTTTATTTTTTTAAGCCGGGAGTCGCTGCTCTTGCAGGGTTTGTGGCCCATTCAGGAGAGAACTATGCATCAACCAAAGGTTTGGACTGTTTTAAAAAAAATTATTATTTTAATCACAGACTGTTGTCGTTATTTCAGGTGAAGTCAGTGGTTCTAGTCCAGAGCAGCTCGAGTGCTGATTGGCGTTCTGGGGTTCTGGGTGGACGACGTCTGCGTTCGGTCCAGTCACGTCCAGCGAATCCGTGTGCGGGAGAGTTCAATGTTCACGGCCGATCAGTTTTATCCACCGTCTGGTTTTTGCGGCCTCCTCGTTTGCACGCGCTCTGCTGCGACGCCAGGCTCGAACTGCAGGGGGCAGCATTTGCTGTAGAATCACCGACTTCACTTCCAACAGTTGGTTTATCGGATTTGTTTTGGTTTTTTTGATCCTGATGTCACGTTCAGCCTTTCTCTCTTTAAATCACCTCTCTTTATAATTTTTTTTAAACAGAACACACACTCGCACTCACACACTCACACACTCACACACTCACACACGCACACACGCACACCCACAATCCAGTTTCCACTCAAACAAGTTTTTATGCCGTTTTTCACACTCCCTCGCTTGAAATTGCTGGATGTTCACAGGTTCGACGTGTAGCTCGTTTCTGATAATTTGCCTTATTTTGTGGAAACCTTTTCACTCAGTGCATTGCTTTTGGTTTGTTTCTTTTTAATTTCAAGGGTACTGTAGTTGCGGGGTTCAGGGGTGGGGGTGGGGGGGGTTGAGCCGAGCTTTTGGGGAAGACGTGGCGACGCAGCACGGATGTCCTGATGTCAGCGATTTGGCTCAAAAGACTTTTCCACACCTCGTCTGTCATGTCTGTGTCTGTGCCGCCGTGTGTTTTGCCCCTTGGACCTTTTTGGCCTCGTCCGCACTGAGCCGTTGTGGGTGTGTTTTTATATACATAAAGACTTTTTCTGGCATTGCTTTATGAATAGGAGTCCCTCCACACTCTAGCTTGACTTGAAAACAGTCTTGTGTGAGGCCTGCGAGGCGCTGTCGTCCCTAACAGGGGGAGATGTCAGTTGAAATGGGACGTGACAGGAAGTGGCTTCAACCGCAGGCTGCATGCAATGCAGAAGCGTCCCAGGTCGGACGAGGCCTCGGAACGCCCCTTTAAAACTCGCTGGAGCCGAGGCCGCGCTGTGGCTTCACCCCTTGGTGTGTCATCCGGTCGTGCCCATCCAAAAGTCGGCTTCACCCAATGAGACAATCCCCCCTCCACCCCACCCCCCCCCTCCCCATTTCATCCGCTGTTTACCTCCATGGAAACAGCGGATGTTTGTCTGCTGGAACCTTGGAGGCTTCAAGCAGCGCTCGTGTTCCACGTCACTGTGATCACAGGACTCGACAATTAGAGGTTTTGCTTTTGCAGCCATACACCCACTTTTCAAAACCGTAAGCATGTGACAGCAAAAACAAAAACTCTCACTCTCTCTCTCTCTACACATACATACATACATATATATATATATATATATATATATATATATGTATATTTAATTCTATGCATTTTTCACATGTATGTAAAATATGTAAAATAATTCTAATCCTATATTTACGAAAAACCCTTTAAAAGTAAATGAAGTCTTATAATCTTTAAACATGCAAAACATTTAAATAAGCAAAAAGATTAAAGAAGAAGATTAAAATCAAACACTTAAGTCAGATAGGCGTAAAAATAAACAGGCCAAAACTAGACTAGAGTTTATTTTGTTGTGATTTCTTTGTTGTTGATTTCGTTTTACACCTTGGACTGAAAGGGTGAACCGGTGACCCTACGATGGTTTGCCGCGCTCCTCACTTTACGACAGAAAGCTGCACTCTTTGCACGATGGCGACGGCGGATAAGGAAGCCTTGCAAAACGCCCTCTAACGCCCTTTAGCAGAACAGCAGCGCAGCCCCCACCCCCTCCTGATTGTCGTCTTCTTCTTTTCAGCAGCGGCAAAAAGAAAAATCTCTTTTTTTTGTTTAGTGCTGCTGTTGAGGTTTCTGATGCCCCTCCCCTTTGGCCTCTGCTGCGTCCGCTGCCTCCAGATCGTCCAGACCGTCCGCTGCGGCCACGGGGATGATCTTTTTTCCCCTTCCTTCTTCTCCTTTCTAAATGTCACCGGGTGTTTGATGGAGTTTCAGAGGCAGGGAGGCATTCTGGAAATGTCAACAAGGAAGGACAGCAGCCGTGGGGTGGGGTGGTGGTGGGGTGGGGGAGCGGGGGGTGGGGGGTGGAGAACAGACCAATCAGAAATATCACTGTTGTGTCCCTGCCATCGTATCGTTGCCTTGAGCCGTCATTTTAAAGGCCCGGGAGTAACATCATGGATCTACTGGCATTGTTTGAGGTTGAAAAATACTTAGCATGGGCGTGGCTACAGTCACCTGATTTCCAGCAGCTGGATTACATTACATTACATTACCAGCCAGCCAATCTGATTACAGTTTATTCTGAAATTGCTAAGCCATAAATTGGGCAGATGGCTGGGCACGTTAAATAAAAAGTATGTTTATGATGCACTTTCCTGCCACTAGAGGCTGCCAGATCTTACTCACCGGGCCCTTAAATAATACATTTTATGCAACAAATACTTCACCTTGCTGGTTTCACTTGCGTTCGTGTTGGCGTCACACTGGAATGAAAGAAAAGGAAAGAAACCTGTAGTGTCTCACGGGCACAGTGTGCATCATGAACCGCACAAATGTATTTTTTTTTATTTTTTTTCGTCAGACGTTCACTCGTGTCACTGTAACTGCATCCGCGATTGTTTCACATTATTCCAAAGAAAAAAAAACATTTTTTTTTCTTACTTCCTTTTTCTCGCTGTGTCGAACGCATCTCACCTTGACAAACATCCGTGGGAGATGTTTGGTGGGGGGGCGGGGGTGCAGAAAACCTTTATCTGAAGCAAGCCATACAGCCTTTAAAAGAACATGTGAGACCGCCTGTATCGTCAAGTCGCTGGGCTTCAAGCTTGATGTTTTATTTCATTTTATTTCCCAGTCAGCACTGAATCGCTCCTCTCATCAGCAGTGAATGTGTTGGACTGAATCACGATGCTGTTGCCTCGCCAAAGTTTTTTTTTTTTTCTTTCTTTACATCCTGCTTTACTTATTTGTTTGTTCCGTCGTTGTTTCATCTCCCCCAAAGACTTTTGAACAGCTTTACATGAAATGCGTTGTCGTTGCTCTTGTTGTTGTGTTTTTTTTTATTTGATATCATCGGCTGCGTGCAGACATCATGTGCTCTTACAGTCGCTTTCAGAAATCCATTTCAGGTTTCTTTCCTGCGTTTACCTTTAGGAAAAAGACTCACCAGAGCCACTTTGTTTTTTTCTTTCTCACCAGAGCTTTAAAAGTGTGGCGTTCAGGTTCAGGAAGGAGCTGATTGTACACATACAAACTATGATCTGAGGTGCTTGTGAGCTTTATATCCCGTGTTCACCTTTTACCTGTGGGCGAAAAGAAGGTGATTGTATCGAAGTGGCTCTCGATAGAGACTTAAAGGTCCGATGTTGTGAAAAAAAAGTCCATTTACGTGTTTCTCTGTTTGTCATCTGCTCACTGAACTCTCCAGAAAGGAGGAATCTGCGGGCTGCCATCACAGGGCAACATATTCTCTTTCCTGGAGAGTTTTCCATAATTGATATTGTGAGGCCTCTTGACTGCTGGAGTCCAGGATGAAAAAAAAAAAAAAACAGATTTGAAAACGTGCGTTATGAAGGACCTTGTGAGCGAAGATTGGAAATGTTGCTTCTTTGTCAGGGAATTTTACTGTATTTTAACAATCAAAACAAATCTGCCATGCAATCCACCTCATAAGAACGGCTTATAAAAAGTCACCGAGCGTAAATTTTTCCTGTTTGCTAACACACCCGCTAATGTTCAGAGTCTGCAGGAATGTAAATACGCAGACGTTTCCTCAAAGTGCAATGAAAGAGGCCTCAGCCCAGCTGGCTCCCATCGGGCGACCGTCGCGTCCCTTCACACGATTCCCAGCACTTTACCCGTCGGAACACCGAGTTTACTCACAGCAATAAGAGATTTGAACGCGGCCGCTCACACACAGAAGGGGAATGTACTTCCCGACGGGCCTTAGGAACCAGAGAGGGGCTGATGTTTCTGCTCTCAGAGCAAAGAGGAGCTCAGACACTACCACTTGATGAAAGATAATGACAATATTTTATTTTTATTCTCTCTTCTTTTTTTTTTTCATGTGTTTGATGAATTTATGTGAGTCAAATCATTGCAAATGTAAATGTTGCAATAATTATGAGGTTTATTTTATTTTATACAAACTAGAATGATAACTTAAAATAATCAATAAAATGTACGGTAACTGTATTATTCTGTATGAGTCAGATTCTGAAACGTAGAAAAGCCTTTGTTTTTGTTTTTTTGTTTTTTTTTAGATATTTCTGTAGCTCCAGCATTCCATTCCTGTAATTAAAGAGTAAAACTAACACACTGAAATAAAACTATGTCAGATGATATATCAAATTAAAGTTCTACTTTCTAGGAATACACTGTCCTCATCTCGTGATTTCATGGGTGGTGTTGTTGTTATTATTATTATTATTATTATTATTATTATTATTATTATTATAACAAGTCTTTCTGCTACGTCAATGATACTCCTGCATTACCGTTTGTTGACCAGCAGGGGGGAGTCGTTCGTAGTTTATATCTGAGGGATTTCAGATATTTATCATCGTTGCGCATCAATTCAGTAGCTCTCGTATTTATTTATTTCTTAATTAATGAATTCATTCATAGAGAAGCTGCAGGATTCTGCTCCACTTCCGTTCCAGTGAAATGGAGAGTGGACTCTGTTAAGCAGCCTGGCCCTGAACAAACACCCCCCCCCTCCCAGGATGGATATGCTCAATTTAAAACTTGAAAAAGAAAAGAAAAAAATGTTCCCCCATATTTATTTGTTGGCTCCTGTTGTGCTGCGGCGTGTTCCAGCGGAGCTGCTCAGTGGCCAAGTTCATTTCACATCTGAGGAGTCTAATTTTCAGACTCTTAATTGCAGCAGTGTCTGGCTGCAGGATCCTCTCCGCCTGCTTCGCCGTACAGAGGAATTAAGTGCTTGCAAAAATACAACAAACAAGTTGCGTTTTGAGAGGTTTGTCCTTTCTCTCTCTCTCTCTCTGTTTTTTGTTTGTTTTTTTGTTTTCTTGGACGGTGCTGGAGGCCCATGCAGCATCACGAGGCTCAGCTGGATCGTCTTTAACAATGAAGGCCTTGTCCTGAAAATACAAATCAGGTTTGTGCCACGGATAAGTTAATGTCTCTGATTTGCAGCATTTTGGCGAAGTTTTCTATCCAGTTTGAACCCCAGACTGAAACAACGGTTACAATAATGACGAATGGCTCTACATTGCTTTACCAATGTTGTCAGCCGTGTCCGTGAGGTCCCTGAGGTCATACATTTATTAGCCTCCCATTCCTCTGTTAAGCCGCACACGCTTGCGTTAAAATGAGCCTGAAAGCTTTTCTAATGGACCTGTCTGAGTGTTTGTTTAATCCCGTTTATCCTTCATCAACTCCTGTCTGCCCCGGGATATTGGAGCGGTCTGACTGTTTGAAATGTTAGGGAAGGGAGTGGGGGTTTGTTGCTGCATTATAATACAAATGACAAGAGTGGTGAAATCGGAGGCCGGGGCTCCCTGGGATCTGATTGGATGGAAATAAATCAGAAAAACTGAAATGTTTTGTTTGGCACAAGTGCAACACTGATAAATGATTGATGTGTTTTCATTCGCTCGTGACACAAGCGATTCTTCGGCAATGAAATTGCAGCGCAAACGACTGCTGCAGTGGACACAAGGAAACAGCAGGGGGCACTGTGCCACAGCAAAACCAACGCATCTGGCACGGTATAGCAGTGTTCGGCGTACTGAGAGGATACTGACATCAGAGAGCCGTGCATGTGCGCGCGGCCCCCCACTCCCATCAACATAATGTTGCCGTTCCCCTTTGCTGTTAACGCTCACATTAATGTCTGGGCTAATTGTTGTGTTTTTACACGCTGAGTTACAGCGGATTGAGTACCTGAGCTGCTTGATATTTATCACTGGTGAACGTGCGTCGACGGACGCCCTCTGAAAGTATTTGGTTTGACAGCCGAGAGCTGTTTTTCACCGGGAGGGTCACCGGGAGGCCCGTGCACGCTCCAACACGCCGTTTGTCTTGTCTATAAAAAGGATCAGACAAATATAACTTTGCCGCTTCGGAGCAATAACAGCGAGCTTGATTGTCCCACTGATGCTGTTTTGATCTGAGCCGTGTTCTATTTCCGTTGACGAGGAGGATGTGGCCGGCCCCGACCCCGGGTCCACTCACGTCGTTATGCAAACGGGTAAAAAGCAAAGCGCCGCACCTGCAGCAGCCGTCGGAAAGCACCGCGATTACCGCTGACTAATTCCTGCCGATGAATCGGCTTCCTCTCTGCGCTCCTCGGGGCCACTGCGTGTGTCCTTGTGTTTGTGCGCCATGAGTGAATCCAAAGCCTAGATTTTGCACAGTGTATGTGATAGTGTGCATTCATCAAAACCCTGCATGACAACCGTTGAGAAACGAGAGCCATGGCAGGAGGCTAGCTGCTAGCTTGTAGACGTTAGCGGCTACTGGGCACAACACATAGGAGAGCGAGGATGGGTCTTCTCTAGCGGCTGACTGGCAAGCTTGTGTTGCGATTGTGTTTTGTGTTGTGATTGTGTGATTGTGGTGATCAGTGATTGATCGCAAAGCATCGCTGTGAAACTTCACCTGCGTCCATCCTGCGTGTGCACCTCAGAAGTTTTCCAAATTCGAAATCTCCTGATTTTGTCTTCTGAGAGCCTCAGTTCCACTCCACCCCATTGCAGGATCTAAACTGTCTGTGGGTTTGCACCAGTGTGACATCGATGATGCTTCATCGTAAATGTGTCCACCGCCCCTGTTGAAAACTCCTCCTCCTGATATTTACGGCTGCCAGTGTCACGGGCGGAGGTTGAGGTGGAGGTTGAGGTGGAGGTGGAGTTTTGCAGCAGTTTCTCAGTCAAACAAATTGCACGGCACGGTGACATTATTAATCTAGACGTGGCAGCGAGGGCCAATGCGTCTCTGCCTACCTCTTGACGTATCGGATCGAGCTGAAATAACAGCCGTGGACTTTTTTTCTTCTCTTTTTTTCCCCTCTTCCTTTCCGTTGGCGTCTCCTTTGATGAATAAAACATCGGCAGCGGGGCCCCGCAGATTGAATGTTTGAAGAAAGGGGGGGGGAGGAGTACGGATCATGGGACACATTAGACTCAGTGACCCCCTACCCCTCCCACCGCCACTACCCGCGCCCCCCCCCAACTGCAGGAAAAAATGCGGACACTGTTTAACAATCGGCGGCGAGAGGAGCTTGTTTTAGTATGGCGGCGACTGCGGACCGCGTGGCGGTAAACATCGCAGCCTTCCGCCCGCTGGTGGGTTTTATATGCCGAGATGCGTCCCAGCCGCTGGCAGGAGGCGTCGCGATGAACCAGATGCAAACATGTGCAAGAGCCCCCACCCCCACTCCCACCCCGCTCCTCTGCATGCAGGATGACTGTACATCAAGATCTGAGCTGATGAGGAATGCGGTGCGTGAGGCGGGTGCATATGGCGGGACGTGTGAACCCGCCCGCCGTCAGCGACGGATCATCGGGAGCAGTTGGCACAAATGGCACTCGTGCCGTGGGGCATCTGGAGTTTCCGGGGGGTGTTTCTGCTTTTCTTTTTCGCGGGAACGAAAGGCAAAAGTTTGCGACGTGAGGAATGGCCTCCGCCGCAGCTATTTACTCATTGCAACGACATTTACTTTAGGGGTGGGGTGGGGGGGTTGAAAAATATCTGCGGCTGGATCGTGCAGCCCTGCCTCTGTGAGACTGAGCTCGTCTGTCGCATGACAGAGTGGGTCTGTCACTGGCAGCCACGGCTTCATGCAAGAGCCCGAGAGCAAGCTTGACCTTTGGAGGGACACACGCTTGATATGGCTATTAGCTTGCTTACACACACACACACACACATATAAATATATAAATATATATATATATATATATATATATGTACTGTATATATATGTATATACATACACAGACATATATACTTAATGTACATAAACACCACTTTAAAGGAGTCCTACTATGAAAAACTGACTTTCGTAAACACCAAGTATGATAAATGGCAACCTACAAGTTTCTTGATGGCTTGGCTTTTTTCCGTCTGACTGTGCTGAAAAAGCTGCTCAAAGTTTTGTGTGGCTTTCTGCATCATAAACCAACCAAATTATCAGTCAGGCATTCACTGCTAAGTGCTAGTCCCGCTAGTCCACTCCCTGGCTAGAGTTTAGACTTAGAGTTAAGAGTTTCTTACTGAACATGTAGGCAGATCAAACGTAACAACATTATCAGCAATACAATACAAACAAATCACAATAAAAAAGTGCTTCTGCCTGAAATCACTTTGTGATTATGATTTTAAGTCCATTGTAGGATTTTTAAGTCCTTGTAATTGACTACAAGGCTGCGGGAATAGCGGGAGTGCCGGGCAGGCGACCAAATGTAATCCAGCTGGGGGCGCTGTACCAATCAGGGAAAGTTGTAGTTCGCCCAGTAACGAGTGAGTGAGAAAAATATTTTGACACTTTTATTTTAATGTGGAAAAACTACAGTGTTGCTTTAAACATCCAGTAAGAGTGCGATGGTCACTTGGCTACTTGTCAAGTGTACTTTCTACCGCCTTCTGTCTGCTACCTTTATGTTTTGCTCAATGCCGAGGCCAGCGAATGCACTCGAGCACAACGCATCGTATGCATAACGATGTTTTTGTGTAGGTGTATCAAATAAAGTGGCCCCTGGGTGAGTGTTGTCTTTGCACGCAAGCTATAAAAGGCGATGCGACTCAAACCTCATTATACACGAGCGTTTGGTCACAAAGCTCCTCTCGCCGACGACCAAAACTCTCTTGTCGTCCCAACACTGGAAACGCCGGCTTTTATATAAAAAAAAAAAAAACGAAAAAAAAAACAAAACACTCTCAGATCACAGAATAAAAGGAGCCAATTCAACAGCGGTACCGTCGTCTTTCCACCAACCTTCTGTTCTGTAAATTACAGAAACAGCCAGTCGGACACAATTAGGGCAGCAGAGGGAGACGGCTCGGCTGTGAAAATTTCGGGTCAAACGCAAAACAAATTACCTCAAAATAAGCTAATTTTCGCACCAGGGGGAATGACTGCAGAGAGAAACGGGAGCTGTTCTTTTATTTATTTATTTTTTTTTAAATGCATCAGATCTTAATGAAAGCCTGGGATATACGGCAAAAATCTGAACATCTTTGTTTTTTTTTTGCAAGGCAGTGGCTGTAAAAAAACCACCTGCCTTTTTTTTTTTTTTTTTTTACCGCAGTGATTAATCATGACAACAGGGGGCGGAGTCAGCGGGACAGGAGAGAGGAAGTGCGACGACGCTACAAGTTTATTAGGAGCTCATCAAACGCCACGGACGCCGTCAGGAATGCCGAGGACTCGGACGCTGGAGCGTTGACTTCTGAGGTCACACACTGAGCAAACTTTTCCGAAGGCCAATAAGCCCCCCCACCCCACACACACACCCCCGTCCCCATGGGAGGTTACCTGCCTAGTAATTAAAGACCAATATTGGAACTGCTCGCACCTTCGTCTTCTCATCTTCTACTTTTAAGTGCTTTTTGTGGAATAGTGCTGCGCAGGCTCGCCGGTAATGGCCCCCCTCTTATGGGCCAATCTATCTTATTTAATCTGGAGAAAACATGGTGTTTACCATCGAGCGCCCAGTCTTTGCTTATATCAACATTATGCAAACGCATCCCTGGGAAAATAGCAGCGCGCCGACACCGGAGGCCGGCAATTACGCGACACAAAACCGTGACGCATGGCGGCAATTTGCAAGGGGGGGGCCTTCAGGAGCGAGCGTGAAAATGGCGGCGCTCATGGGAACTGACCCAGTAACGGGCAAAGCATGGAGAGCATGCGACCACCAGATAAACAAGAGGCTCCGAGCTCGTGGAGAGCCTCTCTGAGTCACCGTTGACCTGTCCACTCTGTGGCTTTTCTGCATTTGTCATCGTGATGCCGCGTGCGGGCGCGCATGAGTCACCGCCGTCAGACCGCCGCGTGGAGACGTTAGAAACCGCATTGGGGTCTCAGTCCGTCCGATGCCTCGGACCAAACCGATGGAGTAAAAATGCAAAAATGCAGAATGCAAAGCTCCCCCTGCCCCCCCCCCCCCCTCCCCACCCCCCCGACAACGGATCAGCCACAGATAACATTAATACTGTGTGCATTGTGGCGTCGGTTGAGCGACACATTCATCATCCTCGGCTGCGCTCTACAGGCACTTTGTGCCACTCATCAATCATCTCTGCATTTTCATAAAATGAACCCCCAACCCCCCCCCCTCCTCCTCCAGAGAAACCAAAAACTTTACCAAGCTGACCATGTGTGTTTCCAACAGGTGTTCTAGATCATTAAAAAAAAAAAAACTAAACAAAACAAAAAAAACCATCAAAAACAGACCAATCGACAGAGGCCACTCTGGTGATATGGATGAAAAGAAAGTGTGGTCATGCATCGCTATAATGTGCCCACGAGACAATGAACACTGGGTCACGAGATGGTGAATGGGTGCCCGCGCGTGTAATTCATTCCTCCACTCAAATAAAATCAAATGAATTCAAATTAAATTATATTTCGATTAAAGTAACAACGAGCGATCTGTGTGGGAATAGCAACAATCCTTACCTCACGGCCACGCGTTTGTCGTCTCGTGTGGTCACGCGATAGTAACGCGTGACCACACCGTTATTATTTTTTTTCTTCGTAACCAATCCGCAATTTCCCCAAGAACCTTAAATGCCATTTTACATTTCAGCAAACCTGGCGCGAGAGTGGAAGAGCGACAGAGAACGACGACGCCTAGTGGGCGGGAGGTATAACTGCCAACACTTTGATATTAACCCCCCCCCCCCCCAACCACCACCTCCCTCCCTGTAGCTGTTTGTTCCCTCGGCATACACAGAGCCATTCACCGCTCTCTGTCCTTTTGTCCGAGCGGCTTAGCAGTGTTTGGATAAGCCGCTGTGAATATCCATCAAGAAACCCGAGCAGCCCCGCTGGATTGTGGGGCAACGGACCGTTTCGTCTCTCTTTCCAACCTCCCCACCTCCTCCTCCTCCTCCTCCTCCTCTCCCTCCCTGCCCGCACTGGGCTATATGTTGCATTTCCATCCCTCCTCCTCCTCCTCCTCCTCCTCCTCCTCCTCCTGCTCCGATTCTCCACGGCGCGGCGACACAAGTGCGCGCTACAGTCGAAGAGGAGGCGGCGGCGGAGGGAAGAGCCGGGAGTGCGCGCGCTCTCTCTCACACACGCACACACATACACACACACAGGGACGGACGGCGGCGACCGGAGCGGCAGAGGCGACGAGCGGCGTGTCCGCCTTTGTTGTTCGGCGGACGGCGACCGGTGGACTGGACTCTCGGATGTTGTGGATATTTCTTCCCCCCCCTCCGCCCCCCCACCCACCCTGCGTGTTGTGGATGTTCCCCCTGTGAGTCTCGGAGGACGGAGGCGGATCAACAGCCAGGATAACTTCTCACGGGACAAAACCCGCCTTCCTTCGCCCACCCCTCCTCGGGGCTTTTCTTCCTCTCCCTTCTCTTCCTTGATGCCAACCAACGGTTCGTGTCGAGCAGCGTGTTGACGCCGCCGGAGAGAGGAGCGACCCGGAGCCTCCTTATTTCTTACACACACATACCCACCAGAGCAGGAAGGAGGATAGAGGGGAAGGAGGTGGCTGACAGACAGACAGACAGACGGGGGCGACATGAACACACACGCCAGCTAGATGCATATGCGCGACGTGCTGAATTCCTCTCGTGCAGCTCCGTGATGCAGCAGCAGCAACGCCGGTCGCCAGACGCGGAGTCGACGGGGAGATGATGCTCTGCTGCTGCCGCCGCCGCTGCTGCCGCCGCCGCTCCTGCACGCCGGAGGTTCGGCACCGTAGGGCAGCGTGTTATTGAGAATTTAATTTTCTATTATTATTATTATTATTATTATCATCATTTTTTATTATTATTATTATTATTTTTTAGCAAGGCGTGCAAACCGGTGCATCGGGGCGCAACTTACGCACTCAGAGACATCTAGGCCATCTCTTCCTGTTTATATTTTTCACGTTGATTCCTGTTGTTAAAAAAAAAAAAAAAAAAAAAAAAAAAGGGGGAGGTGTTTGTAATTTCCGCTACGGCGAACCGCTGCTTTTCTTGAACACAGCCTGCCTGCAACGAAGAGTGCAACGTTTCTCACCCCCGGAGCCGAGCTGCGCGCTGCTTTATGATCCACCTTTCTAAACCCCCTTTCGACCGTTGATGCCACCGTTGCGTTGTTGTGGATTTTTAAGACCCAGAGCCAGCCGGTGGGGGGTGGTGGTGGTGGGGGGGGAAAGAAAGAAAACAACCAGCCCAAGTTGCTTGGCTCGGTCGCTCGGGTGGACGCTGTGTTGTAGGCCGACCTGAACATCTCTGTCATGCTCGGATCCGGTCGGCAGTGAGACACTAGACAGCTCCGGGGAAGTGTCACACACACACACAGACACAGACACGCGCACACACACGGGCGAGGGGTGTGTTTTCAATCTTCCCATATCTGCTTTATACACATGACCCACCGCCACACACTCGCAGCTCAGTAGAGCCGAGGCTCGTCAGAGGGAGTGGAGGGGGCTGCGCAGTTGAACAACAAACACACACACACATACAAAAAAAAAAAAAAAACCCCAGAAACACCACCACTCAGGCTTTCAGCTTCGCCGACAGAGTGAGGGAGAAAAAAAAAAAAAAAAAGTTTCAATGGTGTTCCGAAAGTTGCCCGGCGTGTCCGCCTCGGGCATGGGCCTGCGCCTGTCCCAGAAGTTCGTCTTTCTGCTCTTCCTCTCCGGTCTGGTCACGCTGTGTTTCGGGGCTCTCTTCTTCCTGCCGGACTCGGTGCGGCTCAAGCGCATTTTCCTCTCCAAGACCGAGACCCAGCCGGTGACGGTGGGCTCCGGCTCCGAGAACGATGTCCGGGAGCACCTGAAGAGGCCCCGGGAGCCGGAGCAGCACCCGCGGGGCTTCACCTCCGCCAAGGGGGCGAGCAGCAGCAGCAGCAGCAGCAGCAGCGGAGGCGGCGGCGGCGGCGGCAGCAGCAGCAGCAAGCTGAAGGGCTCCAACCGCAAGCCGCCGCCGCCTGCGTCCCGGGAGGCCGCCCCGCCGGCGGCGGCAGCCGAGGAGGAGCGGCTGTCCGGGGGCAAAGCCCAGGAGGATTTGACCCTGTCCAGGAGCAGGACGGACACCGTCTCGCAGAGGGCGACCGCGTCCGACCAAGGCAGCCACTCGGATACTTTCAGTTACAGCGGATTCACGGCGTGTCTGCTCAAGGCGCCGCTGGGCAGAGACTACGGCAAGCCGGGTGACCAGAACACCGAGCAGCGGCGGGAGAAAGTCAAAGAGGTGAGGCTTGCGTGGTGGTCGGTGGTCCTGGAACTTGGCTGATTGCTTCTTTGCCCTCAACTGCTTGGGTTGACGAAGCCCTTTGAGCTTGTGTGCAACAGTGACGGTCAAGCGTTTACAGACGAAAATGCAACGCAAATGATGGAGTGCTTTATTTTGTATATTTATATGTGTGTGTGTGTGTGTGTGTGTGTGTGTGTGCGCGCGCATATAAAGGGAGAAGTGAGTTGTGGGTGAATCCAGAACAGACAGCTGCGTGCAATATGACTCATGCACTCTTCCACAACTTTGATCAGCCATTAAGCCGGCCTCCTGCCTCCTGCCTCCTGCCTCCTGCTTCTGCTTCGGCCTCAGCGTTGGTGCAGTTCTTCTCTATCAGAGAGCCACGGCGGCGGCTGATTTTGATCTCTCCGCTGGTGTTTTCCACGCTGTCACAGCACAGCGGTCGCACCAGCCCACGCCGTATTCACATCCACATCCACTTTTGTTATATATTTATATCTCCCAATTGATTTGTCTGACAACACAGTACTCCCTTCTCAATGGAGCCGGCGGGATAGTTCATTTCCTCTCTTACGAGCCTAATCCTCCTTTTTGTACTCGTAGATCTGTTGTCTGAGTTGTCTGAGTTTCCCCGGCCGCCTTAGAAAACAAGAAAGGTGCCAGGACTCAGGATGTCTTAATCGTCGTCGTGGTTTTTGGCTCAGGATGCTGTAATATTCTACAAGCGGCAAAATAGGTGCTCAGGTACTTGAGACGGCAGTAAAAATGTTATGTGCTCCCCCCTTAAAAAGAAAAGAGAAGCGCTGTTTGTGTGTACGGTAATCACTTTGGAATGACTTCTGCTTGTTTGCCTTCTCTCTCGCACGCACCCCTGGGTGGGGGGGGGTTCGGGGGGGGGAACTGTAGCTGTGTTTCCATTTCCCCTAGAATTGTGCAAAATGTAAATATCGCAATAAAATAAAACTGATAATGGAAACGCCTACATTTTGAAAAACCTCTCAAATATCGCAAAAATGTTTTTGCGCTCTCATGAGGTGGTTTTTCAGACGTATCCATATCGCTAAAGTGTCATGGAAACACTTTTTTTCGCATTTACGCGTCATCGGACGTGACATACGGGGTCACGTGACCAGTTCACTTCAAGTGAAAATGGCGCGTTAAGTTTGGACGGAGGAGGAAACTGAATATTTCTTACAAGTCATTAAAGAGAAAAAAAATATAACAACCATTCTTGACAGCAAACAAACGCAAATGTGATTCTCGTAAATCTCGAATTGCGTCCCACGAAACAAGATTTTACAAGAATTACGGCTTATGGGCTTCACACCATTCAATGGAAACACCAACCGAAATGTCGCTTTTATTTTGCGAAAAAACTGGAACGGAAACGCCGCTAGTGTCAGTGCCTCCCAGCGATGTAGCGACGTAGCGACGTAGCCCACTGGGGCTCCAACAAAAGCCTCCCAATAGTGTCGAGCTGAGTCGAGCCTGTGGTACGCACATCTGTACCCACTCAAGGCAAGCTGGGCTGGGGGAGGAAGAGGAGGAGGAGGAAGAGGAGGGTGGTGGGGTGGTGATCTGGCTGATCGTTGGCCGGCGTGTGCAGATGGTTTCCAGCCTTGCCATGTGACTGCGATAAGTCCTGTTGTCGCTCTCACTTCCAGCCTGCTGTCAGCCTCTTGTGCCTTTCATACCCAGAGGTGGCGCGCTGCATGACAACTGTGAGGCGCCAGAAACACGGACAGAGAGAGGGAGACGGGGTGTGTGTGTGTGTGTGTGTGTGTGTGTGTGTGTGTGTGTGTGTGTGTGTGTGTGTGTGTGTGTGTGTGTGTGTGTGGGTGGGTGGGGGGTGGGGGGGCGGTGGGGGGCTGAGGAGGGGTTCCTGGTACTCTGATCTTCTGCTGACTCATAGTTTCTCCTTTGACTGTCCTTTTTTTTTTTTTTTTTTAACAAATGCCATCAGCCTGGCTTTTCCATTTGAATACAAAGTGAATCTTTTTTTCTAAAGCTGACCGAAAACAAGAACAAAAAGAGAGGAAGAGTGTGTGTGTGTGTGTGTGTGTGTGTGTGTGTGTGTGTGTGTGTGTGTGTGTGTGTGTGTGTGTGTGTGTGTGTGTGTGTCGAATGGCACCTGCAAACATTGTGTGTCAGTGTTTGATTCAGAGCTCAGAGAGGGTCGAGTTGTTCTGAAATGTTCTCCCGGTGGACTTCTCTCTGGGTTCTCCCGGACTTCCTCCCCACAGTACAAAGATTTGCACGCTGGCGGCTCTGGATTGTTTGTGGCTGTGAAGCGGAGACGGTCGTTTGTCTCCGTGCGTTGACCTCGACACCCAAAGGCGGCGCATCTGATTCCTGTACGCAGGCGGACGTCCACAAAACACAACGCTGTTTTTTTTTTTCTTTTCCTTTTGCGAGACGCCGGCAGTACGTGCATTGGAGCCATAATGTTGCTGCGATAAAACGATGATGGAGGTGAAAGAAAGTAGTCGCTAGTTGGCAAGTTGATGTGAAGTTTTGGATGTAACTTTTGGTATTTGGGACCAAAGACTCTTCTTCTGGTTCCCCAAACATTTGTTGCTGGAGTTGTTCGAATAAAACTGGAAAAGCCGCCGGTCAGTGCGAAGGTCACAATTGACGTGGCAATAAACGTTCCCATGCCCGATTTTGCTTGCTAATGTTTTTTTTTTTTTTTTTTCATGTGCGCGCAGGAAAGAAAAAAAGCAAAAAAAAAAAAAAAAAGGCAGTCGAGCGAGTCCGGTGTTGCGTGGAAACAGGCTGACGGAAACCCAGCTGTTGTGACTTTGCGTGCCCGCCTCCGTTCAGCTGAGCTCGGCACAGTTTGTGCCTGGAGGTCATGTTGTGACCTGATGAAAAGTTGTCTTTTTTTCACCCATGCAAAAAAGTATCTGAGTATCACACTGGCTCTCTCTTGAGACCTCATCATGTGACCGTCCTGATGAACAGATCCGCCTTTTCTCCCATCGCACTCCTCCTCTTCTTCTCCATTTCTCCATGTTCTCCTTCTTGTCCTTCTCCTCGGGCTGTGTTCACGTCCCAGGGTGTGTGTTTGTGTGTGTGTGTTTTTGTGTGCTATTGTTGCTGCTCGAGTTTCCATTGTCTCCAGTTCTCCTGGCAGCCTTCCAGGCGGCCTCTCTTGTTCTCGGAGGCTCACGTTCACGCCGCCCGCCGACGCCGACTCCGGCTGACACTCCGCGCTTTGACCACTTTTGCAGAAGAAAGAAAATAAATCGGAGAGTAGCTGCGAGAGTAAAGCGGTGATATGCGGTAGATGCGGATGGAGCCGTTCCCATTCACGGTGAGGGGCTGCAGAAAAACGAGGGAGTCCCCCTGTCCCCTCCCCCCCCGTTCGGGGAGGTTCAACAAAAGGTTCCCGACCCCCGCCCAGGCCGCCCGGTGCCCAAACGGAGCAACGCTGGTTGTTTTTTCTGAGCTGCCAGCAGCTCCGACGCCGACTCCCCACCTCCACCCTCTGTTTGCGCCGCCGTGCAGCGACTGCCAAGCGAAGCGGGTGAGGCCAGCAGGGACAATGGCGGTTGTGATCACACAATTCACGACTATGAAGTCTCGCCTGCCTGCCAGCCTGCTTGAGCCCCCCCCCCCCCCCCCCACCCCCCAGCCCCCTCCCGGGATGCTGGAAATGGTTGCCAGACTCGCCGAGGTGCTGTTTGCCCGCCGAGGCCGGCGAAGCGTGTTGGCCGTTGGCTCTCCTCTGAAATTCCTCGGCAGGATGACGGAGATTAGGATCATTTTCAGACAGGCCTCCTGTTTGTGGTTCTCTGCTGAGTCGCCTCGGCCACCTCAGGGGGCTGAATAGCCAGGAAAATAATTTTTTGGGGTCGATGCCGTTTTTCACATCGTTTAATTGCACTTTCAGATCCCACATTAGGCAAAAAAAAAAAAAATCTTTGTACAAATGTTTTATAACGATTTAAAAAGGATCTCTTGGCAATGAGCTAATCCCCAGCAAGGTAGAACAGGTGGATTTTCTTTTTTTGCTTGTTCCACTTAAAACACATGATGTCACAAAGGGCGAGGTAGGCCTGGCAACATCTCCAGCCAGCCTTGACTTTGAGTGGTCCAACAAAGGTGTAAAGGAATGTTGAAACCCGGCAATTTCTTTTGCAGCCGGCTGTAAACAGACGGCTAAGCGATGCTGTTTTCTGGAGTTGTTTTGGACAATTAACCAGGAGCCGTGCCCACTGCAGCCTGGCAGCGTGAGCCTGTGAGCCTGTGCTGAGGGGAAAGGAATGTCCAAGTTTCAGACAACTTTACTTCTGCACATTTGCAGACCTGCAGCAGAAGTGTAGCAAAAAGTCACGAGTGAAAAGAGTTGACGGACGTTGGCTTTACACATTTGCAGGTATACGTACACTTACAGATCTTTGCACATATTTGCAATTCGCTTTCACACGCAAGTCTGATTCCACACACAGAGATGTGAACACGCCCGCTCAGATCTCATTGCAGTCACGCTGATATGAACACGCACGCATGGATCTTGATTACACACACACACACACACACACACACACAGATAGAGAGATATGCATTTGCAAATAGTATTGCTAGAGTAATCCACCCCCCCCCACCCCCCCGCACTCCCTCATACTGTGCAAACTGGCAACTGCGTGAGAGGAATTTGTTCGTTTGCCTCGTGGTTGTGCAGCAAGACAACGTGTTGTGAGGTTAGTTACCGCCGGCTGACAGCGATGTTTGTGGGTTTGCGCTGATGACACTGGACCGGTTGATCTCGGGAGGTTGGCTACTAGAAAAGTAGATCTTGGGTCAAAAACAGTTGGATGGAAGTGGGGAAGCGAAGGGGGCGGATCCCTCTGCGTGCCGAGCGGGTCACATGCTTTGCATCATCGTAATGTGGCATGACGACGGGCGCCGCAAAGCCCCGAAGATTTGCTATTTGCTGTCGCCGGCCAGATTTGATACGCCGCCGCCAAGCGAGTGTGTTTTTCCTTGAGGGGACGTGATGATACATGGCGGCCTGCAGCAGGAGGAGGCGGAGCCGACGGCGCGTGGAGAGTCCTTCAGTGGGGTGGCGAAGGTCTTTGGGTTCTCCTTCACCCCGTGTGTGTGTGTGTGTGTGTGTGTGTGTGTGTGTGTGTGTGTGAGTGTGTGAGTGTGCAAGCCTTATGGCTCATATGGACAATTACTGAGGGAATGAGATTGGAATTTGATAGCTGCAGTTGGAGGGCTTATCATTGTGTTTGTCCACCTGCATCCATGTGGAAGCCAACAACAGTTGGATGAGCAACGTCTGTCCCTTTTCCATTTTCAAGTGTGTGTGTGTGTGTGTGTGTGTGTGTGTGTGTGTGTGTGTGTGTGTGTGTGTGTGTGTGTGTGGGCGCAAACCGTCATGCCATGTCGTCCGCTCACTGTCTGTGATAAATAACTATGGATCATTTTCTCGTGGATAATGCAGACCTCCTGGAGAACCTGCAGCTTCTTTGCTTAAGACTCAACTCTGGGCTCTGCCAACAGTTGGATGGAAGTCTACCAACTCCATGGGAAGAAAAATAGCTTTTAAAAAGACGGCACGTTATTTCGGGCGGTTTTGGTTCCGCTTCCACTGGAAAGGAAACTAAGACTGTTGACAGTCAGTTGGCAGCTGTTGAAGGTGAAGGGATCTTGCATTACAATAATATAATATTTCGTTTTAAACATTTACTCATTAGAAACAATGTTCTGGTTCAGTTGCGAATATGAAATACGACCACGATGACGGAGAAGAAGTGTGTCACGGCGGTTCGACCATAGCTGAACCCACACGCACTCGCACCCCCCCCCCCACACACACACACACACACACACACACACACACACGCCGACAAACTCCAGGCAAAGTCATCCAGTCCGACTTGAAATCCCCTTACGGCAGTAATGACCACTGAGCTCGCTGTCTGTCTGAATAAAAAAGCCGCCGCTAAGCCGCCTCCCGCCTCCCCCTCCCCCCTCCCCCCACCCTCCCTCCTGGGCTGCTCTCAGCACCTCAACCCCTCCACCACCACCACCCGCCACCCCTAAACTCGCTCCCGCTACGAACCAGGAGCACTGAACGACCAGCAACCTTTAAGGGTTGAACGTGAAACAGATGGCGGCTGACACAGCCACTTGTTGCCGGAGGAAGGAGAAACTTCAGAGATGTTTTTTCACTGACCTCTTGTTGACACTAACTGCGTTTCCATTACCCAGAGAATTGCGCAAAACCTAAATATCGCAATAAAAAACTGGCAATGGAAACACTTACATTTTGAAAGACCTCAAATATCGCCAAGAGGTTTTTACGGTCTAATGAGGTGGTTTTTCAGATGTATTGATATCGAGGTATATCGCAAAAGTGTCATGGAAACACTTTAGTCGCAATAACGTCACGTCGGCGGACGTGACGTACGGGGTCACGTGACCAGTTCACGTCAAGTGAAAATGGCGCGTTATGTTTTCAGAGAGAAAAATATAACAACCATTCTTGACAGCAAGCAAACGTGAACAAACGAAAGCAAGCGTGATTCTCGTAAATCTCGCGGGATGACATTTTACGAGGGTACAATGGGAAAATTTCCATTCACACCATTCAATTGAAACACCTGCAAATGGCAATTGTACTTGTGTCGAGATTCCTTGAAATATTGCTTTCATTTTGTGAAAAACTGTAATGGAAACGCAGCTAGTAGCAGCAGTTAGCCTGGTGCCCGCGAGGTGAGGCTGACGGTCGTGGGGGAGCTGCTGTCCTGGAATACAGTGAGTCAGGGATGAGTGCAGTGCGTCGTGGTACTTCCACAGCAGAGTTCATGCGTCACGCCGGCTGATGGTGTCGGTAGATCCGATGCCTTCTGCCCCCTTCAATTCATGCTTTTGGGTTTCGCGTCGCGTTTCGACGAGGACTCGTTGATGCCGCACGTTTGATTTGGAGAGCAAAGGTTTGCTGGCTCTGCTTTGCTGGCGCTGCTGTGCTGCTCTTGCCGAAACGTCAAATATTTGTTTTGGTAAAAATCCGGATGTCGCTCGTCTACTTTCAGTTCGCGGTGCGAATGACTGTACCGCCTCCAGGGCTGAAAAGCAGCTGCACAATGATTATTCAGAGCGTTACGCAAGTTTTATTTATTTTACGTTTTTTTTTTTTTTTTTTTAAACCTGCACTTCACGTATTCTGCCATGTCGGAAGGGCATCTCGTTCCCGCCCCTCGTCAGGATAGAGAAATACTTTGGAACGACGGTAAACACGCTGATGGCGAGCGCCCACGCACCGCCGCACATCCACCGCTAATGCTGTTTACGGCCGTTTGTGTAGTTGTGCGTTTTCATTTTCAACCCCCCCCCCCCCCTCACAGGCGTCGCATTTAAAAGCCTATACAGCGCCGGTCATTATCGTAATTGCGGGTAAAAACTGTTTGCCCATGCGCGGCGCCACCATCTGACACAGTTTCCTGAAAACTTTTCCGCCTCTTTGCAAAGTTGAAAGCCCCGCGAGGACTTTGGGGAGGCCGGAAAGTCCTGCGCCCTCGTTGCTGCTGCTCCGCTGCAGGATCTGGAGTTGCTGACCTGGTGTTGACCGATGGGGAGCGGAGCAAAAAAAAAACCAAAAAACCACAAAACCCCTAGAAAATCTTGCTTACGAGTGCACACTTACAATATGGATCGGTCCATCGTAGCCATCCACCGCCTCCCCCCCGTCCTCGCCGACCTCTTTTGGCCCGCGACCAAACCGAGCTCTACGGCACCGCCCTGCAGTCTTTATCAATTACAGACGACACACAAAAGTCGGAGAAGGAAACAAACGAAAAAAAAAAAAACCCTATCAGAACCAGGCAGAGTGTGTGTGTGTTTTTTTCTTGCCCACCATTATCTTGTAAAAGCTGATGAAGCTAAACGATGCCGGGTCGTTTCCTGCGGGTAATCGGCGAAGGAAGCGAGGAGTCGCGTGAGACCAAGCAGGGGGAATAAAGGGGCAGAGGATGTGATAAAACGTGGCCAGAGACGTCAACGAACATCCTTTCTGCACGCATGGCAGTTTTTTTTTTTTTTCCTCTCGACCGGCCACTCTCTCTCTCTCTCTGTCTGTCTGTCTGTCTGTCTGTCTGTCTGTCTGTCTCTCTCTCTATCTCTATCTCTGTCTCTGTCTCTGTCTCTCTCTGTCTCTCTCTCTCTCTGTCTGTCTGTCTCTCTCTGTCTGTCTGTCTGTCTCTCTCTGTCTCTCTCTGTCTCTCTCTCTCTCTCTCTGTCTCTCTCTCTCTGTCTCTCTCTCTGTCTCTCTGTCTCTCTCTCTCTGTCTCTCTCTCTCTCTCTCTCTCTCTCTCCCTGCCTGTGCCAGTTGCACTGTAGCCCGGGGGCGAGTCTTTCTGTTGAGACAGGCTCTTTCGGGGAGGCGTGACCTCCTCTCATGCAGCTCTTGTGCAATTCGCCTCCTTCTTTTTTCCCGGTCATCGCTCCCTGGTAAACAGGGTTGCGCGGCGCACACGCAGGTCCGCCCAGCGGTGGAGCTGCGTCGGGTTGCGCGATGCGTGCGGTGGGCGGTGCCGGGTGGTGACGGCGGCGCCGGGCCGATTTGCGCCTCTCTCTCTCTGTCTCTCTCTCTCCCTCCCTCCCTCTCTCTCTCTCTCTCTCTCTCTCTCTCTCACTCTCTCTCCCTCTCTCTCTCTCATCTCGCGCGTGTTTGGAGTTCAGTGCAGCTGAGGAACGTTTCCAGAGCTCCTTTTAAACGTTCCTCAGCTGTCGTAAACTCTTCGGCCTCTTAAAAGCTTTTTTTTTTTTCCTCTCCCCCCTCACCTCCGCCCCCACCCCTCCCCCTCCCCCCACCTCCTCCTGATTACGTGGCACCGTCAACACATTGCAGATGTTTTTTTTTCTCCCCGTTCCGCCGCCAAGCTTTTCCCTGAAACTGTTCCCCGCTTCTGCGACCCCACTGTTTGCACACTGTGTTTATTTGCTGTGCCTCCCCGAACACCCCCCCCCCCCCCTCCTCTGTATTTGCTATAGGCAGACGGCTCTTGCGTCACTTCACAGGAAAAAAAAAAAAAAAAAGAAGTCTCGGGTCACTTTGGTTTTGATCGTCTGTAAAACAGCGAGCTGCACCGGGGCCTTTGGCTCAAGCTGCTGTGCTCTTGGCGGAGGTTGTGTGTCTTCTTTTTTTTCTCCACTCGAATAAAGTAAATTTCTGCTTGTCTCACATTTCATCAGGGACTCTGTGAGAGGACTTTTTTTTTCTTACGCCGTCAATCCCGCTTTTTTTCCCTCCGTGCAATTCCTTGGAAGCACATTTATCTTAAGTTAACGGCGTTGCTGACATAATGGGGTCAGTGTGTGTGTGTGTACCTCTTAATGTCGGCTTCTAAAGCCCTATAACAGACACACACACACACACATACGCACGCGCTGGTAATTTGTCACCGGTTGCTGTTCCTTTTTGGGAAATTACTTTGGACTCGGGGAGATCTGACAAAAAAATTTCCTGCGTAGTTTGCCGGGCCGATGAGGAAGCCTTGCAGAATTACCTCATGAAAATGAAAGCTGTGTAAAACACGGACCGTGACAGGAACTGAGCCTGATTTGTGTTCTATTTCCAAAGCGGAACATTTTTTCGTCCGGGGTGGACATTCCCGGAAAGGTTTGATCGTCAGTGGCTAAAAAAAACAACCAACGTCAACACGTGGAAGTAGCTGCCGACTCTGCAAAACAGAAAGAGAGCCGAGCAGGAGTTCCCTGCTCAGGTGGTCATCCGGGTTTCGCAAATTCAGAACAGGCGGGAGTGGTTTTCAAAAAGAAAGACACAATTCCGATGAATTAAAACAGAAAGATGGAAAGCAGAATTTGAGGCGAAGGATGGAACAGATTTCCGGGTTTTGTCCACCGCGTGCCGCCAGGTGCGTTTTCATCCAGCACCATCCAGGAAGAGGAAGCGGCCCACTTCTCTCTGGGCTTCACTGCTGAGCTGTTGTCAGCTTGCAGCCATGTTTTAGTTTGTGTGTGTGTGTGGTGTGCATGTGCGCGTGCACGTGCGTATGTTTTCTGCAGATAGACGAGGTGGAGGGGATCAAAGGTCCAGAGATGGCCTTGTTTGCTGCCGGCTTTACTCCACAGAATTACCACACACCTCCCCCACTCACCCCCACCTCTCTAACCACCACCATGCCCACCACCCGGGCCCACCCGCCTCCACCCCCCACCACTCAACCGCCTCGGCTCCTTTGGCCTTGGCTCCCCGGCCAACAGATAAGAGGCGGCGGGGGAGCAAAAACGAGCGGCAGCAGCAGCAGTAGAAGAAGAAGAAGAAGAAGAAGAAGAAGAAGAAGAAGAAGAAGAAGAAGACGATGCACAGCGACAGTGGCCTAGATGTTGGCGGCAGGCGACGCCAGCCCCTCCTCCCTCCCTCCCCCCCGCCGGGTCCCTGCCTTTATGCCTGCTTAATTGGTCAGAAACAACACGCGTGGTTGTGCTGGCTGGGTAATGGCGGGACATTAGCGCGGGCCGGGGGGGAACCTGGCTGACCCGCACCGATCCCAGAGAGCGGCCGACCCCCTCTGTGTCGCTGGGCCCTCCTCCCCTTTTATCTCCTCCTCTGGTCTGCTGCTGCTGCCCCCCCCCCCCCCCATTCCCCTCCCCTCTTCTCCTCCCCCAACCGTCGCCGATGCTTCGCCCCTGCGGCTCGTTTCGCTGCCTCCTCGACGGCGGCGCTCCAGCCCCCCCCCCCCCCCCCGGCCCTTATTGTGTTATGACACGGCTGCAGCCTCCTTCGCAACATGGCAACACAATGAGCTTTTGACCCTCAATTAAAGCGCGGCTTTCACTGACTGACGACTCCGTATCTGTTGTGACGTCGCCCCCCCCACCTTCGACCCGTGGGCCAAGGTCTGCTTCCGCTCGCTTTGCCGCCGTTTTCACTGCCGGGTGCAATGATGCGGATGTGAATTCTAGGGTGTCTCAGTCAGGATTTGATCAGATTCCAATTCTTAAGGTGGTGATTTCATTCAAAGTCGATTCACGCTTGAAAGGATTTTAAATTCAAATCGTTCTCGATTCAAAGGTTCATTGTGTTAATAATCCGGCAAATTATGGCCCCCAAAAGAATACCGTGAGACAAATAGGGAACGTTTGGAAAAAAAATGTTACATAAATAAAATCACACAAAATGAAACCTTGGGATCGCTGCCCCTTTCTCTCTTTTCAGTATACGGAAGCCTGTTAGGGTACGCAGAGGGTTTTCGAACTTTATGAATCAAACCAGAATTGGAGAGAATAGGAATCGTGGAACTTAAATGAACAGATTTTGTTCCCCCTCACCACTATTCCCTAACCAACTTAATCAACAGATACTGCCAAGCAACTCTGTCCAAAGTGTTTGGCGTGAACTCCGGGAGGGTGCTAGGAGCTGTAAACAGCCGCTGTTGCCATGGAAACTAGTGCAGATGCTGTAACAGCTGCAGTCACGGTAAAAAAAAAATCTAAATTCCAGCATCAGACGAATAACATGGAAATGGCTTCTCTCGGTGCATGGTGGTTGTTCGTTCCTCTTTAGAACTGGATGCTAACATAGCCGCGGCATACGGCTAGTTCTTGCTCGCCGGCAAACCTGGACGTGATCGTTTTCCCCGAGTTCCCTCCCTATTCTCCATTTCCAAACGCTTTCTGTGGGCTCTTTCTATGGATAAAATCCGGAGGATTAAGGAAAACGTTCCATCTGGCGTTCCCGGGTTACGCCCCCTCCCCCTTCTCCCGCCACCCAACAGACCTCCTGCCACATAATGAGGACAGGAGCTCATTACGGAAAAAAAAAGAAAAAAAGCCAGGCAGACTAGCTTTCATGGTCAGCGCGGCCGCTGTCTGTCCCGGCCGTGGGCTGAGAGGGAAAATGTTTCTCCCGAGCGATTTCCTCCTTCATCCCGCATCAGTGGGCAAATAGCCATTAATTAGCCCGGTGCTTACGAGAGCGTTCCGTGCAAGAAGCGGGTGTATTTTTTCATTATTATCACAATTAGGTCCCTAATCAAATGGCAGCGGCGGCGCTCAGTGCTCATTAGGGAGCCATATAGATTTCTCCTCTTTCCATCAGCGTCCGGATGATGGGCTGGCCGGATAATTGCAATTTTCATCCGCCCATAGTGGGAAGCAACGGCGGGCAAAGCAAGAAACAAACAAATGTTGATGGTGGGCTAATGAGTGCGCGTCGGGAGCGACCAGCCGGCCCTTCGTTAATTGGCTGAGAAGTGTCACCCTGTCGGCCTCTTGGTCACGTTTCCCTCTGCAGCTGATATTACACGGAGAGGATCCAGCGAGATGTAGGTTTTGTACTTGGGCCCCCCCCACGCCCCCCCTCCACAAACCCTTCAAAAACTCTTGGATAATTAATTTGACCAGAGGGAACCGGTCCAAAATGAACTGTCAGTCCTGTGAAAAATGACTCTCAAATTCTCCGTATTCAGGAAAGCAGCTGTCAGCCTGCCGAAGATTTAAGAGCTTTTTCTTCCACAGCACCGACAGCGAGCAACGTGCCTGAGAACTGCAACCAGGTCCCGCACAGTGTATAGTGATAGAAATCTCATACAGAAAAGATACTTCGCCGCTTTCTTTTTACTTATGAATGTCGAGTCTCTTTTGGTTTTTTTTTCGAGTTCACTTCGACAAGAGTGACGCTCCGAAGGTCTCTGGAACAGGAAATGGGTGGCAGCCCCCGGTTTCAGAAGCGACTTTGCGGGTGAAGGTATTTTTTTTGTTGTAGAAAACCAACTGTGAAGTTTGCCAGTTGGCGGACGCTGCAGGATGCGGAGGCGAAACCTCACCTGCTGGCTGCTTTCATCCAGTTCAAGTTGTGCACATTATTACGTTTATTAGTATTTATTCAGTCTGCAGCCTTTGTGCTGGGTGTAGACTGGTGGGACGTTACGGCAAGCTGCAGCCGCCTGTCCGCCAATCGTTCCTGGTCCTCCGTCCTCATCTCCATTCTCCCTTTTTGTCCGTCTGAGTCATGCAAGCGATGTCATTAGGACTTTTTATTTATTTTTTATTTTACTGCGCTAAACTGCGGCACAAGGCCGATCTATCTCGGAGCTCATTTGGTTCGTCCGCCGCAGCCAAAATGGAATCCCGCCGCTCGGCCATCAGCGTCTCTTTCACATTGACTCCTGGACACAATAGTAGCGATGCGGTGAGCGATATTCCTGCCCGTTGTAATCACAGTCCCAGCGTTGAGGGGCTGCGTGTGGTCTTCATCTGCAGGAAAATAATCACGGCCGCATCGCATCGCTCGCGGTTTGCTGCTATTCAAGATGCGTCATAAAGAAAGTTATAAACTGTGTGTGTGTGTGTGTGTGTGTGATAAAAAAGACGAATGCTCGTCTTCTTCTTCTTCTCGGATGTGACAATGATAGCAGCAGGTTTTTGAATAAGAATCCATTTAACCGCGAGGAAGCAAAAACCACTTATTGATATTTCCTCCCTGTGGCGACACAAAAAGATTCAACGCCTTCTGAGTTCCTTTCAGAGTTTATAAACATCCATCCATCCATTTTCCATACCCGCTTAGTCCCGAGCTCAGGGTCACGGGGGTCTGCTGGAGCCTCTCCCAGCTGTCTTAGGGCGAAGTCAGAGTGACACCCTGGACAAGTCGCCAGTTCATCGCAGGGCCACATAGACACAGACAACCATTCACACTGACATGCACACCTACGGACAATTTAGAGTCTTCAATTGACCTCAGATGCATGTTTTTGGAGTGTGGGAGGAAGCCGGAGAACCTGGAGAGAACCCACGCAGACACAGGGAGAACATGCAAACTCCACACAGAAAGGTCTCAGGTCCGGGCCCCGGAATCGAACCCATGACCTTCTTGCTGTGAGGCGGCAGCGCTGCTAACCACTGCGCCACCGTGTCGCCCAGTTTATAAAAAAAAAGAAAAAAAAAAGTTTATAAACAAAAGTAAAAAAAAAAATCAGTATCAGCCATGATGATCTCGCCAATGTTGGCGTCCTCTCTGCTATGATATTTCCCAGCGTTCTTTTTCCTTCTCCCCCCCCCATCCCAGCATCGCACGCCCACCTGAGCTCGCCGAGCCTAAACACAGGCCGGTAGCTTAGCAACAGCCCAGTTTATCTTCATTTATTTGGCTCATCTTCGCTGTCAGAGCGCTCGACATGCCTCTCACACACCTCCCACTGTATGTAATCTGCCGCGTGCCTTGAACCCTGACACCTGCGGTAATGTGCATCCTCAGAGTAATCTGCCCCCAAACAGCACGAGACAAGAAATACAGCTGGCTTGCCGCTGCCGCTGCCCTTGGTACCGTGAGAGGATGATGGAGCGACCGGCTCTTGGTATTGATTTTTCTCGGGAAGACAGATTAGCAGTGAGTCCAAACCAGAAAAGGGCTTTATGTGTTATGAAGTTTATGTGTTCCTCTTGCAGCAAACTTTGCAGATTACACATTTTTTTTTTTCAATGTGCTGATCAAGGCTGTGCTTCAGTAAAGGGCCTTCATATTTTGGAAAAGGTAAAACTGAGGCTGAATGCCTCAGACGTTGTCCTACGTTTTGCGACGGTTTAACTGGGCAACACCAGTTGACTAAGTTACTTGTTGAGTGAGGACCGGGAAAATCATGTGTTTTGATCAGCAACAGTAAAGTTGCGTCTTCCACTCCAAAGAGCCTTCCTTCAACTAATGAGGAAACGGTTGGGCGCTAAGTAACATCGACTGGGCCGGCGATCCGAGGGGGATCGTTGGAAGTGTTTGCATTGACCACTGTTTCTCTGTCCATTGATGGAGGCGACATCCCAAAATTCTACGACTCCAGTGTTGTTCAAGCAGATTTCTAGAAGGCGTGTCCAAACTTCTGACTACTACTATACTACTAGCTAAGTATAAGCCAAACGATAGAAGGTGATTCTTCCAACTTCTGGAGTCTAAAGCTAATGGACCCCCCCCCCCTCCAATAACAAACAAACAAACAAAAACAAACAAAAAAAAAAACATGCGTAATTTGTTTTTCACAGTTTTTTTTCCTTCCTGTTCTCACTGAGTGCAGAAAGAAATTAATTTTATTTTATGTCCCCACCTGAGGCCACTGCTCTGCTTTTCCTTTTTTTTCAAGCGTCACTGATTCGGGAAGAAGCAGATTTTTTCGAATTCACTTCAGTGTTTTTCAGTGTTGATAGAAAAAAAAAGTCTTGCGTATAAGAGCCGGTTGCAGCAGTGAAGCCTGAACAAAGGGATGTTTATAAGACGCTAGGCTTCCTTTCATGTCCGAATCGAAGTATCCTATTCTGTTCGTCCCGTCGGCTTTGCAGGCTTTGTCTCTGAATCCAGCGGATGAATCCTGTTTCTGTCACTTGGACACGATGGACTGACAGGGGTTCTAGGAACCCTCGTGAATCCCCCCCCTCCCCCCCATCACTGAGCCCCCGCCGCAACCTTGTGCCCTCAGAGGAAAATGTGCTTCCGTGACGGCGCTGTAGAGTTAAAACATTTTTAGGAAAATTGACTTTCGGATCCTCCGAACGTGACCCCCTTGTGCTCGCGGGTTGCATGCTGTGCTCTTTATGTTGACACAATTCATTAGGCTGAAAGGATTAGCCGGCTGGATGTCACTGGCGGGTTTAGCCGGCAATTCATGAAGAGAGGCCAAAAAAAACAAAAGCACTCTGAGCCCCAGAAGAAGAAGAAGAAGGAGAAGAAGAAGAAGAAGGAGAAGCAGCAGTGCTAATTTTCCACAACTCGTGACCTACATCTCGCATCCAACGCTGGTACATCTGTGCACTCTTGTCACTCGCGGCCACGTGGGAACGGTCCATTTTTGGAGCTCATCCTGGGACGGCGGCCGGGAGACTCATCCAGCCCTCGATGCGTCGTGAACTCATTTGTTCATCGCCTGCATGAATAATTTACCTCGAGCGCGAAACCAGAAGCGGCCCGGGCTTCCTGTTTCTGGTCTCCTCCCCCTACTCCTCCTTCTCCTCCTCCTCCTCCTCCTCCTCCTCCACTACCATGGCACGGCTTTCTCTCCACCTCTTCCTCGTTCCTTTTCATCCCGGTCCAGCCTCTGCTGGAGATACTTTCCGACATTCCCCCCCAAAAATTAATTCATTTTTTCTAAAATAAGTCCTGACGACTCTTATCATCCCTGCTCACCGAAACAGACGGAGCCGCTAGCAAGACGCGGAGTTTAGCGTTGGTGGTTGGAGGTCACGGTGATTCAGTTTGTGCACGAGCACGTGCGCGTACGGACCTGTATCGCAGAGTGAGGCGACCCTCTGGAAGGTCTGGCAGGCGGCGATCGAGTGCATCGAGACGTGGTGCCACGAAGAGACTGAAGGCGGAAAGGGTGGAGCCGGCGACGGCGGCGGCGGCTGAATCACTGGCAGCGGTTGAGTCACCGAGGCAGGTGACGCGCTTCAGTTCACCGAGGTTGAGTTAGTGCGTCTCCCGTCTCCTAACGAGCTCGGACAGCGCGGTCCGCGGCTGTCAACGCCGGAGTTAAAAGCAAAAAACATTGCGCTCCGCGGTACGGAGGCGGCCGGTGGGGAAGGCGTGATGTCGTTATTAGGCTTCATGCCATCAGGACTAATTGAGCGTGGAGGCCGCAAACATGAAAGCAATTAGAAGAAAATGAGATTCAGTTCCAGTGAAAATTTATCGCGTTTGTGAGAGAGAGGGAGAGAGAGAGGGGAGAGAGAGAGGGAGAGAGAGAGAGAGGGAGAGAGAGAGAGGGAGAGAGAGAGAGAGAGAGAGAGAGAGAGAGAGAGAGAGAGAGAAGAGAGAGAGAGAGGGAGAGAGAGAGAGAGAGAGAGAGAGGGAGAGAGAGAGAGAGAGAGAGAGAGAGAGAGAGATTTGTGTGTGAGTGAGTGTGTCATTGTGAGTACAGGACAAACATGGTGCACTCAGGGAAATTACCTCCGGCACGACGTCCCTCCGCATTTTGTGTTTTTTTTATTTTTTTATTTTGAATTTATTGTCACGCCGATGTCACTACAGGAGCAGAATTTTTCCTTCCAAATCCTGAAAAATGTTTTACCTGCGGAAGCAGACGGCTGAAATGTGAGCCTGCAAGGGCACTTATCAGTTTCTGGCCATCAGCTTTATTTTTTTTTAGTTGACAGAAAAAACGAGAAAAACACATCAGAACATTTTCTGTTCTTCCACCCGATCCTTTAAAAGCTGCAAACCGTGTTTCTATTCACATGTAAATAATATTGCGACGCCACCCACAGACCCAGTTGTGTTATCAGTCCTAAATGCCTCTAAAGTGTAATTGGAAGTCTGTGAAGCTCGGTATTATTGCTGTCGGAGTTGACTTGCCTCATTGTTTCGCCGCCAGCTCGACTTTTTTGATGTCAAATACGACGAAATGCACCTGGTTGTTGTTTATTATTTCCAAAACCCTCAATTCAATCACTTAAATGAAAATAACCAGCTAAGCCTCGGGCGTCGTCGTTCTTTTTTTATTTACATGTGTGTCCCACTCTCATTTTAACATCAATGCCCGTCTATCCCGCTACCAAATTACTCTTTCGCCGCCGGCGTAGCGAGACACCCCCCCCCCCCCCCCCCCCGATCCAGAATTCATAAATCCAGCCTCTGTGCCTAATCCTGTTCCTGTGCGTAGGAAGGCCGCGTACAACGGCTCCGGAGAGGTTTGCTGGCGGCTGATTAAAACGCTGCTCCCACTCCCACGCTGTTGGACACGACAACACTCTACGGCGCTGGCCGCGGTGGTTGCGTCGCTGTGGGGGCCTTTGCAGGCAAGGCAGCCTCCGTCTTCTAATCCGGCCATCCCAATCCTTCGCCCTGAGGCCGTTTTCTCTCCGTGCAGGAGAGAAACCCCCCACCCCCCCCCGTCCCCCCACCGCGGTGACGCTCCACTTTAGGCCAGCGTCGCCCCGTCACACTACACGCCTGACGCAAAGCGATGCTAAAAGGTTAAGTGTGCCTGGGGGCGGCGGGTTCTCTGTGATGCGGACGCACCTCCGAGCCTCCAGGGGGCCTCGTGCTGAAGCTGAAGTTGAAATGGGGCTGTGTGTGTGTGTGCGTGTGTGTGTGTGTGTGTGTGTGTGTGTGTGTGTTTGTTTGTCTTTTTTGTCGATGTTGATTTATTGCTTCATTTGACTGCGGCCTTGCTGAGTAATAAGCACGACTGCATGTGGGAGTGCTGTTTTTTTTTTTTGTTTTTGTTTTACAGTCCTGAGAGAGTGTTTTAACGGAGCCGCAGGCAGCATGACGCTTGTTATACTTGAGGAAAAACAAACTCTGCTCTGTGTAGAATAATTAGTGTCATCTAGAGAGAGGCGTCACAGCGCCCCCTGTGTTATATACACATGCTCACTGGCAACAGACGGGATTGCGATTCAGAAGAAACACAAACTCGAACCCTTGTTAGCTCAGTTGCGGTCCAGCGTTGCTGCTGCAGCAGAAGCTGCTGAGTTCCTGCAGGGAGCCGGTTTGTTCTGGCGAACATGCACTGCAGAACTATGACACCCAGAGGTTCAATCGGTTTAAATAGAAACTGTCTGTTAAAGTGCAACTAGGCTTGTTCCAAATTCATTGTTAAAAAAAATAAAAAAAATAATAAAAATGTTAGCATGCTAGCATTATGGACTACCGTGCTAACTTCGCCCTCTCTTGGATGACATTTGCAATAACCCTGGTTTGCAAATGAAAAGACAAATGCAAGTTTTTTTTTTTTTTTGTGACATCCAGCATCGCGTCGTTACTTCATGCACCTGCAATCTGGGCCACCGGCGGCGGCTGAGTGGGCAGATAACCAGGTCAGCTGATGTTGGTAGATTCTGCTCGCGGGTCGACGGTGTATCCACAGTGTTATTGTGGATTAGCCTGAACTCCTGGAGGAGGAGGGAGGAGAGTCGCCTCACCCTCACCGCCTCCCCCACAGACCTCAGCTGCCTCCTTCATTCCTCCACTGCTGCTGTGTCCCGTCTTGTCTCGCCAGGTCTCGCCAGGCCTCGCCAGGCCTCGCCAGGCCCCGCACCCTCTGGTAACACAACTGCTGAGTCGGCTACACTTTTCTTTTCTGTTCTTTTGCTTTTTTTTTCTTTGCCATTTAACTTTGGACGTCGGCGTCGATGACTCCGTTGCTCGCAGGAGCTGCAGGATTTCGACATTTGTATGTAGAGCGTTGCTCCAGAAGGCCTGTGTGACTGTGGGATGTGGATGTATTTTTATTTTTTGGCATGCGTGCGAGAGCCATGGCTAATTATTTTTGAATGCTTTGGTTGTCTAATGGGCGGATTATGTTGCTAATAAACAGGCCTCGCTGCTCATGCATGAGTGGAGAGTCTCCTCTGTAGCAAATGCTCTCTTTTCCTGCTGTCCTGAGTCTTTTACACCGCCGGTCATTTATCGTCCAGCTAACTCATGTTTCCACTGGGTTCTGCAGGACAGTCTCGTCATTATTGTCCATATTTTGAAGGCCTTCCTTTCCTCACCTTGCGTTGAGTTCAATGCCCCTGGAGCTTCTTGCCGACGTCACCTGTTCTCGAGGTGTTGGGTTTCCATTAATACCAACTGAGTTCCGAGAGGAAGTCTGGTATGGATTTGTGCCTTTAGGTGGAGAAAGTGTGTGTGGGAGAGGAGTCCACCCGACCGGTGTCTCATTTCAGGTCCGATCTGATTCGTAGAGGAAGTCTCTGTCTCTCTTCAGCAGCTTTGATGGACTGCTGAGTGGCACGTCACAATAGAAACCACTGGATCTTCTGCTGCTGCTCAAACAAACAGGAAGCAGGAAGTTGACTCTGCTGCAGCTATTTTCTTTTCCAGCAGGAATCAGTGTTATCTGAAGTCGGCGGCCTCGGGCCGTTGCTGAGGTGAAAGGTCGCAACGCACTCATCCTCTTCAACTGAGCAAAAAATAGAAAGAAAAAAACAGCACAGAAATTAGCGGGAAGAAACTTCCTGCCGCCCGTTATTGACTGCAGCTCTGAAAAGTTGCCCGCTCAGCACTTTACTGTTGCGCCCCAGCGCCCCCTCCTGCTCGGGAGTAATGCTCCTGTTTACAGGAAAACAATTAAGTTTTACGAGTCACGTGTCTGCAAGCACAAACACGAGCGAGGCCTTCCTGCCCGCGGGTCGCCGCTCCTTCGCCGCATCACCCCCCCCCCCCCCCCTTCCCCCGTCAGCTCGGAATCCTGCAGCTTTTCTCCGACACTCTCGTCTGGAGGATCCTTTCCTTTGAGTCTTGCTCTTCACTGACAACTGATCAGATGTTTGTGTAGACAGGAAACTGGACGCTGATTAAGTGGCCACTAACAATATGAAATAACATTAAAAACAAGGGCGAGTCTGAGGTATTTTTTTTTTTTTTAAAAGTCCCCCTCGTCTGATGCGTGAAGGCATTTTTTTCTTTCAGGCGGCCTGATTCAGTTTCTCTGGAGCTGTGCTGGGGATTCTGATGAGTGCCAACTCAAGAATGCTGCGAGAGAGAGAGAGGAAAAAAAAAGGTGCAGGGACGGTAAGCTCAGCTCAGCCTTGGAGGAGGAGAAGAAGAAGAAGAAGAAGAAGAAGGAGAGGGAATAGAAGCAGATCTGTCTGTCTGTCTGTCTGTCTGTCTGCTGCTCCTGCTGATAAAGTTTATTTCAGAGCTCCTCCGTCGCCGCCACGCTGGTGGTTTATAGGCTGGAACTCGACGCTGCCTGAATCTAGAGGGACACACACAAAAAAAAATGTATGGACCGGCGTTTGTATGCGTTTGCTTTCCTCTAAGCCGTGCTGAACAATGCCTGCAGGCTGAACACACTGAGATACGACTGACAGCTCTGGGTTCCTCTTCTTTTTTTTATTATTTTTTTTTTTTACTCCTCCTCTGAAGTCGGCCTCACCTCAGACTCACAGCGCTCCTGGAGCTTACAGCACTGCACATGCACACAAACACACGCACACACACAACCAGGAAGCAGGGAAGAGGTGTGTGTCTACTATTGTTTTGCCAGTTTTTTTTTTTTTTTTTTTAATGCATCTCCCTGAGAGCGCTGTGGGAGGCTGCAGTGAGACCCTCATGTCCAAAAAGCTCGGACAGAGTCTCAGCGTGTGGGGGGGAGGGGGGGGGGGGGGGGGGAGGGAAAAAATGACTCAGCAGCAGCAGCAGCAGCAGCAGCAGCAGCGGGACCATCTAATCTCACATTCCCAGCGCTACGTTTCACAAGCATGCACAACGATTGGCGGAGGTTTGATCCACGAGGCTCCCCTCCTACCACTCCCCCCCCCCCCCCCAGCAGTGGTTGGGTTGGTCCTGGGGAGAAAAGAGCCGCGATGGAAAATCACTGCGGGGATCAATAAGGCAATTTTCTGTCGGGTCAGCGGCTGACGCTCAGGTTATTTACTCTGAGGGGCCGAGGACGGAGACTCGGTGCCGTGTGTTGCTTGACATATTGCTGTGCTCACCTTTTTTTCTTTTTTTTTTTCTGCTTCGAACACTTTGATCTTTGACGGACTGTTTGGCTAGGACCCAGAGCGGTTTCAGCTACGGTGTGTGTTCACTGGGCAGCAAAAATGTCAAGGCTGATTTTTATCTTGTGGCTCAGTTTTGGACCGAAAATGGCCTTTGGACTTAGTGGCACTTCGGTGTTTCCTCTCAGAATCCATGACAACAACATGCTTATATGCTTATCAAATCTATCTATCTATCTATCTATCTATCTATCTATCTGTATATTTCTATGTATGTTTGACCCCAGGAAGACGAGTTTTTGTCTTGGCAAAAGCTAATGGGCCATCCTCATAATAAAAGCAGTAAAGCAGTAAATACACACACACACACACACACACACACACACACACACCTGTGACTCTCTCCTCCAGAGGTCATCACATGGCGAGGGGCGTGGCCAACTGGAGAGCTCTGATTGGTCAAGATCACATTTCTGAACATGACAGAGGAGTGCAGCCGCAGTCCAAACATATCAGATGTTACGTGACATTTCGAGACTTGCATCAGAAGAATAAAAGGCAGCTTTTTCTATTTTTTTTTAGTGCTTTGAGAATTTAAAAAAAAAAAAAATTAGATGCTTAGAATATTATATATATATTAAAAAAAAATCACTTTACATGCTCATTCTTGCCTTTGTTTGCATCATATCCAAATTAATTTTGACGTTTGCAACACTTTGCGTGGCGGCGGTGGCTCGTCTGGCTTTTGTGCGCGTCTCGATTTGATCAGTGACTAATTCGCTCCCTCGGCATATCGACAAAGAGCGCGCACGTCAAGCAGTGAGACGAGTGAAGAAACGCTGCGAGCGCCGAGCTGGAGCTGGTGTGGGAGGAGGAGAGGGAGGAAGAGGAGGAAGAGGAAGAGGAGGAGGAGGAGGAGGAGGGAGGAGGGAGGATGGAGGCAGTTGGCTGGAGGAAGCTGGAAAGCATTCTGAAAAACAAAATGCAGAAATTCCTGCGCGCTGCATTATTTTTTTTCTCCCGTTGTTGTTTCCCAAGGAGAAGCTGCAGATTCCGAGCGACCCCCCGGCCGCTGTGTGCGGGGGCGCCGCCGCCGCATCGCTGAAAAGAGAGCGAGAGCCGCCGTGGCCTCTTTACCTCCTGGATCTCGCTAATGAGCAAGTGCAGCGTCTCTCACACACGCACCCCCGCACGCCTGCACGCACGGCAACACAAACCCGCATTGTTGCCTGTGGAATCCCCCCACTGGGGAGGTTGAGAGCAGGCTGTTATTTACAGATCCTGATGGTGGGATCCCCGGGGTCCCTGTTCAAGACGAGGCTCGGAGGAGAACCCGGGTTCAGGGGGAACGGGCCCATCATGCAAATCAGAGGCGCCGGTGGCCTTTTGTGTGCCGCCGCCACAGCCGCCGTTAGCTTGGAGATGATTGGCGCCGCATTACAGGTTTCTGTGATGTGTTTGAGGGTAATAATGGAATCGAGAGTCGTTCAAAGCAGTAAATTGTTTTTTTGTTTTTTTTCGCTCCCCGCTGCCACTCAGCGGCACTCAAACACATCAGCGTTGTCGCGCATCTGATAACGGACCGTACACGTGTAGCTTTTTTTTTTTTTTTTTTTCTTCCCCAGTGACGCCCCCCCCCTTTCAATAAAAAACACTATTAAAGCAGGAGGCGGAAAGCACACGCTGACCTTGCCAGATGCAATTTTTCACCACCGTCCAATTTAATTTCCCGTTGTGGCTGTAGCGCTGCAATAATCACAACATGTTAAACCACCCAAGCTAACATCTGCCGTGTCAGGTGACCTTTCAGCCCGGTGCTCCCCACAATGCACCTCAGGGTGGTGTGGCAGTGGCAATCTGAGTTTGCCTGTTTGCCTGTTTGCGTGGACTGAGAAAGATGGACAACATTATTCTATTTTTTTTCTTCTTCTTTTTGGACTCGAATCCCATTTTGCTCGTGTTCACTTTTCTGGCACAGAGAAGCGAGGCAGCGGATGATGTTGCGTTTCAGGGTGTAAATAGTTGCCTGTGATGAATGGATCTCGCTCTGTGTGTGTTTTTGGTGTATTTTTACATCAAGCGGTCAGAGGCGTGCAGGATTTAATCGCTGGATTTTTAATTTGTTGGTGTTTGTCGGACGGAGGGAAAAAGACTGCTTTATTTATTTTTTAAATTGCGCGTCTGCACGCATGTGTGTGTGTGTGTGTGTGTGTGTGTTTTTGTTTGTCGTTAAAAACACCTCCATTGGGCCCCATAATGGCATGAAAACAAGACGAAGAGCTTCAGAATAAATCAGGCTGTACTTTCTTTTCTTGATTTACGTCTTAACTGTGAGTAGCAGACTAATCCTGGGGTGATGATTCAAACTATAGTTCGTTCCTCCTCAGTAAAAGTAACCTGCAGGGAAAGAAAAAAAAAAAAAGAGTCACAAAATCATTAAATTCAAGCAAACTACCAGCCTGGGAATTGCAGCTCTCAGTTGTGTTTCTGTGTCGTCATTATCTTTTTTATTTTTGCTCGGTTTTTCTTTTTTTTCTCCGACTCTGTCGCTCACAGTGTGAACTCGAGAGGAGACGCTGAGGCTCGGGGCCGTTTGTGATGCAACAGGAAGTCATCCGTGTCTCTGCGAGGTGGGGGTGTTTGAGGGGTGTGTTTGTGTAGGGGTGGGCGTCACGCCGGCTGGCATTTGTGGGCGATGTCGCTGCGCAGCGCCGCCGCCGTCGCCGCCGCCACCATGTACACGTCGCCGCCTGGCACAGACGTGAATGAGGAGAGGCTGTTTTCAGCCCCGAACCAAGACACGCCCCCACCCTCCACCCCCACCCCCTGTCCCGACCCCCCACTTCCACGGCTGGAGGGGTGGGAAATACAAGGGCGGCCATTGTTGTTTAACCCTCCGCCCGCCGGGGGGGGGCGGGGGGGGGGGGCGTGCCTGACATAACACGCACCTCGAAAACAAGGAGCGCCGGGAGGGAGGGGGAGGACAGGCAGGGAGGGAGGGGGGGGAGCCTCTGACACCTCGCCAGGGGTGAATGACAGCCCGGTGATTAGAGTGAGGCATTGTGGGAAAGACGGTGGAGAGCTATTCACAGCCCTCTGGAGTGGCGGTGGGGAGAGGGCGGAGGAGGAGGGGGGGGGGGGTCGCTCTTTGTCACCGCTCCACTCTCCCCCCCCCCCCCCCCTCACTCGTTGAGTGGCTGAAGAGAGGATAAAAAAGGCGTCGGTCAATTAGCCTGTGGCCGGTGGGCGGGCTCTTGTGCTCGGCGGACCTCGGCTTTTTGCTTGGCTTGGGCCCTGCGTGTGTCAGCCAACCGGGAAACAGGAAGCTGCTGTTGCAAAAGTGACAACGCCCAGAAGCTGTCACAAACAGACACACACAGACACTGGCCGCCTCAAACTGTTTGATTTGGTGCTTTGTCAGTTGGACGGGCGTCCTCGAGGCCGAGCGGTTTGACAGCGGAAAGTTTCAGCCTCTTCACTTCAACCCGGCCAGTGCTGTTAGGTTCAAGGATGAAGGATGTTTGCTGAAACTTGAATACTTTATCAGATCAGGTCCGAATTCAGATGTTTCAACTTCTTTCCCCTTTGCCATTTTAAAGTCAGACTACAAATCATTACAGGTGTAAGCAGGTGCTGAAGCCGCGTGTCGGTGTCTTGAAGAAGAAGAGCAGCGGTTCTTCTTGCCTTAGTGTCGGTACGGGGTGAGGAACGGGGTGAGGAACGGGGTGAGGAACCTCGTCTGCAATGTCAGTTTCAGCCGCTCTCTGTGTTTTTCATTTGCCCAATTAATAATTTTGCTGAGTGAAGTTCAGGGTTCATTTGTCGTTCTGACTCCCCAGCGCAGCCCCCTCTTCCTTCCAAAACACTGACTTTTTCAAATAAAATATACATAAATACAAAACACAGCATCCGGATCTTTCTGTTTCAGCTGCACATCATCCATCATGATGCATCAGATTTCAATTACATATTTTTTTTAGCACTTTCAGCACTGTCAAGGAACACAAGTGCAGCTGTAAGTTTTACATAGAAATACATATATGTGTGTGTGTGTGTGTGCGTCTGTGTCTATGCGTGTGTAGACGCATATTGCAGTGTCAGATGCAGTGTGGAAGCGTATATTGAAGACAACCTTTTTCCCTCTACTGCACCTACCACAGTTACACACACACACACACACACACACACACACACACACACGTGTGCACGCACGTCGAGATGCAGGACGGCGTGTTTGCTCTGGTAAAAGACTCTGAGTCCTTCATTGAGCTCTCCGACATCTGACTGGGACTAATCTGGGGATTGACGGCGACTCGTCCAAAGTACACAATGGCGATACACTTGGAGGGATTATGGGGCTGAGGGTGTGGGAGCGCACGGATGCTCATCCACGTCGTCCACTCGCACGCTCGCCCCACCCCACTCTTCCGCTCCTCCGCTTCCCGTCACTCGTTCTGTCCCCTCTGGCGACTGTGTTTTACAGGACCCTGACACAGGTTTGTTTTTTTTTGTCCATTAGTCGCTCCTGTAGGTTTGGTTCCTTTGTAGCCTCTGACCTTGCTGGTGCCTCCTGTGGTCCACACACTGTAATGCCCTGTAGCGGCCAGAGGCTCATTGAACAGTGCGGTACAAGGCTGAGTCCCATTCCAGTCCTGCCCTTGACAGCCGAGATGAAAATCCAGGTTCATTGCCCAGTTGTAGGTTCCACTCTTGGACGCAGTGAATTATTTACAGCTGTCAAAGTGAACCTCTTCACTCAGCCTCGGTAGAGGTTAACAGGTCTGTCTGTCTGTCTGTCTGTCTGTCTGTCTAAGACTTCTCGAGTGGCCATGTGGTGGTAAATTTTTCCAGTTTTGCAAAAACACGATGACATAAACAGCAAGCCTGTCTTTTCTATTGGCCATCATCTTTGTCTGCAGTCAGAGATGGATTGAACAACACACAGTCTTTCTATCCAATTATAGCTCTGGGCCAAATTCCTTTGTTTGGGTGGAATGGGTTCTCATAAAAAAAAAAAAAAGAGTCATTGTTTGGTATTTGTTTTATGTCCGGATTCCAAAGGTGATTTTTTTTTTTTGTGTCCAAACTGCTGCTGCTGTTCACCGTCTTCTGGCCGAGTGCCGCGTCTGACCTTAAAAGACTTTTGGGGAGGGGGAATAGCATCGTGTCATGAATTGTACCCGGGTGAAATAACCCTGCTTGGAAGATAAACAAAGGAGCATAAACATAATCAAGTTCTGTAATGAATGCGGACTCACCCCATGTGTTTCTGTTTCAGTGTTTGAATTTTAATTCTCAGTCAGGCACAATAGATTAGGAGTGGCGGCGTAGCACAGCAGACTGTTAAAGGTTTGTCAAATAACACAGAGATTCATAAATATCACATCTCAACATGGATGAAACATTGTGAAGAATTTGGCTGATTTATGGCATAGTATTTTTTATTTATTTTTTTACTTTGCACCTATGTGGCTTACTTTTAAAGCAGCTTTCAGTTACAGTTCATGGCAAACATCTTTTGAGACACTATGACTTAATAAGTAGTGAGTGAGATGAATAAGTGAGCGAGATTATCCATTGGCAGCCCTTCCTGATCACGTACGCAGACGATGCAATGATCTGTGTAACGCTACAGTGTGAAGGTAAAGTTGAGGAAAATGACTCATGAATTCAATTCAACCAAAATGTGACGGTGATAACGACGAGATGGATTTCAAATGCGTCCTGCATAGGACACTGCTTTACCACTTTGTTTCATTATTCCGAGTTGAAAGCCAGAGAAGCAGCCGTCACGTTATTCCCGCTGATTATCGCAGTCTGCTGAGTGACGCAGCGACTCGAAATTTTCACTTCACTTCACATCACGCCTCGAACGATGTGGCGGCGGCACTCACCTCGTGGATGCAAACTTGTCCAAGCTACCCTCGGTGACACACCGGAGGGTCTTGTCACCATCAGCACGTTGCTTTAAGTTGCTTAGCAACCACTTGGAGAAGCAAAGTGGCTGCTGATTGACATCTTATTACTGCGACGCACTCTGGCTTCACAATAGGATGCCTCAGGAATTTGAAACTTAGCATTAGCTCCTGCCCCACGATTGTTTCATTATTTGTCAGACTTTATTGCTCTGATTCCTTTTGTTAGATAGGACAAGATGTAATCGAGATACTGATTACTGAGGATAACGTTCCAAATTCTTCTCTTTTAAACCATGGGCTTGCACTACCCTCGCCGACCTGCTGTTTTGCCTGATGTTTCATCAGAACCAAGTTTACCAAAGTTGTCCAAGAGACGATCGGCTAACTGTTGGTTCAAATTCCCTCCTCGAGCTGCGAGTGCGATCCCAGAGGTGGTTCCCCATGATCCCACCGCCAGTTCTGCTGTGTGTGTGTGTGTGTGTGTATGAGAGAGATAACAGTTTGAGTTTCTGGTTAAACTACTGTCCCCCAGGTCTCCCTTCTTATCCTGCAACCGTGTAATTCGCCTTATTTTTTTCGCCTCCCTTGCACATCTCATTCACTCCAACTCCAGAGCCCTAATTAAGGAGCGGATGTTTCCCTCCCGGCTGTGAGTGTGTATGTTTTTGCCTCTTGCACGAGCACATGCGTGTGTGTGTGCGCAAGCGCGCAAGTGCGTGCGCCCGAGTGTACGCATCGGTGTCGGGGCGAGGAGGCAGCAGAAGAGGATTCCTGCCTGAAAATTCTCTGTGCTACTGGACCAGACACAAAAACACGCCCGCCTCAAAACAGACATTCAGTCCACAAGGTCGTCGCCTTTTTATTGTTCATTTAGAAACGTAATAGGATAATGCGTAAATACTTGCGCTGTTTAAATACATCTCTATTACACTTACATTTAAACCTACTGGTGGCTTAAGGCAAAAAACAACAACAGCCATATTAAATCTGTCTTTGTTACATAATTTCTTTTTATTCTGCAGTTCGATTTAAGAGAATAAACAGCAGAAACTATGCTATTACAATGAAGATCATTGCCAGGCTTTGGCATGAGTACTAAGGAATCCCAAATCACTGCTTTTGAAGTTACATCCAAGGTTTCCGTAAAGTGCTGCTTCATTTTCCTCAACAAAACAAAACAAAGGGAATACATTTTTATATTATATCTTCTTGCCATGCAGTCGTAAACTTTGGAGCTACCTCATGAGGCTCTCATATTGCAGCCCTGCAAGTCATTCCCATTCCGTCACCCCGATCATCCTGCAGCCTGCAGCTGAGACGGCATTGTGTCCGTGAGACGGCTCCATCAGTCTTGCTCGGGCCTCAGCGCCACACACAAAGCATGACAAATTAGGTGGGGGGGGGGCTCCTCTCCTTCATTACCTGAGCTGTAATCAACGTGTCAGCTGATAAGATAGCTGTCACAAAGCATGCTCGGTTATTGACGGCATTAGCGGCACAGATTAATCCTCGCCCGCTGTCCGCGCAGGTGCGGTGGAGTTGAACAAACGCCATTGAGTGATTGCTGCACTTTTGACCTTTCGGGGCTGTTTTTGAGCCTCTCCTCCTCCCTGAGACGCAGGCAGACTGCCTTATTTGGTTTTGTGGTTTACTGGCATGAGCTCAGACCTCACTAAATTGGAGGCAGATGCAGACATGAAAGGCTTGTTTGCTCGCACATGCAAACATCCACAGAATGCTCCTTGTTCGAGTCCTATTTTGCAGCCTCGCAGCTCAGGCCTCTCAGACAGGCTGGCCGGCACGGCGGAACCCTCTTTTTTTTTTTTTTGGTGCTAATGGCACCGGTTCACAGTGAGAGGTCCAGTCCAGTTCCCAAGGCGAGCCCCGGGCAAGAGCGAGATAAGGGCCCCAGCGAGGAAGCTGTTCTGGGCTTGGCTCACTTGGCTCGTTGGCTTGTCCCGAACAAAGCATGACGAGGCAGAAAGAGAGCCTTGTTTGCAGAGAATAGGCCCCGGCTCTGAACGGAGGCTTTCGCCAGGCAATTTTCTGCAGCGGTGACTTGAACCGCCAGGATCTCGATTCACTTAAGGCCGTTAAACGCTGTAATTAGCTGTGCAATGATTCAGCCTTTTAAAAGTTTTTTTTTTTCCTTCCCCCCCATAAGGCTTAGTCAGCACTGCTGTGTTTGGGTATTTATCAAAATTGTCCTCTGACTGGTTGTCATGGTGTTTGTGTCCTTGCGTAACAAAGACTGATCATTTCCCTCCGTTTGTTGTCGCTTATTGTCTCTCTGTTTTGTTTCATGTGCTGCCAAGCCTGAGCGTTGGCTAGTGCTGATTGGCTACTCGCCCAGTTGAAATGAATTAGTCTTTCAGACAGATGTGGTAGGTGGGCCACGTTGCGTAATTTGGCCCTGACGTATGTGGAGGCTTTGCGGCCAAATGCTGAGCTGGTATTCCCATGAACCTCTGGGATCCTTTTTCTTACTTAGAGTTGTTTTTCCTGTGAAAGATGAACCTCAGAGACTCGGTGTGCAGCGTGTTGGATGGTTCCGCAAAGCCTCTCTTAACTGGAGCCGAGTTTGGATTCCGGTCAGATGAGGAAGCAGACTGTCAGACAATTCCTTTTTGTCAAGGCTGTACCCTCCTATGTATTTTGCAGAAGCCTGTCGTGGCTTGTTTATCATTTTTCTTGGCTGCTTTGCTATCTGGTGATGATGCATTGCGCTTGTCAAAAACAGGAGCAACACAGAGTGGAGAACACCGTCTCAGAGATGGCCGCTAGATCAAGCTATGGCTCAATTCTTTTTCTTTCCTTTTTTTGTGTTTCCCAGGAACATCTGTCAGCAAAGGAAGAGCAGTGACAGACTTGACATTTTACTTTTCTGTTTGTTCTTTTTTTTTTTTTTTGTTGCTTTCAAGTTTTTTCCTTTCACCTCCCTTGTTCTGAAGCTACTTGAGCACCGCGGCACAAATAGGCCTGTTGTTGTGACCATTAACAATTAATAAAGATCGGTTTTGTACTTGTTCCCACTGGTTCTAACAAACCCGGAGCTTCAGTTAATCCCACATTATAAACCACTCGGATTCTTCTTTCAACGGCTTGGTGGGTCATCGTCTTTGGAACAATGTCAGTATTTTTAATTTTGACCTCCCAGTCTTGCTCTAGTAGTGTAAAAAAAGACCCCAGGCATAATCTCGGTTAATTCATTGGTGAAGTGCACCCGCTCCTTTGTGAATTCTTAATAGAAAAATACCCAGAGAGGATCCAGATTAGCATATTTGCATTGATATGCAATTCCCTTGAAACCTTTGCCTTTCGGTTTGACCTACTTGTATTATGCTTCCAAGGTGCAGCCTGCTGGTGTGACTCTCCCGATTTCTGTTCCCTTTGATGAAACCCGGGGTTAAACTGACTTGTAGTCATCTGCAGGCGAGTCGTCGGCTAATTCCGTGGCAGGAGAAGACTTCCCATTAACCAGCTGCACAGCGTGGTCTTGGGACACTGTCGGCGCGGCGCAACACAAGTCTGGACTGTGGACTCGAGAAATGGAAACAAAAGGAAACGGACGGAGTTTGCAAGTTATTCCGAGAGCACGAGGGGATAAACAAAAGGAGCAAACGGCATCCTGGCAGATACGAGGTCCATCTAGAAGATAAGGTGCCTTCGCGGAGGAGGATGGACGGGCCGCAAACGGCGTCCCAAGTTTGGCGCTTGAATAAATAACCGCCGTCCTCCACGGAGGCTGAAATGAACCGCCGCGCAACAACAAATTTCCCTCCTGCAGGATGATATTCTGAGGCCACGCGGCGGCTCGGCCGTCTCCTGAGGTAATCATTATCATTTCTGTCAAGCACTTGTTACGCTGACCTTATCGCTTGAGCCGTCTGTGTCCTTGAGGCTCGGAGCTCACTGCCTGTCACCTTTTTAGAGACGGATCATTTAACACTGGCAACGAAACAGCTATTAGGCCGTCGGAGGCTGGCTTAGCGCAGTGGCCTAGGAGGAGAACGCCACTCTGGGGTCATTTCGGGGCTAAACGCAGCCTCTGCAGCGACTTGGCAGCTGTGTCTGCGTGCTGGATGGAACGCTGTGGCGCCGCTTTTAGAAACGTTGCCCTTTGGTTTACCGATTTGCCGAACCTCGCGGACAAAAAAAAACGTCCCGGCCCCAGTCGGGGACAGAACCGAGTTAATTCCTTCTTTTTGCACGGCAGGACGGCCCTTTTGAGGCTCTTGTCTGGATGTGATATTTGAGAGGGGAGTTAAGGTCAGCGGAGACGTCTGCGAAGCATCAGAGCCGCCCCCCCCCCGACAAACAAAGCCTCCCTCCCCACTCCGAGCAGCCATCTTGTTCTAATTTTCCGAACCAGGGCGCCTGTTTGACACCGGCAAGGCCGGAGCGGCGGCCTGGAATCCAGTTCTCTGTCAGAGCCGCGAGCTTCCGTGGCCGCGGCTAACCAAGCATTTACTCCTTTTTATTTTACGCTACGAAGGGAGGGCGAGAGCGACCTCTGACCCCGCGACCTCTTGACCTCGCCGCGATGCCGCTTAATGATGCGGAAACGCATTCGGGAGGCGTTTTGCTGGTGCCGCCGAGTGACGCGGCCAGGGTCCCGATTTACATGGGCGCGTTTGCAGCGTGTGCCCTTGTCTCAGCGGCAGGTTTTCAGTCCATCTGGAGTCTCAGTGTGTGGCGACTCTCTGTTCCACTCACCTCTCCTCCTTCACTCTGATGGCCAGGGGAGATGGATGAGCGCGCGCGCGCGTGTGTGTGTGTGGTCCTCCTTTTTATGACACATTCGTCGCCATAATACTAGATTTTTGTTGTTTCCCTGTGAGGGGAAAATGCCATTGGATGTTGTTTTGTTTTTTTTTTTACAGTTTGTGCAAAGCTTTTGTTGACATCTAATTGCCTTTTTTGCATTGCGACCGCACAAATGTGATGAGTCTCCGAGATGGTCGGTATTGACTGAGGGTCGTCGCTGGAGGTCACATGACCACATGCTGTTGGGGACGTTCCTCTCTGCCACTCAGCCGGGTTGCTTCTGCAGTCACTCGCCCTTCATTCCGACTCAATTTTCACATTCATTGTGGTGTTTGCTGCGCGACTGCATCGACGCGCAGCGGTCGCCGATCCGTATCCTGCCCGCTTTCAAAGGGCGAAAATCGGCAGCGACTCTCACTCTCCTCATTTTTTGAACCTCAGAGAGAATCCCAAAAGAGCACTTGACAGGAAATATAGCAACTTATCAGTCATCTGCTGCTAACTGCTGCCCTTGGAGCCACGAGAGGATGATGGAGCGAGCGGCTGCTTCGGCCTATCGATTCGCTCGGGAAGACGCACTCCCTGAATTGAAATTCTTTTTGGTGAGCAGATGTTTAAAGGGAAGAAAACTTGAATAATCTTTCATGATTTTTTTTTTGTTTGGTTGTTGTGGAATCTAAATCATTGGCATGAAGAATTTCTGCATGCCTGCAGCTGGTTTTGGAGCCCAGAACCGAAGGGAAGGGAAAAAAAGACGGTATGTCCTCCTGGGATCTCTGCTGCACCACTTTCAGTTTTTTGTGTTGTGGCCTTTGTAATTGCGAGTCAACCCACGCAAAGCTTGAAATAACCGGTTATGTTGCATATTTGGACAAATTGGCCTTGTTTTCTGGAGAAGTCAGCAGGTCCGCACCACAGATTCACTAATTACACAGGACCCGGCGTGGTGTGATTACATCTTCTGCAAAGACCTGAATTAGCGAGTGGACTGAAGCTTTAACCTGGCGGCAAAGTCAAACGGACCCTTTTTTTTGGGGGGGGGGAATCTGTCCTGCGCAGGCTGAGGCCGTTCATGACTCCCAGCCATGACTCAGGGACTCCAACCCTGTCTGTCCGACCCTGCGGCAGAGTCTAGCGCTGCTGGTCTGCCCTGTAGCCTGAGCCGTCAGCCGCACCGCAGAGGTCACGCGGGGGGTGTGGCACTTGCTTGTGCGGCAAGTAGATGGTTTGTGTGATGAGTGGCAAAGCAAAGCAAAACAAAATATTGTCCTTTGCTGCTGCTTTTGTGTAATTGTGTGTTTGTGCATCTTGTTTTTGGGGAGGCTGGAACCAATTCTCGCTCTTCTTCTCTATTTTATTATGAAGACACAACAGGCACTTTCATGAGACGTCACTTTCATTCTCCCTGTACTGAGAGTTGTCCAGTTTAGAAATAGTTTTAGAAGCCAGAAGGAAGGTAAATAAACTTTATGAGCTTTCAGCCGCTCTGGCTGCTTCGTGGGAAATGAAACTTTGCATCTTTGCCGATTATTGCTGGAGTACGCGATCACTGCAACCTGCCTTCACCTTCCACACTGGGCTTGTTGAACCCAAGTATTGCTGCCATTTCAATATTGACGACTGCAAATCTGCAAACCCAAACCAAAGACCCTCCCAGACAGATTCCACGCTTGATGAAAAAAAGTGTGCATTTTCTTTTTTTATTAATCTCAGACAAAGACGTCCTTGTTTTTCTCACCTGGCAGGGATAAAGATCCGAGTCGATATCTGGATGACAATCACCGGCTGTTAAGACGTCGGGCTACTTCAAATCCGGGCTCCGCCTCCTCCCCCCCTGGAGTCCGGTGCTGGATCTTAAGCTCCTCCAAGGGCGTTTCACTGTCGCAGGCTCCCGCTGCAGCGCCTCGTGTGGAAACACGGCAGCGGCTGCGGTGACGGCAGGAGAAAAAAAAAAAAAATCTCAGCGAAACTTTTCATTTTAATCCGTCCGTATCTGTCCTCTTGCAAAAGCAGCGCCTCACTGATCCTGGTGTGTGCGTGCGTGTTTGTGTGTGTGTGTGTGTGTGTGTGTGTGTGTGTGTGTGTGTGTGTGTGTGTGTGTGTGTAGTGTGACTCCTCCGAGTGCCCTTCTGGCAGAGGATAGATATAGCTTTCCACTCTGCCACTCACACTGTCACACGGTTGCCATTTTCCACCTCGGGGTCTCCTCTCTTGAGTGCCGTCCTGTCAGCCGGTGCTGATGCTGAGAGGGAGGTGGAGGCTCTGCGTCTGACTGGGACGTCGGGGAGGAGATGGAGGAGGATGAGGAGGAGGAGGAAGGAGAGTTGATGCGCAAGGTGCCAGCAGAGACGGTGATGGCAATAATCCCATCCTGCCATATGAGATTATCTCGTAATTTAAGTGTTTTCTTTTTTTTTTTCTTTTTTCTTTTTCCAATTCACTCATCTGTCATTAAAGATCTCAGGTTAATATTCAAGGAAGGCTGTAACTTTACTGCTAATTCCTCCGCTGTTGTTCTCACTATGGGTCCATTTTATTGATTATTTTAAAGGCTCCTACTATAGCCTCGAATAGATTTCGAATTTTCATTTGAATTTCCTCCTCGTTCTTGCTGGACTTTTGCCTCCGTCGCAGGATAGAAAACGATGCGGTAGCAGAGGGCGGGACTAACGCCAGGTTGCACGGTGTTATGGCTAACTCGTGGATAACGGTATCCGCCCCCTTTGTGACATCCATTACCCCTAGAATTGCTCAAAACCTAAATATCGCAATAAAAAACTGGCAATGGAAACACCTACACTTTGAAAAACCTCTCAAATATGGCTAAAGGGTTTTTATGCTCTGATGAGGTGGTTTTTCAGAGGTATCCATTTGGAGGTATATCGCTAAAGTGTTTTCCTCACATTTACGACGTGCAAGGTCACGTGACCAGTAAAATGGCACGTTACGTTTGGACGGTGGATGAGACGGAATATTTTTTACAAGTAATCAAAGAGAAAAATATAACAAAAGCAAACCTAATTCCTAATAAATCTCGTCCCGCAAGATTTTAGGAGAATTATGGCTTATGCGCTTCGCACCATTCAATGGAAACAGCTGCAAATCGCATTTGTACTAGAATTTAAATTTCAAATTTAAATTTGAGAGGTATCGCTTTTATTTTGTCATGGAAACGCTGCTAATGAGAGTGGATTTTTTTTATTTTTTCCCCCTTACAAACTTTAACACAGGCGTCTTGAAACGAGGAGCTGAGCACAAGCAGGATTTATTTTCTCTCCTTTTGGTGTCATAGAAAAATAATTTGACTGCGAAACATTAATTAAAGTGATTTCCGCATAATCCGAGACCTTTCACTTGAAGCCAGTTGCCCTTTGGTGTCAGTCGAGCGTCCTCCGGCCACGTCCCATTAACCCCCGGCGCGACCCGAGGTCGAGCCCTGACCTTTAACCCCCCACACGGCCGAGACGAAGCATTACGGTGATTGCGGCGTGGAATTTGCCCGCTGCTGCCGCCACCCGAGATGAGGCCAGAACGCATAAATTAAGAGCCAGCGCTGGCGTCGCCGCCCACCGCCATAAACAAGGGCGAGCGCGGCAGTCTATTTAGCTGATGGATATGTTATTGACTTTTATGGTCTCTTTCTCAGTCTGCGTGCGGCTGACACGGTTGGTTTCCTGCGCTCGCAGGGGCGCCGGTTGAGGTGAATGGATTGACTGGCTGCGCTGATAACTCTCCGCTCGGGTCCGTGTGCACATGCTTTACGATGGCAGGATGATGGGATGCACGAGGGGTCCCCGGCACGGCAGAATACGGGCCCTTTATTCGTCGCTGCGAAGTGAGAGCGAAGTGCGACGCGCTGCGTAAAGTCCGCGTGAATCATGCGGTTGACATTATGTATTTTTTTTTTAAATTATATTCAATCTTATGCCAACTAAGACAAGATGAACTTTAATTGTGCAGAAAAAGTGCACAAAAATACATTATTCATGAAAAAATATAAATAAAAGGAACAATACATACAGGATTTACTGGAGGATAAACTTCTTCTTCTTTTTTTTTTTTTTTTTTTAAATCTTTGAGTGTCTCCGCTCTTCTTTTCAGGCTGATTCTGCTGTAAAAAAAAAAAAAAAAAAAAAAAAACCTCCCCCGTCGACCGGTTTGTGGAAACGGGCTGCAGCCGGAGAGTCGGCGCCAATATGTGGGCAACTGACTGCGCATTTGTCTGAATTCCGCTGTGTCTCCTTAGCGGCTGTTATTGATGGAGGCCAGCTAAGTAGCTGCAGCAGTCCTTTGCTTTCTGCTGGCTTTTGTTTTCTCATCTTGCACAAAGTCCTAATGACCTTATTGGATCAATTAGAGGCCTCTCTATAAAGGTGCTCTGTAACTCATGATTTAGCCGGCCTTCATGAGCTTATTGGGGTTTTTAATTGGCTTAGTCCTTGTGTGTCTCTCTCTGTGTGTGGTAATTAAGTATGACCTTTTTTTAAAATATTTGTCGCCTCTTTTCTTATCGTCATTCTGGGGATTTGCTGTCAGCTTTACACTCTGGGGCTGATTTAACTGTGCCCATCGTGATGAAATAAAAATCTATTCGGATTGTGAGGGCGGGCTACAGCGCTTTTGCCCTCTTTTTTAAAGCAATGCAATTAATAACAGATGGAATGCTTCACATGCTTTTTTTTGGAGAGAGAGATTTATTCCACCACACATCCATCTGGGAGAGATAACAGACACACAATGTTTTGAATGGAGGAGTAGGAGGAGCCTGATCGGACCAAAGTTCTATTTGGTCTCCTCACAAGAGTGCGTGTGTAGATTTGATGAAATCCTCACTGGCAAAATAAAGAAATTAAAAGGCGACCGTGATAGATTTTCCTCTCCAAGTGTTAGCCTTCCTGCTGCCGTGGTTGCACCCAGCTGGCTGCTGTCCGTCAACGTGCGCGCAATGACTTGAAATTCTATAAAACGTTCAGGAAGTACACGTATTTGTTTTGTGTTCCGGCTGCACTTGCGGTCTCATGCTTCAGCCACCTGGAGCAGGAAACAGGATTCAGCCTGCAGCTTGTCAGGGTTCAGATGGACACAGCATGCATCATCGTGCATGGAAGACACCACACACACACACACACACACACACACACGGAGAAGAAACAGAGCATGAAGAAATCCCCGCTGCGCGCCGGCCCGCCGAGTGATTCAGTGTTCTCAACCGTTTCCACGCGGTGGCCTCGGACTCTCGGCGCGCCGACCACGTGGCCGTTACCAGCAACGGCGTGACAGTCGCAAGAGGCGTGTTGTGCGTGGAGGCAGCCAGCGTTGGTCTGTTTGACGCTCGCTATGACTTTTCCTCACAGATTTGGTGCGACTTTGTTCCGGCTGCAGCTGGCGCGGTCGCTGCAGGGTCGGAGGATGCTGTTGTTTGTGCACAATAAAGAGTTAGAGCGAACGGTATCATCAGCATATCACTGGCAGATATTTGTGCAAAGAACTGAATCATCAAATATCAGCCAAACTGGTGCTCGATCATATCAATGGCCAACAAAAATGCACTTTTGCTTTCATGTCTATTTTCTGTATTTTGCACATTTCTGCTGTAATTGTAACCTCTGCATATTATCCCTGCGCGTGCTGGTGGACGAATGCAATGGGAGTCCGCTCAATAATGTTGTATTCCACCTCCACCAGAGGAGAAATTTGATTTGGATTTGAATGAAAAAGTCCTGAATGAAACGAGGTTTCCTGCTGCAGCAGATCAGGCACCAAGAGGCTGATTGTGTTTTTCACACTTTGGAATGACGCTGCGTATACTCTGCACCTCGTACGGAAATCTTTAAACCCGCCTTTTATTTCTTTATTTTTTCTTTATTTCTTTATTTATTTTTTGGAAAAGTGTCACCTAAATAAGAGCCTCAAAGCTCCGCCGACACCTCGGCTCCGGCTGCTCCTCAGACGTCGGCGCTCTCGGCTGTCAGCCTCTCGAGCCACGTTTATCTAATATTTCTATTCCAGAAGCCTCAGCTGGAATTTGCCAGATATTTGATGACAGGCCTATTATCAGCCTCAGTCCTCCCTGCTCCCGCTGTGAAGAAAGAGCAGAAGAAGGGAGAAGGAGATAAAAAAAAAAAAAAAATAAACAAACAAACGTGACGACGGGACGACGTGCGTGCGTGTCAGATGTATTTGGACAGCTTTCCAGCATCTTAGTTTATGCATCGCTAAGAAGCCACCCGGGCTGGCCGGCCCCTCCTGTCAATCACCCGCTGCCTTTCATCTGAATCATTTATAGCGGCGCTGACATCAGACACTCTGCAGAGGAAGCGCCGCTGCAGCCGGACGGCGCCGGATGACATCATGGAGCAAGCAGGGTTTTTTTTTGGGGGGGGGGGGTTGTTGTTGTTAAATCAGGACCTTTACCCAGACACGAGGCCGCAGCCGGTGGACTCAGCGTCCGTGTTCGTCTCCTGTCAGCAGGTCTGCGGCGAGTCGAGCCGGAGGGCGCAGGCACATCAGGAGGCTCGCTGTGGTTGAAGCGGGCGCGTCAGTGGGTCATGTGATGTTGTAGGGCGGGGGGGTGAAGTCACACGGTTGGAGCTTCAGGCAATACATTTCGTGTCAGTCGACAGACAGTCGACTGTCTGCGGCCGTGTGTGTGTGTATACACTACGTGCAAAGTCATATTTGCTATTATTATGCCTGCAACGTTGCGTGCGTGCGTGCAAGCGGGTTTGTGATTGGTCGGAATTTTAAGGGATCTTTGGAGTGTCTCTTCGACCCAGTTCCAAAAAAACACTGCTAGTTCATCGGTGTAATGGAAAGATAAAAAGCAGTAATTCATTGCATTGAACGCTCTTCACAATCTTTCCCCCTTTTCAGCTTTTACACAGCAACAACTCAACAGCCCATTTTCAGCTTGTGTTACAATTTGCTATTGTAAGGAAGTGATGGAAACGAGGTCTCACTACGCGCTGTTTGGCACGAGTCCCCCGACTTGCCTCATGTTGTCGCTCCTTGTATTTAACTTGCGGTCTGGATTGTGTAAGCTTTGCCATCTGTTTTGTTATGTCCTCCCTTTGTTTTCCCGCGCTGGGTAAAATCATTGTCCTGCCCTTCAAATGCAGACGTCACCCCAAAGCAGAGCAGATTTGCCGCCGTCGCCTCTGATAGACGCGGAGGAGGCGGAAGTGAAGCAGAAAGCTGCCGCTGACACGGCCATGAATCAGGGTTGTGTTTTGAAAACGAGGCGGACGGCAGATGGATGAAAATCAGCGGATTGAATCGTCTAAGGAAGAATAAAATGAGGGAAGAAAAAAAAAAGTCACATCTGGCTGTGCTTAATCAATAAAGTCCCTCTTAATAATCCGTGTCAATATGATTTTTGCATCATCCTAAGTGTCTTGGCAGCTGGTGACGACGCAACGGAACAACCGGAAGCTGAAAATTCTCTTACATGCCAATTTGTTAGCGATGTTAGCGCTGTGGCTAGTACATGGGCCCGCCTCTGATTGGTCCATTGACCCGCTTTTTATCCATTGTGAAGTGAATCAATGCAGTAAAAAGTAAATGTGCAATTTTAGATTGTGAATGAAAATTCTAACCCGCCTTCTTTCTTTGTCTCCCTCCTTTTTCTGCCGCCGCTGCCGCCACCGCTGTGCTGATTGCTGCCTCTTCGGAACCTTTCCGGAACAGGTAATACAATTTTTATCCTTTTTCAACCTTTATTTATGTCATTGTGCAAATTTTAACCCCGAGACGTCGGTAATAGTTGTTATTTAACAAATCCAAACTGCTCGCTGAGGCTCGGAAGATTGCCGTTGTAATTCTTGTTTTCTCTACACTCGGATTTGCTTTCGAGCCCTTTTGTGCGTCTGCGGCTTAAGCGCCGTCGTTGGAAATAGTTGCTATGAAAAAAAAAAAAGAAAAAAAAAATGACCCAGTGACACCCTGGCAGTATATTTTTGGCGGCGCTCGTTTGAAAGCAAACACGCCATCTGATGCCAGTGGAATCCAGCGGTTTGCCTGCAACTTCTCGGCCTGATCTGTGTGTGCGCCGTTCGCACGGACCAATAACCTCGGCTTTAATCCCCCAGAGGCCCATCTGGAGTGTGTGTGTGTGTGTGTGTGTGTGTGTGTGTGTGTGTGTGTGTGTGTGTGTGTGTGTTGCGAGGATGCTACACTGCCCTCATTCACAACTGTCCATATTTCAAATCCCCTGTTAGCAGCCTTGCGCTTGCCAGCGTGTCTGCCCCCGCTGGCCAACGCTGGCGTTGCTGCCGTCTGATGTTTTTTTTTTTTTTTTTTTCTCTCTCTCTCTCTCTCTCCCGGCATGCTTTTAATCTGCCTGTTTCATTGTGCTGAGCCCCTTGCCTTCTGTTAACACCTGTTTATCTGAACCCGACTTCGCCGTCATTAACTTGAGTTGCTCGCTCATAGATTTGTATTTATTTATTTCCGGACAATAACAGAGGATGCGATGAACTGGCGACTTGTCCAGGGTGTCACCCTGCCTTCGCCCTAAGACAGCTGGGAGAGGCTCCAGCAGACCCCCGTGACCCTGAATAGGAATAAGCGGGTATAGAAGATGAATGAATGAAAAAACCCTTTTCACTTTTTTACTTTCATCCGTCTGTCAGCGCCACCGCGGCGGAGGCATTGTTTTTTTTTTTGAAGGATGGAGTGATCCGGCCGTGTCAAAAGGCCTCGACATGACACGGAGGGTTGGAGGCGGATGATACTCCGCCGCCGAGCAGCTGCTCCTCGGGCTGCGCAGCCGCCGACCCAGCTGTGGTCGTGTTTTTGCAGGTTATTTAGAGGTTACAGACGATTCATCTCTCCTTTTTCTCCCTCTCCCCCTCACTCCACCACCACCACAGAGAGTCTCATGTTTATCTTTCACCCCCCCAAATCTTATCTCACCTCCTTTTTTCAGCCTGGGGTATTTATGGTTTTTTTTTTTTTTCTCTCTGTTACATCATGAACGCCCTCCAGAGGCGGTGAATGCACTCCAAATGTCACACTGAAACAGAGGCTGTTACCCAAAATGACTGTCTTGCTGCAGCATTTGATGCATTATACAGGAGATCTTTGCTTTAGGTTGTTCTAGGTGTGTGTATGTTTCCGCGTGTGTGTGTGTGTGTGTTTGTGTCGGGCTTGTCAGAGGCGACAAACATCAAGGTCCAGGACCAGACGGAGGAGGTGCGCCGGGGTCGGTGGGCGGAGATTATGAACTGATTAATTTGCAGGGGAAGATTTCGGCGGGGCAAAAGGGGAAGCAGTGGCAGTGAGCTAAGCATCTGGGATTATCCCGACTTAATGGAGGGAATAAAGCAGCCCGTCGGCGGCAATCCGCTTTCCGTCCGCGCAGGACCCCCCCCGCCCCCCCTGCCCCCACTAACGCCATCCACCCGCCTCCACCCCCACTGAGGTGAGACGTGGTGCCTGGAGGAGCCCCACAGCTGTGCAGGTGGCAGCCAGGGATCTGATGTAAGGCCGGTCCTCCGCACCACTGGGTGGCAGCATCCTCGGTTTTTAACGCTTGCGAGACAGGCAGACGTTTGAAACGGTTTCGCTTGCCTGCTGACTGCGTCAGTGTTGTTGTTGTTAAAATTTTCGGGATGTCTTACGCTTTCATTTTATCGAGCCTGAGTTTTAAAACACGTAAATGTATGTGTTATGTTCCATTTGTATTGCTGAGGTAGCTTCCCTGTTAAAATTGTGCACAGGTCAAACTTTTCCTTTGATAATATGAAGTAAAGACACAGCACAGAAAAGCTCAACACAATAAAAAAAAAAAAAACATAAAACCTTTCAGCACATTCGTTAGCTTCTGTTGTAGTTATTGATTAGCGTTGGTCAATTAGTGTCGTGCAGTATTTTCTTCTCCTACCACCCTAAAGGAATGGGAGAAAACTAAAGATATTATATTGCTGCTATATTAATCGTTAGAATAATTATATCTACTGGTCTGTTTTGTAATGTATAATACCAGGAAGCGTGAAAGTGTTTCACAACAGTTTGTTGGGCCTCATTTGTCACGCCACCCACCTGAGCCATTTTGTTTTTTCACACACAACTCAAACCGTCTAAACTTGGTTGAAAGCCAACAGCCTGGGGCTCTTTTCTCTGCTCAAAATAAATAAATAAGTTGCTTTTGTTTTGTTTTTTCAGCCTCCCTTTAACACCTTTATAAAACCCCTGCGGCGCCTAAAACCAGAGGGTCGATGGCGACCGTGATCAGCGGGACGACCTCGGGTCGCCGGCGCCGCACGGCAACCATCAGTCAGCCAGGACAGTTGGGCGTGTTCATTGTGCACGTCACACTCGTCGCGCACGTTGGCTCGATTGCGCGATAGAGAGGTGTTCCTGTGCTGGATGAACTGTGCTTGGATCTGCGTCTCTTCGTTTCTACACGCATCTGTGACGAGTGTTTGCAACCTTTTTCAACGGGCTTTCATGCAGCCCCCCCCCGGGTGCGTATCTGTGCAAACCATACGCTGATGCTAATCTCAGCAGCGGCCCTCCTGGTGCAGAGCGACCCGTCGTTTGGGTTGCCAGGTGTCCTTGAAATCCACAGAGCATCCGCTGCTGCGCCGCTGCAAGATTTATGATATTTACCGTCCTCCGAGCCTCCTGCGGCTGGTGATGAACGCCCCGGCGCCTCTTCCCGTTCTGGCTCCACAAAGCCGCCGATCCTCCTTTCATTTTTTTCTTTCTTTATCACCTTGGCTTTCTCCGAAGCGAGAAGCCGTCCAGCTGCGTCGCTGACTCGCTCTGCTTCCCATCCAACACGTAACACCCTTTTTTTTTTTTTGTCGCCTGCCTGGTGAGTAACATGTGAAAGTGTGAGAGTAAAGAGAACTGTGAAGAAACGGCGGTTCGCAGCCTCAGAGCTCTGTGCTTCCTCATGTTCCTCCCCTCACAGGGCTGTGGACAGTTAGCAGCTGGCTGGGGAGGAAATTGCCAACGATATTTCCCAGGTGACCGTCTCTGTCCAAACAGAGCGACCTGTTCTGTCAGCTGCCTCTCCCTGCATTTCCACCGCACACCCACTGTTGTTTCAGCCCCTAATTTTCTTTGTTTGACCTTCTGTTGCTCCTGTTTCCGATCTACCTGCAAAAACCCTGTGCAGCGCAGTTGGATAATATTTTGTTTTCTCATGCCGTGCATCTAAAATGTGCATCGCTCTGTCAGTACTGCAAATTTTCTCCCCTGAAGCTTGAAATATTCAGTCGAGCTGGAGCTGCTGGTTCCCGTAACTTTTGACGGCTGACTTCTACTTCACCTCCTGAAGTTGGGATTTCAGTGTGGAAAGTAAGAGGAACTCCAAAAATCCCCCGTTTGAAATTGATCCAGGCGGAATCGTATCCATGAATTACTGCCAGTGTTGCACAAGCCGTGCTTTGCAACTTGTGCTCAAGTTGTAAATGCTGCTTCAGGTGGAAATGTGCAAATCGCCATCGGCCTGTATTTGCTAACAACACTACTGACAGCAACAAGCCATTTTAATATTCCTTGACGATGACTGGAATCCAATTGGACTACGACTGGACTATGACTAGACTACAATTGGACTACGACTGGACTATGACTGGATATGCTATGACTGGCCACACGAGAAGTCGCTCTTTCCCAACTTCCATATTGTAACCAGGGTTACAGTAGCGCTGCAGTCAAAGCCCACCAGTTATTCTCGGATATTTCCAACTAGCAACACAACTGAGTCCTAAACTAACTGCTCTGAAGGTTCCCTTGTTTACGAGTCTTTTCTCCATTTCAGATTTTTCTTCTCTTCCCTTCCCTTTAATGAGTCTCGGGGCCGTCGGCGGCACTTCAGGGACGGCGTCCCTCCTCTTTCATCCCACCTCCTCCTCGTCTCCACGCGTCAAATCTGATAAGGCTTATCGCAACGGCCGCCCTCTTTCCTCCTTCACAGCTTCGCCTCAGATACTGCCCCAACCCCTCCCTCTCCACCTCCCCCAAAAAAAGAAAAAAAAAACATTTCTCATCTTTCGGGAGTTTAAAAGCTTGAGGTGAGCTGAATGGGAGAAGGAGGGCAGGGCGGTGGGTTTCCCACCACGGCTGATTAGCGGGAGGGAGATTGCGCAGCCGTGTTTAATGAAGTGAGAGTGTTATCTGAGCGGGGGCGTGCACGGCCGCTATCAGTGAGATGTCGTCGGATTCCCCCGGTGCCTCGGCGGCAGGAAGGGAGAAGGAAAAAAAAAAAAGAGAGTTCCGAGTGAAGCTCTGCAGAAGCCGTTTGAATGTTGAAGAATGTTGTGCAGCACTCCGTCGGCTCCTCGATCGCGGCTGATCTCTTTTCTACGGTGCATCGCGGTCGACTCTCCTCTGGTTCGATAACCGGCCGCGTGTGGGGTCGTTGAACCATGCAACAAGAACTTATAGTATTTTCATTTTTTGTTTTTTTTTGTCTGGGTCAGTTTATGAAAAATCCTCCGAACATAGCGACGATGTGTCTGCAACTGTAGATGTAAAGATAGTCAGAATTAGGGATGTTAACAATTATTCGACAATTATCGATTAATTGTTGATTAAGAATTTAATCGATTCAATTAGATTAGTCGCAATTAATTTAACATTGTGTGTTTGTGTGTGTGTGTGTGTGTGTGTCGGGGTGATGGAAGGTGTGGCGTGGATGCTGATGTTCTGCTGCGCAGGCAATCGATGCCTTGATTGACTTGAAGTGTCGTCGTCCCTCTCGGGGCGTAATTACCGTCGCTGTGTGCGACACTTCATAAATCCCGCCCCCTCGCCGCCCCGTGACAGCAATAGTATCCAAGAGGCCAGTGGGCAGTGTCTGCCCGGTTGCCTCTTTACAAGGCGAGGGTCGAGATCTTCCTCTTTGTTTTAAAGGGAATCAAAGAGAAAACCTTCAGAGCTTCTTCTTCTCAACGGTTTGTTGCCAGCGACGGTGGATTTTTCTTGGTAAATGCAGACTCGCGTTTAACGGGAATCCGACTACGCAGCTGCGTCTTCCTCCGTCCTCGCAGCAGTTATTCAGCCGAGACTGTCAGAGGCTGCCTCCGAGCTCTTAAGGTTAAAAAAAAAAATAAGACAAAATGCGAGTCTCAGTTGCTCTTTGACTCTCTGTGCGTCTCTTTCCACGCTGTCAGAAGACTTTGTTCATCTGAAGGGGAAAAGACAAGTGTGGTTTCGCACGAGAGCCGGTGTTAATTCACAGCTGTGAGGCGTCGCTGTCATCTCAAGTTAAAGGGTGTTATTTTTTTGTATATGATGTATACATATTGAAACAAATTGTAAAAAGGTAACAGATAGGATGAAAAAAATAGTGGTTTAGGGTGAATGAACAGTTCGGCTCATCGCTGTGGTGCTTTTTGAGGAAAAAAAAAAGTTTTGTTATTATAAAACGACAGCATTTATTTTGAAATACACATTTTTCATTTTTTTTCATCTTGGATTGTGAAAGGAAAAACGGCAGCTCACCACCATGTGGTGCTTCTAGTTATCTCGGAGGCTTCGAGCTGGAGTTGGCTTGTGTGTGCGCCTGTGCCGCGCTCCCTTTTGTGTGTCTCGCCGAGTGAGATGTATCACTCGTCTTCTGTAAGGGTAGAGAGACAAAAATAGTACATCTTACAGGTGGATAAGTGTCGGTGTCGGGGAGATAAATATGGAAGACGGCTTTTATCTGATGCAGCAGCAGCAGCAGCAGCAGCAGCAGCAGCAGCGTCTCTTATTGACACCCTGGAATAATGTTTCCCCCCAGAGTTCAGGACACACAGAGCACATACGCACATAAAGAAGAGAGCACCAGCATCAAATGTCAACCACGTGGAGATGATGGAGCAGCCTAAATACTGACTGGTTGACACCAGTGTGGGAATGCTTGTGAAACGGGACGGAGGTGGGAGGAGCTGAGAGGACGTGACACCTCGGTCAGGTTGTAGCTCTGCAGCTGCCACATTTTCTCTGTGGTTGTCACGTAGGCCTGGAGCTGAGTGGTGGATGGATGGAGAAGCAGATTCAGCAGACTCAGCAGAACCTTTTATTTCTCCGAGGGGAGAAGCCAAAAAAAAAAAAATCAAAACAGCTTTGCCTTAGAAAAGATTCAGACGGAAAGAAATATCACTGGGAGAAATAATGCAGTTTATTCTTTGCCAGTCGAGACGCCCTGAGGTCGGATCACACCACTGAAGCGCAGCTCTCAGGTTCTCTGGAATCTCTGCTCCCCAGGGACGAGGAACGACCTCCCGGCTGTTATATTGAGATGTGCGAGAACATCTCCTGAAAGTTAGCATGCAGCAGGACAGCGACACCCAGTCTTCTCAGCTCAGTGCACATCCATCCAGAGTGAAATGTTTTAAAGGACAGTTTGCATCTGATTTTTTTCTGGAAAACAACTGTGTTGAATTGTTTCTCTCTTTTTTTTTTTTTAGAACTATTTCAAGAAATAATTAATAATTAATAATAGCTTAATTGTTATCTCGGCTATAATTTGTCCAGAGTGGTGAAAGATTACAGGAGATCAATTGTCCCGCCTGTCTATCAGACGGCGATGGTCCCCAGAAATGGAGAAAAGTCCATCCTTTACTGGAGGCCATAAACAGAGGGCTAAACACGCTGGAGATCTTTGTCTGAGAGGTCGTTAGTTTCACTGGAGAGTTTAATAGAGGCTCTTATGTGTCTGTTTTCATCATTAGAGAGATTCCTGAAGAGTTTTGAGTGTTGACCGTCTGTTTTTAAAAGTGTGTATAAACTGAATGCACATCAGATTGCATCGTCTTCATTAAAACATTTTGTTACTACCGCGCAGACTTTTCCAGCTGTCTCAACAATTGGACGTCTGCATCAGATAAAATCCCGGCTGCTGCCCCCTCCAGTTTATTTTTGTCCACCCCCGTTTGTTGAGATTTTTTTTTGATTTTATTTTTTACACCCTTTTCTGCTGTGGCTCTCCTACCAATGAAAAATGTTCAGGGTGGCATCGATTCCTCAGCGTTGGCTGTGCCAACTCTCACTAGGCCGCTGTCCAGCCCCGACTGATGTGGTGCCTTTTTAACCTTTCGCTCTTCTTCTCCTCCTCCTGTTTCTCTCCCCTACACACACACACACACACACACACGCACACTGCTCGTCACTTGATGTTCCGCCTCCAGGCCATGTAAAGCGGCTGGGCTGACCTCTCTGTAATATAGGTCCTTTAATGCCTCAGGAAACCCGCAGCCTGTGGTCTCCTCCCAGCCATAAAGAACACACATCCACTCAGCTGTGTGTCCGCACACACTCACACACACACACACACACACACACACCAATACACAGTCACCGCCCAGAGAAGTGTAAGTCATGCGTCGGGTGGGACGGGTGCAGGAGGCCACAGGAGCAGCGAGCAGCTAAAGCGGTAAAGATGAATTGTGCAGCGGCTGCAGGCCATCAATTCACCTGTAGGCAGCGCTGTTGACGCTGGCCCGAGGCGTTTGTTTAACGGCTTGCCGGGCAAAGTGGGGGGCTTGTAGGTGCACGTGCACAAGTGCTTGTGTGCGTTCACGGCTCATAAAAAAGTGACCCCTGCCCCACCTCCTTCAAGGAGGACTTCCTGTTGAGGTGCAGCAGCGTTTGAGTTCCTCCTTGGCTGTGTCTCAATTCAGGGTCTGCATCCTTCGTCGGCTGGGCCCAAACCTGCCTCCCTGGGCGCCAAATGGGACGGTCTAGCCGTCGGTGTATTTCCTGGTTGCCTCACCGCCGTTTCCTACTGCTGGCCAACCCTGGAAGTGACGTTTTTATAGCATCAAGCTAACCATTACCGTCACATGTTTTTACTGAGATTTGGGGTTTTGGTTTCACATATATGGCGTTGGATGTTCAAATAAGTAAAAGCCCTCCGGTAAAAACTTCATATTTTATGTGAAATTTCACTACTTAAATGTATATGTTGTGTCTTTGCCAGTAGATGGCGCCATTTCAGCTGATTTCCCAGGATCCCAGGATGCTTTGCAGCAGCACGCAAAGCGTCCTGGGATACGGGAAGCCGCGAAGGACAGTAGCGGTGCATCCTCCGAATCGGCTAAAAGGAGGACGCATTTGAAGGGCGGATTTGGAGCGTCCTTCGAGTTTTAGTGAATTGGGACAGGCCTTCGCGTAGTGCTGTGACGTCACTAGCCTTCGAATGCAGGCTTCGAAAGCCCTTCTGTCTGGTCTGCTTCTAACAGGAAGTAGTATTCTGCCAGTGCCCTGGATTTCTAAGGAGTCGTGCACGGAACGTGATTGAAAAGCAGGAAGTGACTGTTTGGCCCGAGTTGCGCCTGAAAACCACAGAAGAAGACTGAGGGGAAGTGAATCTATTTGTGCGGACGCCAGTCTCATTATTATATCAAATATATCAATATTTTTACCCATCATGTTTTGGTCTCATTCCGTCCATAACGCACAGGAAGTGCGAAGGTCAGCCCTCCCCTCTCCCGCCTGGTCGCCGCCACTGCACAACATCCCGCTGTGTAAATCTCCACGACTTCTTTATCTCTCTTCCATTAGGTTTTTCCCAAGTAAGTAGTGATCTCATCCTACAGAGGCATCAATTTTACAGCTCCACCATTGCCTCTGTGCTTTTTAAGGAAGTGTCCTTTTTAGCTTCAACTTCTCTTTACAACAATGTTTCCAACGCGGCCCAGTTTGCTAGTGTGTCCTGGGTGTTGGCGCTGGCTGCTGTCAGGGGCAATGAGAACATTTGTGCAACGCTGCAAACTTGAGCAACCTCGTCAGTCAGATTCTGACCCACCTGGAGAGAACCAGTGCAGGCATGGGCGGAACTGGTTTGGACTGGTTGGGAATTGAACCCATGAAAACCCACAACTGGTGCAGGTTAGCTCAAGTGGCTAACGGCTTGTTTTTCCGCTAAATGGGAAATTGAAAGTGTTCAGTCGCAGAGAGTTGATTTACTGACTGGAAGGATTCGTCATCTGGTCCAGTTCTGCTTGGTGAGTGTTCTGAAATATCGAAAAATATTTAGCTAGCATCATTGGAGTTTCTTCTCTCCTCCCTTCATTCTGTTTTTTGTTTTTTGTCTCACTGGTAGTTTTGATGGTTGCAAAGATCATTTAACTTCTGGTCCAGCAGGTTTTTATTTATTTATTTTTTTTTTTCCTGAAGGAGTAGCCCTTCAGATCCACACACCATCCCTTTTTACAGACTTTGTTGTGGATTTCAGTTAGACACACATCCAACTTCAGCTGCATAATGAATCCAACAAAGCTTTTATGATGAAACCGGAGTCGTTTTTCATTTTTAAAAGCAACGGCAACGAGGCAATTGCCTCTGTTTGCGCATTTTATTTTATTTTTTTTACCCCCCCCTCCAGCTGCCACTGCCGGAGTTTGCGAAGTCTTCAGCCCTTCGCCTCTGTTGACTGGAGAGGATGCCAGAGTGATGCGGAAAATGAAAGTGGAGGCTCATAAAAATAACAGAGAGAAATGAAAGCGGAGGAGCCGCTATATCACATCACAGCCATCCTCCAAGTCTAAACGCTTGAAGCCAGCTGCGGAAAACCCACCATTACATTCATAGTCGACGGGGCCCCAGAGGCTTTTCTGCTTCTCCTCCCCTCCACCTCTCCTGTCTTCCCTCCACTGTCCTCCTTTTATTATTCTCCGTCTCGGAGACGCTCTTCTCCGGCTTTCCTTGATGATCCATGTTATCTTTTAAGTTCATCTCCTCCCACCACCACCACCACCACCACCACCATCCTTCTCTTCCTCCCAGCATTGTCTCTGTTTCTCACCGGAGGCTCGGTTCCTATAGGAGCAAGAAGGCAGATTAGTCGGTAACTTGAAGAATTGTTCTTTTCAGTTTTCGCTCCACACCGACGCTTTGGGGAGAAAGACGAGCTGGGAGGAGCTCAGTGCTTGTGTGTGTGTGTGTGTGTGTGTGTGTGTGTGTGTGTGTGTGTGTGTGTGTGTGTGTGTGTGTGTGTGTGTGTGTGTGTTTCCACAGGATGAGGATCAATACTGCCTGTTTCTGACCTCGCTGCCCCCCCGACAGCCTGGTGGGAATCGTGCAGCCTCTTCACTCAAGGGCCTAGAAGGGCGGCTGCTTCCAGAGGTTAAAACGCCCTGTGGACAAAGGCCGCAGACGTGACTCATGTGTCTGCCGTCGCAGTTTTTCGTCCCCCTGGTGGCTGATGCCGCCATAAATCTGATGCCGCTCGTAAAATCCAGCCGAGGTTGTGTTACCCCCGGAGCGAGATGTGCGTTTCACGATGAGAACTCCCGCAGGTCGGCGTGGGGACTCCGATCTGTGCGGTTTCATTTGCTGGTCTCCTGCTGCTGCAGTGCCGTGCACCAGGGTCGCCTGCGGTCCCAGGGGCCAGCGGGGGCGGCGGTGGTGGTGGTGGTGGTTGCTGTCGCCTCACATCTCACACGTTGCGGGTTAGATTCTGACCCGAGGCCTCCCTGCGCGGGGGTTTGCACGTGTCTGTGTGGAGTCTCTCCAGGTCCTGTCAGCGAGGCGCCGCCCAGGTGGTGTGAGCGCGTTGACCCCGCGACTCAGCCGGGGTGTGACCTCGCCACAGCACCGGGGAGGCTGTGAGAGAAAAAGGGATGGATGGATGTCCAACCCTGCACTCATCTATCGTTTTTTTTTTTTTTTTTTTTTTTGGAAGCTCCCAGAGTCTCCGTGAAGACGTTTTCCAGCAGCTCATTTTTCTGCGAAACCGCAGTTTGTTCTCTGAGCATTTTCATTTTTTTTCCGGCAGAATGAACAATGGAGATAAAAGGCATTAAAATGTGTGCCAGTTTCCGACTAAATTGTTCTGTTTTCTGCTGTATGTAAAGACTTGTATTGACTGACTGATATTGCTGTGGTGTCGAAGTTTTCATTTTGACTGGTTATTGCTCAACGTCTGCAGTCCCACAAACTCGCAAAGAGAGCGACGGCAAACAGAACACAGAGTGCACAGGCTGGAATTATTGTCAGCGGGAAGGTGATAGTGTCTGATTGGTTCTAGTGCTGATAGTGGCAGCAGGTGGAGAAGAGCTGTTTTCTCAGAGGTTCTTCTGGGTTTGGTTTCTTAAAATTGTTTTTTTTTTTTTTTATAAACTGAACGAGATAAACCTGTCCAATTTTATTTTATACAAACCAAAAAACAACAACAACAACAAACCAAACCAAACTTAGATGATAAAGTAAAAAAAAAACAAGGCCAGCAGAGAAGCCAGAGTTTAATGATAGCAGCGGGCAGAGAGTGTTTTGTGTGTGTGTGTTTGTTCAGAGCCTTCAGGCTAAAGCCACATATTGACCTGATCTACATCGCGTCTGATTTTCAACCCTAATCAATGTTTGGTCAGTCAACACCATCTGTGTTCTGGATCAGTGCGCCCTGGTGCTGGCGCTGGCCCAGCTATTTGTTTATTTATATATTTATATCTTTATTTATAACACAGGAAGTTGATTCGCTCTGCAGGAATTCAACCTAAAAACAGAATTTAATATGTGCTGTGTGTGTCGGCGAGCTGCGTATCATTCTCCGCCTCTGCTCGCTCGCTATCGCCACTTCTGTGCCTATATTGGGCAGTTATGCTTATTCATATCTCCCTGCTGCTCGTATTCAGTGGTTCCCCCCCTGCGGGCTGCAAAGCTTTATTTCCCAGACAAGGAGACGGCGAGAAATCTGTCTCTTCATCATCCAACTCTTGGGCGTAGTTGTGTTTTTTGTGTGTGCATGGCGTGCTGAAGGCCTGGGGGGACGCGATCGCAAGCGAACGAGGTGCGTGAGAGTCTTTTGGAGGACAACCGCAGCAAGGCATGTTGGACTTGGCGAAATATGGCATCCCGCGCTGTATGCCCGACCAAACGTGAAGTATGTCAGCGAGCCCCCCCCCCCCCGGATCTCCAACACTGAACGGCCCGACACAGTTTCCTGGTTGAGCTTTTGTTCTTCCCGAGTCGGATCCCATCTGCGGAGTCACGGAGCCACCAGATGGCGAGTCACAGGCTGCTTTATTCTGACACACACACACACACACACACACACACACACTGCCCGAGGAGAATCCATCTCTCCTCTCTTCTGGATCATCGGACAGAGCAGGAGACTGGAGGTGAGGTGAGCGTGCTGACTGGGAAAAGAGAAAAGAAAACCTGGGATGTGATGGGAAGTCTGAGGTGAAGCAAAGGTGGAAAATAAGTTTACAGCAAAGCAGTAAAAAGTATCAGAGATCTCGGAGGTGAAACAAAAACGCGAGAGGGAAGCACGAGGCAGCCGACGGACGTCTGTTGGTTCAAGCCGCTCGCCGTCTCGGCGGGGGAGCTCAGGAAGGCCAGACGAGGCGACGGAGGCCGCTGAATCATTTCCCCGCCTGCTCCCAGGACGCATTTTAGGGATCGACACGGATTGAAACCGCGAGTGCCCAAAGCTTCTCGGAGCCACGGAGCCACTTTAATTCCGTCTGTCTGGACAGCGGCGGGCAGGATTTCTGCCTCGTTTGCCCGTGACCTCAGAGAGCGGCGGGGCGGCGGCGGCGTGCGCAGAGGAGAGAGATGCCGCTCGGGACGCCTGGTTCGGAAAGTGACGCGACGGTTTGAATCGTGTGGAGTGAGGCCGAAGCCTTTTGCCAGTCCGCCGTCCCTCCTGCAGCGCCACCTTTTAAAGACGGAGACGGAGACGTCGATGCATCTCTTCTGCAGATGCTGTGTGTTGTTTGGCTGCAGTCGGTGTTTGATTGCTAGTTGTTTGCGTAGTTTTTCCGTAGCGTCGCGACACTGCGACGACCTCCACTGCAGTTCTCCACGGAGCCACCAGGTGTTTAATAACGCAGTTTTTTAAGATGTTTTTTGTGCATCTAAAAATTCCGTTTCAATGCACAAAAGCAGCCACTCTGCTGAAGTTTAACCGCCGGGTGAACAGAAATAGAAAATGATGGTTGTTATCCATCGGAAAGGTTTCTCATTGGGTGCTGGCAGGCCATCCCACTGCTTCACACCAACATGAAAAATAAAGATGTGAGGGTGAATATAATATGGGAGCTTTAAATAAAATGAAATACAGTTTAATGCAAATGTAATCAATAATCCCCTCTGAAAAATAATTCTTTTGTTCTCTTGAGAGCTTTGAAAATCTGTGCCGCTCTGGATGTGAAACAGGACCGACGACTTATTTTGTGATTGGGAACGGAACGGCTGAACCCTCGCCAATCATTTTTCTCATCTGGGATTTAAAGCTTCACTGTGAGCTTGTCGGCGTGGTGATTAGATCGACTCTATTTTTATCTTGACGTTTGAAACATTTCGTCAGCGGCTCTTCATTGATTCCTCCTTTGCGAATCAGATTTATTCCCCTAAAATGTAATTACATTTTTATTGTGCGTGCGCGCACACGCGATTATTTAACCAGTTTCCAGTCCTCACACTGTAATCCGTCAATGTTTGTTTGTTGTTGCTTTTTTTTTGTTTGCCATTATGGGGGCAGTGACGAGCCCGCCCGCCATTTATCATCAAATATCAACTTTTGAGCCATTATAATTTTGCATCTTTAATGCAAACTTCATGAATTCTGACTTCCTTTTTAAGTGGCCAATCCCTCCCCTCGTCGACTCTGTTGCTGTCCTGCTCCGCTGACTTTTAAGATGCTGAATAATTGAGCAGATAAGACTGGCGGCTGAGCGGTTGGTCCTGAGCAGTCGTGCACAGGGGAAGGAAACAAAACACAACACAACACAAACCAACAAATGTTGAACCACTGCAAAAGTTTTTGTCCGGGATTTTGCCGCTGTTTTTTTGCGGCTCCTCGCCGGCGTTGACCCTAATCCCCAGCAAGAATAAAATATTCAGCCGTTAACGTTTCTATTTTGGGACGCCGGTCGGGTCAAGATGTCGCTCACGCCACGCTACCCGAGAGGTTCCCAGAAGGAACCATTGATGTGCTAATATGGCCATGATCCGCTGGAAAAGCTCCGGCTCCCATTGTTTCTCATTGAAAATGACACTTTTGAGGATTTGGAAGGGAAGTAAGTGGGTGTCGACCGGCAGCTTCTCCCTCTGCCATGTGTGCAGATGCGGCGGCGGAGGCTAGAGGAGGAGGCGGCGGCTCCTTTGTCTGAGCGCCGGAATTGGCTCCTTTCTGAGTTGGGATTTCGTGAGAGCCGGAGAATGGAGCCTGTCAAACAGCTCTAGCAAGGTGACTGATGTCTCCGCGCTACCTCAGACGCCACTGAGGAAGAAATAAAGAACTTTTCCTCAATCACTCTGCACCGGCGGCTCGGGAAACCTGCGTCTTGCAATTAAAACAAAACAAAAAAACAAAACCCTAACCCAATGTTTGAAAGTGATAATGAATTTGAGTCATCCATCCGGAAATTCTTTTTTTGTTTTTTTTTTTGTGTTATCTGCGTTCCAGACGTTTGCAGGCCTCGTTATTAAATTAGAGCTTCGCGGATCTGTTGGTTTCCACGCTTTGTTAATCGATGGGAGCGCATTTCATTAACTGTTGTCATGATTTTCATTAAGTGGAGTCATGATTCATTTGAGGACAATAGTTGTTATTATTATTACTTTTCTTTTTGGCTCTGTAGCGCTACGTCTTTCTCATTTTTCATTTCTCATTAATGTTCTATCTCAGAGGCCGCTTGTTTTGTTTTTTTTGCGTGTTTTTTTTTCCTAATCAAATTTTGCAATAGGCAGAAAAAAAGTGCCACCATGTTTGCATGAATTTATTTATTTTTTAATCCACCTAAATGCAGTATTTGAAATCTTTTCCACTGTGAAATGTTGTTTTGGGGGACGAGAGAGTGAGGGGGAAAATGAAAGCAACACAGCCAATCAATTCACCGCTGACAACATTTGCTACAAATTATTTCTCCTCTGCGGACGACTCACAAATTCAAGATGAAAGCGCTGGCGAGGCCGCGTATCGGAGGCTCTGCCAATGTGACAAGCCATTAGCGGTTTGCGTGTTATCAGTGTTCCTTACAGTCGGCAGCTGGCACGTCATGCTCGGCTTCTTCACGCTCGGCGCTCAATGCCGACCGACGGTTTCCTGTTTCCATTTCCAAGGCGGTCGGAGATCTCCCATCTCAACTCAGAGGTTCAGAGGAGAAAGTTGATTCAAAGAAAGAAAAAGTCTTGCGTGGTTTTCTCTTCCTCTCAGTGTTTTGCGCGGTCCGTCTGTTCTGATCAGGAAGCTTTGATGGGGAATTTTTGGGTCCAGTAACGGCAAGCAGGATCGGCTGATGCTGAACAGGAAGTCAATATTCAGTACTTCATCGTGCTCATACAGAAAGACATAGTTCATGCAATCCAGTGAACTACTTGACTGTGTGTTTGTGTTTAAAATATTGAGTTTGACAGTCATTTGATTTCAGATTTCAGATTTCAGATTTACTTGTGTCCCTTGCAGCAGGGTACATGCTAATCTTGTTAGCTGTGTTAGCCAGGCTAGCGGTCATTTCCTGTATTTATTATTTTGTCTTCCTGTACTCGCGGCAACTAAATTGAAAGCCATTTCCGTCGTGTTTGTCACATTTTATTGGGGTTCAATTGAGAAAAAACAGTCCTTTGATCTTCATTGGGCTGCAGTGGTTGGCATACTGCATATACCGTATACCATACCACTGCATACGGTCTGAAAATGGAAAAAAAAACAAACATTCAACATGTTTTCGAGGCAGACTAGCACCGGATGTCTCAGGGTTTTCTGATTCCTCTCAAGGTTGTGGAGGAAAAAAAAAGAAGAAAAAAAAAAAAGCCGTGATTGACTGCCTTCCTCTCTCCCGCTGAGCTCCGCCTGATTCCAAATTCAACTTCTTAGCAAGGTCCATCGATCGGCCCTGCCTCGGTGTAACTGAACGGAGAGAAAACAGTTTGAGTGGAGGCTGCTGGAGGAGGACAAACAGCACCTTGTGCAAGTGCGAGGCATCGAGCACCTGGACAAACATACTGGCGATTGATGGAAGCTACATGGAGACCCTGTTTACATAAGGGGGAGGGCGACCGCTTGTCTGATTCGATCGGCCTCCGTCCTTGTCACGCGGCCGTGCCGCCTCGCAGTTCTATCTCCGTGGTCTCGTCTATTAAACGGATTGTTTGCTCCGCTGCTGGCTGTCGCGGCGGGATCCTCTCTGCATGCTCGAGCTCGACAGCGAGGGGCCAGAAGGTTATTTCTGGGTTCACGCAGATGGAATTGTTATGAGCGCCTGGCAAATTTAATCTGACTGTGAAGACAATTTTCTGGGAATATATCCGCGCCATTACCGCTAGCAGTGGCCTGAGCTAATTGTTGTGCAGTTGCAGAGGCGGGGGAGCTGGGGTGGGGGGGGGAGGAATGGGGGCACTTGTGATCACGTTGCGCCAAGCCTGTGACAGATTATGCACAAAGATAAATTTCGACGCTCTCCACTTTACAGCCACGGTTATGGTTTTTCAGGACCACTGTTGCGCCGTTCCTTCTTCACGGCTCCGCCCTCGGGGGGCCCGTTCAGACAGGTTACTACCACTACTAACAGCACAGACAATTCAAAATGAAGAGTCCAGACATTTGTAAGAAGTTCCTGGTGGTGCGATTTCCCCTCCCTCTGGTGTGAATCTTTCATGGCGTCTTCGGAACGGTTAGCGCCCCCACGGGTGAGGGGGGGGGGGGGGGGGGGGGCGATCAGGGAACGACTTGGCACGAGCCACATATCTTTCCCTAATGATGCGCTTCAGAAGGAGGCGGGGCCAGACACGGTTCTTTCTCTGAGAGAGGTTGTCATTGTCGGCCCCAGCGGACAATTAGCAAAGCGTTTGCTGGCTGTTGTGTCACCTGATTGGTTGCTGAATCTGCTTTCTGCTGGAGTTTGGCGAGATGATCCGGATTTCAGCATTGCCGTGCTTCACCCTTCCCCAAAAAACATTTCGATTTTTCTGATTTACTCCCGAACATTGATTGAATGAGACTTGGGTCCACAACACTCTATTTTTCAGCATCAAGGCCAAATGCAAAAGTTTCTTTTTGCATAGAGCATTTAAAAGGGAAAACAGAGTTGTCTTTTATTTTTTCTTTCTTGAGAGAAATTTCCTCTGCAGCTCCAGTAAACACTGATGTTGATGCCGCTGATCTTCTGTCCAAACACAGAAACTGTCCATGTGCCACGAGAAGACGGCACAGGAAGTTATGTTGCCAAAACCCTGAGGTGCTAATATGCAGCGGCTCGCACTGCAGTGGTTTTTCTTGGACCGAGTCCCTGCACCTCTGTCCCGATTTGGCTCTCGGGCTGTGACTTGGCTCGTTATTCGCTAAAGTTGTTGTGCTGACTCAGCCGCTGACCTCGATGGCCTTCACAATCCAACCCGTCTCAGTCGGTGCCCACTGGAAATGTCCTTTTTCTTGGTGGGGGAAGGGCTCTGATCCAGAAGAAGTCTAATCCTCCCGCACCGGAGGAGGGAAGAGGGCAGAGGGAGTGCAGGTAGAGGCGGCAGGTTCGCGAGGAAAAGCTGATTGTGTGTCTTCTGTGCCAAAAGGTCCCTTTGCTTCTGTTTGATGACACAGCAGCTCGTTAGCTGGCTTTGATTCATTACCGCAAAAACCCTCTCAGACTAAAGAAAAATCCCTCGCTCCGGCACCCAGAAACAGCAGCACGAAAAGGTTCTTTATGTAGATCTTGAAGACGAGTCGTCACATGGTGCGACGTCCTGTTTGGATGGTGGTAACAAATTTACAAATATTAAAAAAATATTAAAATGTGACGAATGGGGCCACTTGAGCAATATAAGTTCATAACAGTCAGTTTAGAATTCAGGTGCAAAATCCCTGGCAGCCTGACAGCACACCAAAAACTTTAGCTTTTGCTGAAAGCAGCAGCGTGGAAGTGTAAGGGTTAGCGACCCAAGCATCCCTACAGCTGCAGCTACAGAAGGTTGTCACGTCTCGCGCCTTCAGCTGTTTCAAGATCGGCTCTAGTAGTTTCCCACAACAGGCTACAAACTGATCAACCCACAAGTTCATCTCTGCTAGCGCCGCCGTGCTCACAAAGTGCCCGGCTAGCGATCTTTGTTAGCGCCGCAGCGCACAGTTTGCTAATTAGCACAAATCACAGTGGAAGTGAAATCTGAATGCTGCCTGAAGTCCATTTGGGCGGGGGGTGGTGGTGCTTGTATTTTTTTTATTTTTGAGTCTTCTTTTTTGTGGGGCTCGGGAGGAAAGCAGCCTGTCAGCCCAGAGTTACTCTTGAAATTTCCGATGAAAATCAAAGATGTTCTCAATGCGGGAAAAGCTTTTTATTTGTACCATCACCTTGTACATTATAAACAGAAAATGATGGTGGGAATATTTTGGGTTGTTTTTTTTCCCCTGTTCTCTCCTGGGCATTTTTTTTCTTTTTTTCTTTTTTTTTTTTTTAGCATTTTGGAGTAGCTTTAGCATTCAGAGGACGTACCTCTCCTTCTGAACCACAGACTCAGACCCTCTTCTCCTTCTGGCACAATCTCATTATCTCGTCTCTTCCACTGCAACCGCGCTCGTGTTTTAAAAAGTCGCTTCTCTTTCTTTCTTTGTCTTCCACTTTTTGTTCTTTGGCGAAGCAGCAGTTTATCTCATCTTGGCAGCAGATGGTGTTTTTTTTTTTTTTGTGCCTGTGTGCCTTTGTGAAACGATCTAATGGGGACCTTGTGGGACACATCTTACGTGTCCATCACCACCAGGTGAAATAAAATAAAAAAAAGAATGTGCAGAACCAATCGGCATCCTTTCATTAGAAAGAGGCGGGGTTTACGGCTCCACCAGCTCGATGTGGAGATAACGATCCTCGTCTGTCCGACAGCGGCCCGTTTCCTCCGCCGGCTGTCAGATGGGGTGCGTGTGCGCCTCCCCCGCCCCTGGAAACCAGCCGCTTTCACCACGTCTATTGATCAGCGCCTCGCCCACGGCCCCGAACGCAACACCGGGTCGACGGTCCGGTTTCCTCATCGACCTAATTAATCATTTCTCTTACAAATGCATGTTAGCAGCAGGAACAGTCGGACATCATTCGTCTCTTGTGACAGTTTCCAAATTAGACGGCGCCACATAAATTAAAAGCCTCCCGTCAGCATCTCTGAACAATCCGTCTTTTTTTTTTTACCTTCGCTCGCTGGAAACCGTTTGCGTTCCAACGCCGTTTCTGCTTCCTTTCAGCCGATTTCCTTTTCTTTAGTTTCTGCCCGCCAAATTCCCTTTGCCAGAAACCTTTGGGGCCGCTTTAACCACCAGACAGTGCACATTAGCGTGCACGAGCCTCTGCACTTTTCCGCTTGACTTCTGTCGGCTGCGTTATTAAATGAGGCGTGAACGTTGTTTTGACACTTTGGGTTTATTTTATGGAGCTTTTTTTTCTTCTTTTCCTGTCATTTGCCGGCGTCTTGGTGGTGCGGCCGCCGGGAAAACAGGCGTCGCATGGTTTCCGTCGGCCGATGACGTCGCGTTTTGTCATTTCACGCCGTCCCATCTCAAACGCCACCTTGATTTTTTTTGTCAGAATTCCGAAGGCTGCAAATGACAAAATACACCATTACAGCAGAATCTCAGCGGTTTCCCGCCTCGTTGCTCCACCTGCACCTTCGTTTTTAGCCTCCTGACCTCCAGCTGCTGCTGCTGCTGCTGCTGCTGCTGCTGCTGCTGCTGCTGCTAACATCCTGACGGATGGTTGCCCTTCATTAGAGAGCCCGCCTCGTGTTTTTGTTTTTTTGTTGCTATTTATTTCTTGAAATACTCGGGTGTATTTTTAGCGCGGCGGCTCTCCGCTATTCTTCGAGGTTTCTGTAATGAGCTTTTTTAAGGGGTGAGAGGATTTTCGGCTGCATGCCTTGTCGGAGGTAATCGGATTGGTGTTGTCTATTTCTCGCAGGCCGGCCCACCTCGGGGGGGACGGCGCCGCGCGGCCTCATGCCGTATTGATAATAGACATGACACGGTGTTACCGTCAGATCCAGCCAGGGGCGAGCGGGGAGGTGGGGGTGGAGGAGTGGGAGGGGTACGAGGAGGAGGAGGAGAGGAAAAAAAAAGAAATCTAATCCGCCGCTATCCGTCCATCTCGCCACGCGTCGCCCTGCGCGTTTGTTTTCTTCCGCGGGGGGAGGATGATGGAAAATCCGTGAAGGTTCCACCGCCGGGTTCTCGTCGCTCGGCCTCTTTGATGGCGACACAAGAGGAGCTCTTTCAGTTGCTTTTGAGGAGAGACGAAGAGAGAGAGAGACGAGAAAATCAGGGTTCTTGGCTACAAAAGCAGGGGAATCGTCGGGAAGCGAGAGTCTCGTGGTCCTCCGCGCTTTTGTCTCGCACGAACCAGATCAGAGCGCGTAAATGAAAGGAGACGTGTCTTTTCTTCTAGACTCATTCCACAAATGTTGATGGCAATGGGGGAGAATTTGGCCTTTTTTTTTTTTTTTCTTAAAGAAAATATAAATCCAAATCAAGCGGCTTACCTTCAGGAAGGAACTATCCCCCCCCCCCCCCGTATCATTTGATGTCAACTGTTGTGTTGCGTCGCCGCTTTAGGTTTCCCTGCTCTCTTCCTACTGCGGCCTTTTTCTTCCCTGCCACTTGAGAGTAAATATCTGAGGGATGAGTCATTTTCTTTGTAACTCACAGGGAGTCTCGGCTTCATTGTAATGCAAAGTGAAAGAAAAATCTCCAGACATGCGGAAAAAAAACCAAACTCCATCGTCTCCTTCGTTGACTTGCTTCACTGCTGAGGAAGTCTTGCGCCTGAACAGACCATTGTTCAAATCATCCCTTTGTGATGTCATCGATGCCTTTCCCAGGTTACTGACCACACCCTCAGCCAGGTATCGGCTCTGCCCTCTGATGCTGCCTCGTTATCATTTCCTTCCAAACACATGGAAGCAACTGACAGAGCCCCAGCCTCAGCAGGAGGCTGTAAACAGAGGGCTAATCATGCAGTTTTCTGGGGATCTGCTGGGTTTCTCTTTTGGATAGTCATTAGTCATGTGTTTCTCCATGATACCAGTGGCTGTTCTTATTTGGGGGGTTGGGGGTGGTGGTGGTGGTGGTGGTGGGGGGGGGGTTGTGTTGCACTGCAGACAGTCGTGCAGCTTGCGAGCACGTTTCCCTCTTTTCGCCGTCTGATGACTTTAATTTAATAAGGAGAAACCAGCTGACTGCACTGTGACGAGCTTCCAGGCCACAGTAGGAGCGGCAGGCTGCAGGCGGAGACGCATTACACCACTCCGAGATCAAATTCTTCCTCGTCTTCATCTTCTACAGCCCGTCCCTGCTTTACAGCATTTATCATTTCAATCCTTCGGCGTCGCTCTCGTCCTCCCAGATGTGTCAAACTGAGTTTTTGCGTCATCGCCGCCGTTCAAACTTTAATTTAAGAGCCGCAGCTGCACGGGGAAATGTTAGCCGCCTGGCCTGGTTGGTGTGTGTGTGAGTGTGTGTGCGTGTGTGTGTGTGTGCTTGTATGTCTGTTAATTGCATCCCTGTCGCTAATCCGGAATGATCAATACGCCTCCATTCCCTTTGCCTTTAGCCGTGGCGCTTTAATTAAATCTGGGCGTGGAGCTGCTGCACTGACTGATGACTGGCTGACTGATGACTGGCTGACTGATGACTGGCTGACTGATGACTGGCTGACTGATGCGTCCCGTCTCCCCCTGTTTTCAGATGATGAAGTTCGCCTGGGACAACTACAAACGCTTCGCCTGGGGCAAGAACGAGCTGCGGCCCCTGACGAGGAACGGACACATCGGCAACATGTTCGGTGAGTGTTGGCCGCGACTAAACACGACAAACGTTGCTAGCAAGAAATATTAGATCAGCGTTTTCTTTGCGCCCTCACCGAGTCCATCAAGTCCACCAAGCGTGTGTCTTTCTACAAATAAGCTCTTTGTGATGTCACAATGGGCACAGACACCTCTCACAAGTATCTGAGCACACCACCAGCCAGATGTTGGCTCCGCCCACTGACATGGACTTGTTTTTGTCTCCTTCCAAACATGTGGAGGCTGTAAACAGAGGGCTCCACTAACTGTTTTCCAGTGTCTTGGAGTAATTAAACGTGGGCGGCCGCTGCTTTAAAAAAAAAAAAAAAAGGAGTAAAAAGGCGAAACTCTGTGAAAGAAAAGCAAACTTCCTCTCTGGAATTTTTGGGGCAAAAGCGAAGACACTTTTCTTGAGATGCTTCTGCATAGTGGTTTTCCACAGGAATTACAAGGGCTGCCATAGGTTACATCATTAGAAACCTGCAGCCAAAGCTCTGAGCAGCGAAACAGGAAGTGGAGATGTGAGCTGCAGTTTTGCACCTGCTCCAGTTTAGCCTCTCATTGCTGTGATTCTTCCAATCACGTTTGCATGCCTTATTGTTCTTTCAGGCCGGGCTGAATGAATAAATAAATGATTAATGGTTTTTAAAAAACAAACAAACAAACAAACAAAAAAAGACCTTCACGTTCAATCACTAATTAATAAAATGAAAAAAATCTTCATGAGACGTTTAGTTTAGTTTACTTTCAACAACTTCAACGTCTGTTTAGAGCTGGATCTCTTTCTCATTTCTTTTTTTGTCTATTTAAGCCGTTTATTGAAACCTTAGTTAATGAAAATAATGAACTGAATAATGGATTGCAGAAATAGCTGCGGCGCCGCTTCTGTTTGCACAGGTATCACATTCAGATTGCAGAGAAGCAGCAAGACGCAACGCACTTCTTCTTCTTCTTCTCTCCAACGCCGTGGAATTACTCCCACTGCAGCGGCTCCGTCGCACCTGTTTGAGCCTTTTCGTCACCCAGCGCTCTGCGTGTGAAAAGCTGCCAGCAGCGTCACGCCGCTCCTCTAATTGAACTTCAGACGGGCCGAGGTCCCCGGGTGCTCGGCGCTGGAGCGCGTCGGGCCGTTTGCGCAGCCGAGCCGCAGGGAAATCCCACAAAGAAGCCCCTCAATAAAAGGCAGCTGAGCTCTTAATAAGACTCGGGCGGCCGCTGTCTTCCTCCGTCACATCCGTAGGGATTATGGATTATTGAGGCGGTGATGCAAACCCTCTTCAGAATACACTTCATGATCTCGTTTGGCCTGGTCCGGCCCACCGCCCTCCAGCCCAACCCCGACTCTGCCAAGTTCAAAGTTGAGAGAAAGTTCTTTTATAAAGTCCTCCAGTGTGTGTGTGTGTGTGTGTGTGTGTGTGTGTGTTAGGTGTTCCATTTCAAAGCAATCGGCGCACAGAATCATTTTCTGATGAAATCTATCGAGTGGGTGCCGTCTTGTGTTTGAAGTGAATTCCGATTTAGCTTTTGAATTTTTTTTAAAGCCTGAGGATTTAAATCGGCTGGACTCATCGTTGACCAGGTGTTTGAAGCCAGGGACTAAAACAGAAAATTCAGTTTTGAAATTCTCAGCACGGGCAAAATAATGATATTTTTTCACAATACACATATCCATACATACTGTATCTCTGCAACTTATCACTCAACTTCCTAGACATTGCTTTGAGCAGGAGGCTCTAAACAGAGAGCTACATGTGTGTTTTCTTGGGGTATTTTCTCGATAGTTGATGAGGAGAGGTTTCCTAACAAGTCCCATCCTGTCGTTGAAGTTCATCCTTTACTTCCTGTGATGTCACAAAGTGCACTAACACCCTCATCCAGGCCAACGAAACATCAGCTTTAGCTGGAGGCTGTGAACACAGGGCTAAACATGCTGTTTTCTCCAGAGAAAAAAAAATAAAAATGTGATAATGTATATAATGGCAATTCTTAGAGTAACATACCAGAGACTGATTCCCAAACTGGTGGTTATTTGATTTGGAAGTATAGGTCTAAAGTCTAACGTCAGACAGAATGAGGAAGAGCTTGCCACCGTGTCTCCTGGAGTTTTATCTCACATGGAGCAATTAGAGCATCTTCTCCTTCTGCACTGCTTGAACGTTGCATTAGGAAGTAGAAACCACTTAGCTCAATAAAAGCTAATGGTGCATGCAGCTGTTGAGACTGAAGCTTGTGGGCAGGGATGAAGACGATGGCTAAGGGGAAAGTTGCTGCAGCTGCATCCGATGTTGTGCCATCGCCTCAGGGCAGAGAGGAAACTCCAAACGCACTTTGACACGATGGGAAAAACTTCATGAGCCCTCAAAACACAAGTTGTAGAGTCTCGGATAATAGCAGCAGGCTATGACGGCGCTGCCTCGTTACGTTATCTAAAACTATTTTTCAGTTTTATCTAAATCTATTTCTCCGTTTTAATCTGCAGAGTTTGGCAAAACTAAGAAAGTAAAAAACAATGTAGTCTTTTCCTACTACTACGACTGACTGTCCATAAAGATGGACAGAGCTTCTGGTTTCAACCGCAAAAAAAAAAAGAAAAAAAAAAGGCCATCATTTGGCCAGATGGGGCCGCCAACAATGGTTGCAAAATCACTAAAAATGACTGGCCGGCAATAAGCGCTAAATTCATACCTTTACAGACAGGATCAAAATTTTGGTTCGGTCTTAATGTTGTGGGTGTGGCTACAGTCAGGAATCAAAGTGTGATTGGCTTACCGCTAGGTGAACCTCGAAATGACCCTGACCATTAAAACCAATCTCAAGGCTTCAGAGCGGGTCTTCACAAATCACTGGGTGACGTAACGAGGACTCTGCCCATCGTTCATCGGGTCAGTGCTTCCTCCTGGACCCGGACCCGGTTGCCTGTTTGAATCATTTGTGTTTCTGAGCTTCCGACTTCCAGACCAGCGAGCCAAGCCAAGTGGGTCAACCGCAATTTTACAAAGCGTTCCATCGGTGCCGACGAATCGGCCCTGAACAGAGAATCGGCCCCCCTGCAGTCGCTGCCCAAAAGGTTTCCCTCTAACAGAAAGCGCAGCGCAGCTAAACTGGCTTTAACTTTATCGACAAAGCATCTTCCCAGTGCACATTGGACTGATTGGGCTAACGATAAAGAGATGAGATGGAATAAAGCTTGTGTGTGTGTGTGAGAGAGAGGTAGTGGGAGCAGATGAGGCCACTTAAAGATCCAACCCTATATCCCACCCCCCATTCCATCCTCAGCTCAGCAGGTAATTCTCTGAGTGGCAGGAAATAGCAGGAAGGGAGTCGACAGGAGAGGAAGAGAGAGAAAAGGCCATCGCATTAGATAGTAAATGTCATGTTGCGAGGAAGTGGAGCAGGAAGCCAGGTATGAAATTGGACGCTGTGTTCCTTAATTTGCTCCCCGGAGTAAACAGAGATGCGGCACCACAGTCCGACGCGTATAAACGTGTCCGCAGTGGCGGTGGCCTTCCGCAATCGCCTCCGTCCTGCGTCTTCTCCTCCTGTATCTCGCTCTCCATCTTCAGTGCAATTCTCCTTCTTTTAGACTGTAAACCTCTTTTCTTTTTGTCCCCGCCACGACCCCCGAGGTGCCACGTGGCTGCTTTTTTTTTTTCCTTTATTTTTTGTTATTCGCTTCCACCCGAGTTCGGCTGCGATAGACCTTTTCAGCAAATTAAAATACGTTATGTTTTTTAAAGGCTTATTAAAAGTTTCTTTGCTCCGGGCTGCTAGAAAGAGAAAAGTGGGCCGACTCGTAATCATTTCAGCCTCTTTGTAAAATTGCTTGGAAGCTCTGTACGAGCAGAGAAGGGGGAGATGATGGATAGATTTGCAGACTTCTCATTAAATTAGCACTAAAACATTGGGAAAGGACGCATTAAATACAGCACCTCAAAATCTGAGCTCAGCATGTGGACTTTGAGGTTAATGGTTGAAGTTCATGTAAATCCAAGGCTTGGAATAATACATAAATGCTGTTCTTGGCTGCTTGCGGAAAGTTGTCTTGTCAATTAAGTGTCTTTTAGTGGCCTGCAGTTGTGACCACTGAGAGGTGACTTGGGGTAAATCCAGAATGCCTATTTAGCTCTCCGATAGATTCCCATCATTCGGTAACTGGACTTTGCAGCGCCGCCGCTCGCTTGTCTACTTCGCCGCCTCTGTTTGCCGCCTGATATTGGAGCTTCCGTCCCGCGGCTTTGTTTGATTCCTCCATGGCGTTTTATCTCCTTTTGTTTACGCCTGAAAAAAAGTTTGCCTGACAGCAAGATCAAAGGGAAGTAGGCCTTTTGAGATGTCGGATGATTTCAAATGAAGACAAAGGATCGGCGGCGAAGAAGAGGAGGAATCCTGAGAGGAGGCGGAGAATGAAAGTCAGACAGTTTGGAGTCAAATAAAAGGTAAAGATGTAGGGAAACTTTTTTTTTTTTTTTTTTTTTTGGAGACGCCAGGATTTTTGACCCGGTTCTGGTGTGTCCGAATGAGCAGATCGTGAAGAGTGTGGGAAAATCGTGAGGAGTCATTCGGGGACTCGTGTTGGCCGCATGTGTCTCCAAAAGCCCGGATTGGCTGGAGTTGCTGCGAATTTTTCTCAGTGTTTAGCCGCTCCCAGAGCTCCCAGAGCTCCCAGAGCTCCCAGAGCCCTACTTACTCACGGTGGGTTATCGTCGACTCAAAGCACGAGCTGCGACGCGGTTCCTTGTTCCAGCTCGTCCCTGAGCACAAGCAGACAGAGCCTTCAGCAATTTCACTGATGATAAACAGAACTGGGGCTTTTCCACAGAAGCGGTTTGTACAGTGTGGGAGCGCTGTAGCCTCCACGATACATCAAAGACGATCTCTTTAGGAAAAATAAATCAAGATAGACAAGGATAACCCTGTTTCCAATGGTGTTCATCTCTTCACAGAGTCTCTATAAGTCTTGTTTTTTTTTTTTTTTCTTCAGACCGACCACTTCATATTGGAGGAGGATCTTTACTGACTTTCTGCATCTTGCTGTTTACCAGAGGGCAAATCTGGCTCAACAGATTGTTTGTCCTCAAGTTTTATGCCTGACAGTCTTGAGAGTGAAGGCTTGTTTCTGCTCAGCTGAACTCCCTTTGTGCAGCAGAAGTGTTTGCAGCCTTTGGACAGTTTCCTGAATACATTATTCTGTTTGCTACCTCTTTTGTCACTGGCCCTGTTGGGGAGATAATAAAGAGAAAGGCTGGAACAGTTCCTTCATGTCTGCCCATATAGTGTCCTTGTAACCTTTGTTGTGTTCCCCCCCCCCGCTTCCCTTTTATTGACTACGACAAAGATTTTAGAGGGAGATTAAGTCGCTGTTTGTGAAGGAGGTTGTTTAGTAAAAAAAAAAAAGAAAAAAAAAAAGAGGCTTTCAGAATTTGTTTTAGAGAGAGAGAGAGAGAGGAAACATTAAGTCCCTCCTCCCCTTGATTTGGAACACAAGGACCATTCAGTAAAATAATGCCCAGGGAACATTTCTAGCGGAAAAGATGACGCCATACTTGGACACAACAACGATTTGATTAGAAACTTTGGTGTCTTAGTTGTCTTTGTTGTCATAGTGATTCATCTGTTGGACATAGTTGGCCAAGAAATGTTCCAGTTCAGGGGTTTTCTTTGGCTTTTACTTTGCTTTAAAAGTATTTTTTTGTCTTTTTCCAAAACATTCTCTTTTTTTTTTTAAATTCAGGCCCAAAGACATTTTCATTGTTACCCGCCACCCCCGCAAAAAAAAAAAAAAAAAAAAATATATATATATTTTTATGCTTTAGCGTAATGATACCATTAGAGAATGTGTGCAAGACGGTGCCTTAGAACAGAAATGCTCTTTGCATCTATTTATCACATTATCCAATTAGCACATTGACAGAATTTGCAGTGCAGAACATTAGCCGGCACAGAGGAGCCATTCGGAAACATTGCCTCCTCATATTTGGGGGATAAAAGTGACTGTGGTTTTGCGCACGCCATATTTTAACACCTCTGCCCGTCACGTTTTTTAACACTCTTCTGCTTTGGTTAGCGCTCTCACATGATGCCGTATGTCTCCCCCATCCACTCTCAGTCGAGCAGGAAGACGGCCCGGCCGGGCCCGGCACGGACTCTAAACGGTGGATTAAAGAGACGCTCGAGCCGACGTCACTCCTCCTGGTGGCGCTGTATGTGGGTCACTAGCTGAAACAGGCTGCATAATTAGCGCAGAGCACGACAGCTGCCAGGGCGAGACGGAGAGGGAAATATGATTTGACGCCGTTGGTGTCCCATCCGCAACGCCGTTATTTATTTATTTTATTTTTATTCATTATTTATGTTTTTAATCGTGATATCAGAGCACGTCAAGGGTTCCGACCACATTTGCTGCTCTCTCCCCGGACGTCTGTCCTGCACCACCAGCCAAACATCACACACATCTTTACCAGCAGGGGAAACTGGATGTTTCTATTTTTACAAGTCATAATAATAATAGTAATAATAATGATAATAATAATAATAATAATAATAATATTTATTCTAATTATCAAAGGTAGAACTTATCTTTTATCCCTTATCCAATCATCTTGCCCCTTAAAAAAAAAATAAAAATGTACCCCCCCGCCCCCACCCCCCCCAAAAAAATCCAAAAATCTTAAAGCATACGGTTGTCATCTCATGGCATCACAGGCAGCTTTCATGAAACTGGAAAAGTGCTTCTCCTCCATCTTGAGCCGGTGGCGTTTATCGGGCAGCGCCGAGGGCTCTTCTGATGATGTAAGACACTGTCAGGTGCTCTTCCGTGATTGAGAGAGGGTGGAGGAGAAGGAGAAGTTGATTTAGCTCGGATCGATGCCCCAAATGATGAAGCCTGGGGTATTTATTATTAGCTTGTCTCCGACTATGAGGTGCAGTTCTTCTGCAAAAAAAAAAAAGACAAAAAAAAGAAGAAATGTTTTATGAAGCAGTTGAAGACTCCTCAGGGTCCTTGAAGCTCCCACGAAATGAGGGAGATCCCCCCCCCCCCACACACACAATTTTCAATGTCCTACATCACTGTGATTGTAATGTGGTACAGTAAACAAGGCGGCAGAGGCCGTCAGAGTTCTGCTGAGGCAGTGCTTTTGGCCAAGACAGTTCCGAAGTCGCTCAAAGTAGAAAGGGAAGCGAGCCAACTCTGGCTATACTTCTTTGATTCTTTTCATTATTGCTCGATTTCTACTGCTAGAAGCCCAATATTGGTTTGGTGTGATTTGGCTCTTCATAAATACAAATTGATTTTTGAACAGTAACCTAAGTAAATGTGGGAACTCTTATGTTTAACTTAGCAGATTTTTATTGATTTACTTTTCTTCCCGTTGGCAGTCGTACACCTGTTTTGCAGTTATCTCCCCGTGGCACGTGCACCGGTGCTGAGCGGTGGGGTGCAGCGAAGGCCGGCGAGAACAGACGTAGGAGTGGCGTCCCGCCCCTCCATTACATCTAAACACAACCTCGCCGCCCGTCGCATTAGAACCTCACACGCTCAGCCGGCGGCCCGTGTCTTCCTGCACTCCTTCCATCCCGACTCCATCCATCTCCACATCCCAGTGGGCTTCACGGCTGTGCTGAGGAAACCATCCGTCCCCTAGCAACCGGCGGCAGCAGCAGGTGACCAATCAGGCACTGCACCCACTCTCGTCGCCCACCACCACCCCCCATTGAGAGAGCGCAGCCCTAAAACTGACCCCTCCCTCCTCCCTCCTGGAAATAATAGGCCCCCGGATGGAAATTGCCTGGTCTTATAGTCGGAACTATAAGAAGTGGGAGAGGTTTTCAGCTGCAGGGTGACACACGGCGGCGGTGTGGGGGAGGGGTGCGGGGAGGAGTCTGTGAGGGGGGTTGGGAAGTGATTTCTACGTCCTCTGGCGACATTGAGATACGTTATTATGTGCATAATAAAGCCCGGCTTATACGGCACTCTTAAGGCACTTATCCCCGGCCCAAGATAAAGGCCTGGCACATTTTTAGCCCTGCGAGTTGCACGTCCATGTGACAATGAGGTGGCTGCATGCAACATCTCCTGCACATGATCAAGATCCAGGCTCGGCCACGCAAAACATGGGTGTTTTCTTTTTCTTTTTCTGTTGAAGTGACATTTCGTTTTAGCAGTTTGCCAAAGTAACACACGCCAAAGCAATAGGTGGCGCTGTGACCTGTCAGCATGTGCGAGTGAAGGAGGGAAAACAGAACAACAGGAAAGGAAAGGTTCATTATTGTAAATAGGTCAACGGAAAAAAAAACACAATGTAGCAGTATCATATGAGTGGATTGTCAATAAAGTTAAGCAACATTTAAATATGGATCTATATTTATGTGGTCGCATGAAAAAAAAAAGGCAAACTTGAAAAACCAAAGCCAGTCTTATTCTTTTTGGTTGTGGTGCCGGTCTGTTGTGTATCCGCCGGGACTTTTGGGCGACGCAAACAGTCTCATACACAAAAGATGTCGTCAAGCAAATGTGGCGTGGATTCCTGTATAGATGCAAACAGTAAGAGGAGACGAGGCGACGGCTCGACGCATCAAGACGGTGGTGGAGCGGAGAGGAAGATTTATGGGTCGTTGTGAAAGAGACTCTGTGTTTGTCTGAACAGCAGTGACAGCGTCTCTCTCTCTCTCTCTCTCTCTCCCCTCCCCCCCTCTCTCTCTCTTCACTCAAATGGTGGCGACCTTCTGGAAACGGGGGTGGGGGGGGGGGGCGTAGAGGAGTGTTTACAGGACGGCCGCAAAGTGAAGCAATCTTTCACCGCCGACCCCAATCAAGTTTCTCTCCACAGATTAGACAGCGAGTCCCCCGTCGGCGTGTTTGAGCACATGATCAATCCTCTGAGCCGGGATTAAAACCGAGATGATGCAAAATATATGACGATGACGGGCGTCGGGGGAGGGGGTGGGGGATTATGGGGGGGATTGTGTCCTCGTCCACGATAGACTTTCAATTGCTGGCTGATGGACGCGGCGTCAGGGGAAGTGGGCGGGGCCACGCGTACCCCTCCCTTGTGATCTGCTCCTGTTTTGGAATCCTTAATCTGCCGAGTTTGTGTAATCGCTGACGGCCGACAAACCGCCGCAGTGACGCAGCGTCGGAGTCACGCTGGCGGTGACGTCGCCGCGGCTCGAGACATGTTGTCGCAATCAGCGCTTGGCCGGGTTTTAATCGCTGGGCCGAACAAGGCTCTTAAGCTTGTGGAGAGAGAGAGAGAGAGAGAGAGAGAGAGAGAGAGAGAGAGAGAGAGAGAGAGAGAGAGAGAGAGAGAGAGAGAGAGAGAGAGAGAGAGAGAGAGAGAGAGAGAGAGAGTGTGGGTTTTCACTCATTTATGTGGAAATTGGGATTTTGGTTTCGAGAACAACAGGAAGTGGCTGCAGTGTGGTCAGATTTATCGGAAGCGGACGACATTTTTTCAATAACGGCAGATTTGTTTTCCTCCTTCCCTGACTGCCGTCCAACTTCTCCCTCCAGTCAAGTGGTGCCCCCTAGGCACCGCTCAAAGTCCTTGTGCTGTCACAAGCTGGTTGCAAATGGCACCGGTGAAGCCTGTAAATAAACCGGATTGGCCCACATTGAATGCAACACACGACTGTTGTGAAATTCCCATTTATCCCGTATGTTTCTCATGAGCTTCCTTCCTGTTTGGACATTTGAAATGAATCCTGCAAACGTTCCGTCTTGCGTCGCGGCACTGCACTGATGTCATTTGTCTGCAGGAAATAACTGCGTACCGGCGGGGCGCTCAGGTTCACTGTGGTCATGAAAGAGTGAGGCAACAGAGGAAATAAGCTAAACTGCACAGAGGGTAAGTTAATGCAGTAATTTTAGTTTAGTTCTCCTCCGAGAGAGGTAAAAAAAGAAGAAAGAGTAAAAATGTGGTTGGAGGTCAAACGGGCTCCAGGGTGAGAGAGAGAAGGAGAGAGAGTGAGAGAGAGAGAGGGAGAGAGCGAGAGAGAAAGGGGGAGAGAGAGAGGGAGAGAGGGAGAGAGAGTGAGAGAGAGAGAGGGGGAGAGAGAGGGAGAGAGAGGGAGAGAGCGAGAGAGAAAGGGGGAGAGAGAGAGGGAGAGAGACGAGAATCTATGATGAGAAGAACAGGTGAGGCTTCGGAGAGCAGAGGAGGAGGAGAGTCGTGCCGACGAGTTGTTTCCAGATTTGCATTCCTCTCAGAAACACGCTGATGAAGTTTGCACACTCGCACTAATTGAGGGTGAAATCACAGAGCGGCGGCGGCACCTTGTAGTGCGGTGACGAGTGGCTCCTAACTGGGCTGTGCAAGCATCGATTCATTCGTGTCCTGTGCTTAATTAAAATCCTTTAAAAGAAAAAAAAAAAAAAAAAAAAAAATCTATTTTTAATTAATATTAATTCAACAGCTTCATTTAATCTGATCAGCCTGAAGCCACTTTAAAAAGAAAAAAAAATCTTTAATGGCAAAGAAGAGAAATAGACGAATATCATCTGAGCTCCTGCATATAAACACAGTGTAGACCTATGCACACACACACACATACACGCACACACACTCTAAATCAAGGCTCCTCCTCCACCCCTAAAAGCCTGCAGGGCTGCACAAATGAGGCGAAGCGGTTGCTGCCGTTAGATGGCCGGCTTAATTTCTCCGGCTGACAGTTGCTCTTTGTCAACAGGTTATTACGGCTCTTTTAAATTGGCCGGGCTGCACTTTTTCTTCTTTCTATTTGCCTTTCCTTTTCCTTTTTTTTTTTTTTTTTCAGAGCACGCGTTAAGCGCTCGCAGCGCTGACGGGAAGCAAGGTCAAGCAAAAAAGAAAATGAAAAAAAAAAATCCTTAATTGCTCGGCGAACTCGGCTCCGGCACTGAAGTGAAAAATTGCAAACAAACAACGTTTTCGAGATCGTTCGAAGTTCATGGCAGTGAAATTAGGTTCTTGTGGATGGATTGTGTTGACCTGACGGACAACGCACAAGCTTCTTCAGCTCATGAGTCGGGTGAGCTGGACAACCTCTGTGTAATATTTTATTCATTTATTTATTTATTTATTTATTTTTAAATTGACTGTGACGCTGCGGCTGGGCGTCTCTATCTGAGCGCCTGATCAGAGCCGTCAGCTTCAGCCGTCGGCTCCCGTCAGATTTCACGGGAGTTGACGGGGGCGTCAGATGTGCGATTGCCGCCGCCACCGCCGCCGCCGCCGCCGCTGTGCTTCTGCTGATCAATGTGCACGAATCATTTGGAGAGGGAGGAGGGGAGGGGAAGGTTCGATAACACTGACACGGTGTGTAATCTCATCTCCGAGGCTGTCATATCAGACAGGACGGGCCGCACTGACACGCCACGCTCACCCAGAGTGGCAAATTAGATTGCCGCAATTAGATTGATGCGTGTAGCACTCAAAGTCCCTCTAATCATGTCTGGACAGACCCCCCCCGCCCTCCCACCCTCCCAACTCCCGTCATTTTTTTTTCTCCCTTTTTGATTGGATTAATCTGTTTGAAGCTGTTTTTTGATTGGCTTCTTCTTGTTATTGAAAGCTGTTCCTTTCTCTTGGATTCAGGCGGCTAGCTATTAGCGCGCCGCCGCGGCTGGTCGTACACGCGTTACAGCAGTTCGACAAGCCAACGCGCAGCCAGTCAGATTGAAATTGGCTCTCGATTGTCTCTTTTTTTTCTTTTTTCTACTGTCGCTCAGCGGCAACAGGTCGCGCTAGGCTAGCTAGTTAGCACTATGTTTGAGGAGTCTTTAGCCTTGTTCCACAATACATACCCATGTTAGTGAACTGAAATAAACTCAGGCTTGAGTTATGCTTTAAATAGACCACAGACAAATAAATACGTTTGGCCATGTGCTAATGTGTCCTGTATTTTTCCTCCCATCATATTTTTTTTTTTTCCTCTGGCCCGACGTGTGCTTTTAAGCTGAAAAGCTGGAGAGCCATTAGAACACCAGCCCTTGTGCGGGAGCGCCTATGCCGTTAATGGCGAGAATGTAAAAAAAGAAAGCAGAGGCGGGTGTCTGGTGAGACTGGATGGCGAGCAGACGGGACGCGATGGCCTCTATATCCGTCAGCTTGATGTCGCTAATGGGCTGTGAGAGTGTATTTGGGGGACATTACCGACGAGCGCCGCAGCGAGCGGCACTCACCCAGCCGCTGTGAGGGGAATATTTCAAACGCAGAGTGGTTTCCAAGAGGCATTGTCTCGCAAGCAGACGCTACTCGATCGGCGTCGTCGATGCGGTGCGATAGATTTTCTGCTAAGACGTTAATCGATTGACATTCCCCCGGCTCTTTGCTTCCATAGATCCAGGATTAACGTTTCCCCTTTTTGGACTTTTTTTTTTTTTTTTTTTTTTACATATTCAGTTTTCATGTTAGAGTCAAAAGTTTGTCCATCCACAGAAAGCAGCATGTTTAGCCCTCTGTTTATAGCACCGCATTAAAAACACCGGCTTTTAGCTCCCTGCTAAAACGGATGCTTTGTTGCACCTCTCGTGTTTGGAAGAGATAAAAAAAACAAAGAAACACAAGGCAGTCTCTCAGGGGGTGGAGTCAACGCCTTGGGGAGGGAGCCGTGCCCTTTGTGACCTCACAAAAAGGTCAATTCCTCAAGGCTCTATGACAAGTCAAGGTAGAAAAATAAGTAAATGGTTGTTTTTCTTTTTTCTTGGGTTCACTGTCGGGCCAAGAGACGCATATTATTATTATTCAAACACATTGGTAAATAGAATTATGCATACCATGGGACCTTTAAAAAAAAATGTTTTCCTTCTATTACCTCATGGAAATTATTCAGCATTGCAGCCACGTCAGATTCTGTAGATATAAAAGCGCCGTGACAAGCTCACAAAACAAGTCTAAGGTATTTTTCTCCTCTCTGACTTCTTTGTTTTCTTTCTTCTGCGGGCCGTCTCCTCCGCCGCGTCCGCCGCCGCTCTCCTCCAGACAAGGGTGCTTCATCAACGTCTCGTTCAGCGCGCCGCTCCTCCTTGAAGCGGGGTCAGCTTTCCCAACCCCTGCCCCCCCCCCCCCCCCCCCCCTCCCCCCCCCCCGGTTATGATGTAAACAAAAACAAAAACAGACCTCTCCAGTGAGCTCTTTGTCTCCCCGCCTGTCACTCCGGCCGCACTGCACCCCAGCGGCTCGCTTTCCTCCGGAGCCTGATCAACCACCCGCAGGTCGGCGGCGGCGGAATAGGGGATGGCGCGCACGTTGCCGACACAATTTGTCTCGGGGAAAGAGGACAAATCACCGGCCTTGAAAGAAATCGAGGATTGGATTGCAGACGGCTAATGAGGCCTTGTGAATGCAGCGTAGCCGTGCGATTTTAACCGGCAGGCCGGTCTTTACATTGATAATCGGTGGGATTAGCCACCCCCCCCCACCCCCCACCCCCCCCACACACACACACACACACACACACACACACCACACACCCCTCTAACCACCACCACTTACATCTTGTAGCAAGGAGAGGAAACAATCCGTAAAGTGAGGATCTTGTATTTACAACTGCAGGAGGCGGACTCAGCAGGTTCTGGTTCTGCTCGCAGCACGTTCTCTCGCTCTTTGGGAGCCGCGCAGTCAGAAGAAGAAAAGCTTTGGTGCTTCGCAGTGACGCAACAAAGGTGACGCCTGCATCAGGAGCTACTGTGAGGCTGCACGGGAACAGTGTCAGATCCGTCGAAAAGTTCATGTTTGTTCCTTGACTGTGCCACCAAATGGCTAATTTCTAAATCATATTTGGAAATTTCAAAATTTTAGGTTTTTTTCAACGAGATTTGACAGTTTTTGGCTCAAGTACCCAGAAGGAAAATGTCCCTTCAATCACATCTCTTATTGACATTATGTTTTATAATTTTTGTCGGCCAAAACATAGACCTTTTTTTTTTTTTTTTCATACCTTGTATTATTTCTATTAATTGCAAATGACATACATTTCTAAATGGATTGAAATTTGGTGTCATTTGGCTCAAGAATCAAAATAAAATCCAGGAGGAAACCTGAATTATTCTTGCTATAATTGTTTACTTTATGTTTCTGATCAAACCTCTTCCTGATCTGCGGCTCTTCTTTCGCCCGCCTTATTTCCCAACAGGTTGACATTTAAGTGTGTCTTTCCTACAGTGCCTGCAGCTAATCCTCTCTCCTGCCTCACTGCCGCGCTGTTTATTGACTAATCTGACATCCGCTCCTCACCGTTAGCACTCCAGCCTTTTGAGGAGGCGGAAAGAGAGAAAAAAAAAAAAAAAAAAAAAAGTCCATGCAGGTTGACGGACGTGACATTTCTGCCCGATACGAATCCACCCGACCGTTTTTCATGTTCTGCTCGCTAACCCCTGCCTAATCCCACCCGCGCCACTCCACTCCTGGACGGCTTTCTTCTCCCATCCACCCCCGTGGCTTGGCCCCCCCTTCCCCCCCAACCCCGCACACCCCCCCACCCCCCATCAAAGGTCCTCCCACCGGTGCGTCTCCTCGCCGCGCTCTATCCTGCCTGCCGTGAATGGCAAGCAGCTCCGTGTCGTTAGCAGCGGCGCCGGCGAGCTGACTCGCTAACCCCGTCTCTCCGGTGCCAGGTGGTATTAGAGCTAACACGATGCTCGTTGGCCCCGGCCATTGATAATTGGATGCTGACAACCACTAGTTACATGGCAGTGTAATTAATGTGAATCCCGCGGCAGCATCAATTAGATCCACTTTAACATATCGCAGGGCGGGAGTGTTTTATTTTTTTTATATTTTTCGAGTCCAATATCTTATGTTTCACCCTTTTAGTCGAGCGCGACTCCGAGTGAAAAACCGAAGACATGATATCTTCGCCTTTGTCACCCCCACCCCCCCCCCCCTCTCCCACGGGCGTATTAAAACACTCCATCTCAGAAATCAAATTATTGTTATCTGCTTAAGTATATTGAACTTTAAATGAGCTTATTGGGTGGAATTTGCAATGAACATCAAATGGCATTTCAGGCATATGAGCCTATATTTTTCATGCGCATTGTACAGTGCAGCGGCTAAAATGAGATTATAGCAGAAATGTTGCCATGGAACTGTCCCCCCCGGGGATTGAATAAAGGAGGGGGGAGGTTATCCAGATGCTCATGCATCACCATGGCCGCCTTGTGTGTGTGTGTGTGTGTGTGTGTGTGTGTGTGTGTGCGTGTGTGTGTGTGCGTGCATGCAAGTCTGGAGAAAGGCGGTAGGCAACAGAGAATAAGTCCAATAATGTTCCAACTCTGGAAGCGATTGATCATGCGGGCTGCGGCCCGTCTGAATAAACTCCCCGCCCGACACTGAGTGGCCTGTGACAGTCGTGATGGATGAGCATCCGCCGGCCAACGTCTCGCTAATGGCTCCCGCGCTTCTCGTTGTGCCGGCAAACAAACATGCTCGCTTTGGCTTTAGTCTTGTGTGCGTGCGGCTCTTGGGTGCCTTTGTAATAATTTCCCAAAAAAACAGTAAACAAAACAGAGGTGGAAATAAACGTATGGATTTTGGAGGACGTGCTGCTTATTTTTGTCCAGCAAGCGTTGGGTTCGGGATGATCTCTTGGGTTTGGAGAAACTGAGGTTTTGTGAAAGTAAAGATTGGACCAAAAAAAAAAATCCCAAAAGAAATATGAGTGTATGAATGCAAAATCGGCCAATAAAGCCACATTCCCTCGAATGGCATCAAGCCAGGACTTTAGGACCAACGTGAGATTGAGATCTTCTGGATTGCCGCTACTTAGACTGGAGTTGCGTCTACAGTGAGTGGACCCATTGACCTTGGTGAGAAACTCGGCAAGACGTTCAGTGCCACAGGGGGCATTTTGTATTTCAAGTTTCCACCTACCTACCGTTTGTTTGTTTGTTTGTTTGTTTGTTTGTTTGTTTTTTTCCCCCCATCGTGAGGTATTTTCTCAAATTAACCGGTCAGCCCCGGGAAGTGTCCCACCGCTTCTCCAGAGGGGGCGCACCTCGCCGTGCGCGGACACCCAACCGGAGATAAATATTACAGCAAGCAGCATTGTGGCGCAGCATTAAAATGCATGAGAATTCAATTAGAGCCGGACCCCGAGGCGCGTCAGCGTGTGTGCGTGTCCATGAATTTACAGTAGATGGCACCTCCAGCGCCCCCTGTCTTTAGAAGACCCCCCCCCCCCCAGGGCTTCTTCTATCTGGGGGCAGCTTGCCGGAGGAATTAATGGGTCCCGGGACCGCCGACGCCCGGAGGAACACGCCATGATGGATCGATCCACTCTATCGGCCCCTCAGAGTTAATCAATCACTCTCAGTCCGGTGCCGTTTTTTTGTTTTTTGTTTTTTTTCCCTCCGCGAGAATTTTTTTCCACACTTGCCCGGAGGAGCTGAGAGGAGCCTCGGGGCTTGGATAACGAGATCATTTTAGATATCACACCACACTCCACGCTCTCAGGTTGCACTTTTTTTCCCCCACCATCAAGCAGAGGCCACGCTGATCAAAGGAGAACTCGAAGTTCCTCCCGTCTTCCTGTCAAACTTTGCTTCCCGCTGCAACTTTAACGGAACTCTGCAACTCTCTCTCTCTCTCTCTCCTTCTCTCCTTCTCTCTTTGGCTCTCTCTCTCCCTCCTGCACGACGTGGCTGGAAAACTTCAGCAGACGGTTCGGGCCGAGCCGCACCGCCGGTGTGTGTCTCGCTCAAGGCGAGCGCATGCAGCTCCACCGTCGGCGTTGCGAGCCGAATTTCCCCCGCTGGCCAATCACGGCCTGCAAAATTTGCGCTGGCCGGCCTAATTTGACGGAGTGGAATCCAAAATGAAGGAACCAGAAGAAGGAGGTGATTTAGAACCAAGCCAGAAACTCTCCTGGCCCGTCATTGATCCCTGTTCTGATCCGAGAAGTGCTGATGAGGTGGTGAGGAGGGTTTTTACAGGGTTGCCTTTTTTCTTTCCTCATGGCAGGAATGTGCAGAAGCAAATCCTACCAGCCGATAAAATTTCTCTTTGGTGCTAAAAATGAATGAATGAGTTGGAATTGATCTGAAAAAGCTGCTGACATTTCAGGTCTTTGATGTGAGTTTAAGTCACTGCACTGGGACAGTTGGCCCAAGACATTGAATGAAAAGGCGTCATTTTCTCATCCACATAACCATGATGGAGTTTCACAGTCGGAAATGTACCAACCAATAGCAATACAGCGGACACTTGATGTGGCCACGTGTTCCAATGTGAACAAAAACCAAAGCGATGCAAAACACCGTAAACCCGTAAACTTCATGACCAAAAGATTCTGAAACGGCGACATTAACGTCGTGTTTTCAGATAAAATAGCGTGGAAACATGCTTCCACATTTTTCATGCTTGCAGTCCAGTCTGCGAGTGTCACTCAGTGCCATGGAATCTTGCTTTGGCCAAGAACTTCGAAAGTAGTTTTTCATTTTATTTTATTTTTTCTTGTTTTCACTCGTGTGGTGTCGTCCAAGAGTGGCGGCTGCGGGTTTGATTCCTGGCCCGGTCAGAACCCCAGACCTCGCTGCTTGGCAGTCAGCATCAAGAGTTGGATGTCAACAGTTGTACTGGGCTCTCAGCTCGGGAGTTAACTTGCCTTCCTGAGTCGTATTAAATCAACCGCTAGTACAGAGACCCACATCAAACACTCCCATTTTTTCTTCCGTTTTTCTTGTTTCAAACTACCTGGACTTCCTGGACTTCCTATCCTTGTGACGAGGCCTCCTTTTTTTTTTTTTTCTCCCCCCCAATTTGCATACGTTGGTAAATCAGAGCACCTTGCGATCAAAAAGAAAAGGCTTTGATGTGCCAGGTTGCCGTCTGGTTGCGTCACATTAATTCAGGCGTCTTCCGCTTAAACGCGCTCGTTGTCAGGGATGAACGTACACGTTATTTATTTATTTACTTACCTATCTATTTATCCCCCTCCCTTCCCCCCGCCTCCTGTTGTAACCGGGTCAACCTTCACGCTGCTGCATTATCCCCCGCTAATCTACAACCTGCCACCCGGAGGAGGGAAACACTGAGTCTCTCTCTTTAGTTGCACTTTCCTGTGTGTTTTTTTTTTTTAGAACTTGCAAACCCTAACGTTCCCCCCTCCAGCTGTTTCGTCGTCATTCATTAAGGCCGCCTCTTATTTGTCCCACGTCGCCTCTGCCACCGCGCATCATGCATCACATCTCGGCCGTTTGAGAGTAAAAACAGGTGGCGCTGTGTCTCGCCGGGGCCTCCGGGAGGAAAGCAACCGGCGGCCCGTCAGCGTTTCAGACTCACTGGAGCCGGGAAACGGGGGGGGGGGGGACGAAACAAAAAGAAATGAAGGGGTTGCAGCGGGATTCAGGTGCGATGCGCACGCAACAGAGGGATTTTTACGAGCCAGCGTGAAGAGAAGGCAGAGTGGAGTCAGCCCACACTCGGCTGGAATCAGACGTATCTGTTCCTCTTCAGTGGGCGACTCCTAAAACAATCCGCCTTTCATCGCGCCGCGGCCGCCTCTGATGTTTTTTTTTTGTTTGTTTTTTTTTGTAGTCGCAGCTTTTCATTTCGCCGGGAGAGACGCGGCTTTTCATCTGGACAACGCGGATGCTGTTTTAGCAGCGCCGCCGCCGCCGTCGTCGTCGTCATCATAATCGCGGCGGCTATTACAGCAGCTCGGCGTGTCTTAAGGGGCCTTTCATGTTTTATTCATTTATTGTCTTCCTCCCCCCCCCCCCGGCGTCGACAGAAGTCGGCGTTTCTAATGTGTTCAAAGTTTGAGGTTAAATCTGAGCTCTGTTCTTGAAAAACACGATATATGAATTAATAAAGTGCTTTTTCCCTCGGTTTGATTTTTTTTTTTTAATTTTCTTTTAATAAAAGGAAAGAGCTCCTCCTTTATTCTTATTTCTGTTTTTATTGCTCCAGGAATTCATGAAGGAAATTGCAGTTTTGTCAGCTCGTTGGTTGCAGTCAAACATGCTTTTATCACTTTGATAAACAACTTTAGGTCGTCTCTGGTTTCTGGCAAAAAAAGAAAAAGAAAGAAAAAGTGCTATGAGGTATAAAGAAGGAAAGGTTGATGATGCAGACGTCACCCCGATGCTATTTCAGTATGTTTACCTGCTCATGGACATATCTGATGGTTAGACACCACTTGCAAAGGCTTTTTGTTGTGAAACCAATTGTTAATCAAGATTTAATACGTTATCCCTTCAAAGGAGATACTGTATCTATATATTTACTCTTTAATACACCTTAAACAGGGCCAGTGATGAAATCATTGCGCTGAGATGCAGAGGCCGATTCTTTACTACTATTATTATTTATTTTTAGTGTACGGCTGTACATAATGTGGTTCTAGTGGTTCTCCTGGGTCTTGACAACAGTGTGTGTTTGTGTTTTTGCGCCAGGTGGCCTGAGAGGAGCCTCCATCATCGACTCTCTGGACACGCTGTACATCATGGGATTGATGGACGAGTACAACGACGCCAAGGAGTGGGTGAAAACCAGCCTGGACCTGAACTCGGTGAGATCCCGAGTCCTTTCCCTTCCTTCCCTCAATATGCTTTTCCTGCACTGAACCCTCTCGGGAACTTTCACTCCGAGCTCAAAGGCTGCTGCATTTCCAGCCTGATAAAGATTTCAGCGGCGGCCGTGCGTGCTGGATCGATTACAAGCGTCGCCTTTGTGTTTTAACAGCCACATTGTGTCGGCGGAGCCTGACGGTGCTCCGGAGCTCGGGACATCGCCGCGTGAATCAAAAGCATTCTGTGTGGCCGCCGGACACACTTCGTTAGCAGCTTATAGGATTCTCTGCTTCACTGTGGGGCAGAAAATGCGATCTTTAAAAGAGAAAGAAGGTGGGGAAAAAAAAAAACAGAGGGGTCGGTCTCAGAATATATGGCGAGGGAAAAAAAGAGACTTTTCATCGATTGCTTTGCAATTATGTGGTTGCCCCCCCAAAAAATCTGTCAGCACCAGCTGCATTTCCAAACTTCTGCACTTAACATTTGCATAAGTGCGTGAAGTGCGTTCGCTCTGAAACGTATGCAAAAATATTCAGTTGTATTTGTTTATTTGTTATTATGTTAAGTGTCCTGGGGTTTTGGAGGTATTCTTAAAAAATGTAGTTACTATTACTATTAGTGTTACTTGAAGAAGTATTTACACAATCATAAAAGTCCAGAATTTGTGCAGCAGTGCGCAAAATCAACTAACACGTTGCAGTTGCCCTTAGCATTCTGTTAGCATGTACCGGCTAGCTAACTGCCGTGCTCCTGGCTACAACAGAGCTCTTTACCGCGGCCCTTTTAAAATAATGATACTGCACTGAAGCATGTATTTGGACTGTGTGCTGCTGCCTTTTAGTTTCTCTCTGCAGTTTTCCATTTGAAAAAAGCGTGAATAGAAGAGGACCACTTCTGGGGCGTCTGGAGTCAGAGCCGCTCCTTCAGAGTCCCTGTTTCACACCGGCAAGCGTTGCTCTGCTGCTCCATCTTCACAGTTTGATGTAAATTGCAGCAGACGTCTGGTGGTCCTTTTCCAAAAAAAAAAAATAGATATATAACCCTCTTTTTTTTTTTTATTGCTTCACATGTTCTGGCGTAGGGCTTGTTTTCCGTCTTGGGAGATGTGATTAGATGCCAGAGTCATTTAACACTGAAATGAAAATATCTTTGGGTGCAGGCCATCCTGGAGCTTCTGCCATCCTGGTTGAGTGAGCCAGTTATGCAGCAGCGCTGTGACTTTCGACTGATATATGTGTGTTGTTGTTGTTGTTTTTTTTTTTTTCTTTATTGGGGCGGGGGTTTCAGTTCAAAAGAGGAGTCATTGCAAGGGAGATATTGATGTGTGTGTTTTATTCATTCACTTTACACTTCATTCACATTTTCATTTGCTAAAACACCTTGATTCTGTTTGCAAACAATTTTGGGGCCAAATTAGAGGAAGTGTTTTTGACATTAGTTTCAGTTTTTAGATTTCCTTCAAAACACTTCCAAACTTCCAAAATAGCTGATACATTTAGATACAAACAGCATTGAGCTGCCAATTTCACTGACATCAGCGACTCTTGAATGCAGCTGAGTTTTCATTTCCATTCTCCACTTTTATTTTGTCTAATTGGTTTGGCAGAGTCAAAGCATTTTAATGCTCTGAGCCAAAAAAAAAAAAAAAAATTCAAAGTACATCTCCCTGAGAAACGCATACTGGACTCTGACGTCCCGGAGCTGCTCAGCGCCAGAGCCAATTATCAGACACAAGTTTTCAGAAAGTTTTTTTCTTTCTTTTTATGCTACTAGGACTTATTTTTTTCTTAAAAAAAAAGAAATCTTATGTTTTTCCATATTGCAAAATCCACAGTTGTGAAAAAAAAATTCCCTGATTTTATCCAACAAACTTTTGCTGATTATAACCTTGCACATCTCGCAGCTTGTTAAGACTTGGCAGTGTCTTTGAATTTAGCTAACAAAGACCAGTTCAGTTCAGTGGGACACCCGCCAACGTCTTTTGTGGCCAATCATCACGAGAGGTTACAAGCAGCCACTTTAACTTTGGTTGGTTTTTACTGTTCTTCTCCAAAATTGCCATTTTTGTCGGCTGTGATAATGACATTGCTGCCCTCTATCTAAACGTCTTATTTTGAAATTGACAAGAAATAAATACTTTTGATTTTGCACTATTTGGCAGACAAAACCAACTGATACTGGCCATTTTTATTTTATTTTTTTTTAGCAAAGTTGATATCAGGACTGATTCCACTCCAGGTTTTATTTGGACTTCGATTGCAACCCAAAAGCAATTTGCTGAAGGCTTCTTTTTTCCTTTTGTGCTTTTTCATCAACATTTTCCATCTCCTGTAGTCCCAGTTGGACAAAAGTTCCACATTTGCACACCTGCCAAAATATATTTCCCTGCAGAGACATTAATAGTATAGCAGGTCACCTAATTGCAGCCTTCACGTCTGCTTGAATGTGCACATTTTCTCCTGCATGCTTATCTATTGTATTTTTTTTTCACCCATTATTTTATTTTTTTTAAGTTGCTGCTGTTTATAGATTCAAGGCTGTCCCTGTGAGCTTGCTGATGGCTCCCCGGAAGCCTCTTCAGTCTAACTAGCAATATGCACCAGCAATAACTGGTGACACGCCGACGTGAAAAAAGCTCCCCAGTCGAAAACCGGATGGCAAAGTGACTGCGTAATTAGTACAATCAGGCCCCTAATTCCGCATCTCGAGTGAGGCTTAAGTGGGTGTGAAGTCTCGCGGGTGTCATCGGGAGGGACTTTAAAAAAAAATGGAGCCACCGCACGTTTTAGGATCTCGGCGCTGTTGGAGAGCGCTGATTTTGGGCCGCACCTCACCACACGGACATGGAGAAGGCAACTGATGGAATGCGGAACGTGTTTGCGGAACACAATTATTTTTCGTCCAAGGTTGGACTTGCAAATCCTGACAATGACTTGAGAACATGAGCAGCATTTTAATACCAGCTGATCACCATTTTTATTTGGCAATTGCGTCTTTATAGCTGGAAATATACGATACGCTGGGATACGTTACGTTACGATACAAAACGATGTGATACGTTATGTTACATTATGTTACGTTACGATACGATACGATACGATACGAAACAATACAATACAATACTCATTTGTGTAAGTGCAAGTGAAGATACAATCAGAAATCTTCTTTGGTAACAACATTATGGCTGAATTTGAGAGAACTAACACTCAAAGTGCCAAAAAGTTAGAATTCAGCTCTCGATGTCTGAGTTTAGGTTTTGCTATAAATATGATCACACACTGTCCCTGTAGCAAAGCTGCGGTGGCTAAAGATAAAACTTCAGCAGCGTCTACTTTATCTTCCAGCACAGTCCCGCAATAAAAACAAAACAAAACAAAGCCTTTTTTTTTTTTTTAACCACCCTTGTTTCTCTGCATGAATATCAGAACGTCAGCATTAACCGGGGGGGGGGGTCTTAATTTCACTTCATTAAAACAAACTTTGAGGGAAGATAAAGTGTTTAGCCTGTAAAGTAGCTCGAGTGTATTTAGCTGAGCGCTGATTTTAATCCAGATGTAATTGACTTCCTGCTAGAATGAGCGCCGGGATGCTCCCAGAGGGGGCAAACATGGAGCTCGCGACAGCCTGTATAATGTCGTGTCATCAGCAATAAATCGCCTTCGCCGAGTTCAGGGAATTCTGAGTCCCTCAAGGAGAAAAAGATCCTGTCATATCATCTATCTATCTATCTATCTATCTATCTATCTATCTATCTATCTATCTATCTATCTATTCTCAGTTAATTGATCACTAGATAGTTGTTTGTCTCTCTGTGTGGCCTTCAGCAGCCCCACCGTGAGTGCAGGATAAACAGTATAAACAGTGGTAAAAAAACACATCCACAGATGGATGGTTCTGGTTTATAACCTGGTGCTTTTTAAGCCGTGGCAAAGCGTTCCATTCAGCGTGCGGACATCCCCGTCGATGGCTGGGATCCTCTGGGTTTCTAACGATCCCTTTCTCAAAGCCTCATTTAATGAGGCGTTTGCTGAATAAATCAACACGGCTGCGTTTGTTTATTTGTTTTTGTTTTTTCTTGAAAGATGAGATAAAACAAAAAGTGCTTCATAAACAATGCAGACTCGGGGCAAGGTTGTTGTTTACCTCCACCCGTGCTTCGTCTCCATTCTTTCATGGATAAACAGTAAGAGTGGTGAGCGGGAGGCTCTCGGGCCGTACGCAATAGAAAGTGTCACTGCGGGCCCCCGGGGGGGGTGTGGGGGGGGCAGGCTGAGCTGGGCGAGGGCGCTTTGCGCAGGCGGCTCATCATTACCACTGTTTACCTGCACAATTTGATGTTGCCCATGAACCCCGGCGCCCTTTTTGGTCGACTCTCGCTGACGCCGACGTGACAGTCCCGCCACAATGAGGTCTTAATTAGCTCGCCACCGAGCTCCATGCCAAGCAAACGTCATTAAAATGCGAGTGGCTCCGAATGTTAAGAGTTTATAAAAAAAAAATAAAAAATCCACGATATCCTTCAGTGGCCTTGACACCAAGGGGTTTTGATGAGCGCTGCGGAAGCGTAGCAGAGGAGCCGCCGCTATTGTGGAGCGTGATAATAGTGTTTTAAATTGACAGGTTTTTAGAAGGGAGCTGAAAAGGAGCCATTACCTGATTCAGCGGTTGCCATGGCAACACTTGAGTTGCTTTTTTGTAGAAATATTTCTGCAGTTTGGCCATGTTTTACTCCTTTAAGCACATTTTTTTTGCTCCAATTGTATTTAAAGCTTTAGATTGTCGCTCCTTTTTTTTCAACTAACCTGCCAGATTCCTCGTCCATATTGAGATGGAGACAATTATTGGTCCCATTGGTCCCCGCCCACTCTGAGGAGCGCCGTCTGTCCAGGCAACAGGTCCAGAATTTTTATCTGTGCTTTGTGGCTGATGGGAACTGAGTGGACAATAAGCCGGTGACACATGGCGCTGGCTGTGGGCACTGGAGCACCTGGAGGAGAATCACATGCCATCCATCCCCATCCAGCAAAACCTCAGCACTGCCACCCCACAGAAAGGCAGCAGCAAGAATGGTCCGATTAATACAAAAAGAAAAAAAAGAAAGATAAATAGCGGCATCGTGAATTTCTGAATTAAAACAGCATTTAATGATGACAAAATACAACCAGAAGCAGGCACTAATTCAGGTTAAACTTCTGAATTTGGAAGCAAGTGGGGATAAAATCAAAGTGATACAGATTACTTCATTTGGCAATTGGAAATGCCCAATCAAGAGAAGCTAAACATCTTTTTGTGTTTTAATAGAGTATTAGTAGTATCGTAAAGAGTATCGCCGAGTATTGAAAAGTAGTATCGGTATCGGTAAAAACATTGAAATCTGAACTCACTCAATTTAATTAGTGGGTTTGGATGATTCCGCTTTTCCTTATGCACAAAATGCAAATTGCAGCGTCGCGTATAAAGTTACAGCTGACTAATGGGAACACTGTGGCCATAAATATGTAATGGAAATAATAATTACCCCCAAACGCATTCATTTTACAAAGAGAATAAAGCGGCAACTTCATTTAGTCACCACAGGGTTGAGAAAAGGATGAGGTGTCAGATCATCCAAACAAGTGAAACGCACGACTTCATAATTAAAACATTGATTAGGCGTGTAAGTGTTTGAAAACTATTTACATGTATACATGAAGTCATTAGTTGAGTTCTCCTAAGATTTCCAGCAAAGTTTAAGCGAAAAAAATTGATGTCAAATTAATATAAATTTGCGTGACGTGACGGTGCCGCCTGGCTACCAGAAGAATCAGAGATAAACAGAAGTGGAGGAAGGATCTCAGGAATTGCTGTCACCTGGCCAAGCTGGAAGTGCTGTTCAAGCTCAGCTGCTGGAACGCTGCTCTTGGACCAGGACAGATTAAGTCACGTTAATCTGATTGTTCGCTTGTCGTTAGATGTTTGCAATGTCGCAATGTTTTTTCTGCAAACCTGTTCCCCGTCCAACATTTTGCATGCTAGCATATTGCACATTGCGACGCTTGCATATAAAAGACAAAAACAAACCCTCCGAGCTGACTTTTTTTTTCAGTTCTTTTCTGAATTATCTCTAAACGTTTTATTGCAATCTTCTTGAGGGGACGCTGCATTCGTCTTCCTGTGCCGGCTTCGTTCTTCACCTTGTGTACGGTATGGTGGCGAGCAGCCTCAGAGACAGAGGTGAAGAAAGACTCTCGGGTGTCACGGAGACGCTGGCGATTCTGCACCGTCAGTAAAAGGGAAGACGGATTGTGGCGGCTTGAATAATATTGTCAGTGCCGGCCAAAAAAAAAACAAGGAGAAGAAGTAAAATCTGCCCCCTGGGAGACACAAACATCATCAGTGAGGGACTCGGCAGGGAGCTGCTGAATGCGGATGCGAGCCGAAGCAGACAGAGCTCTGAAATCAGAACTCCGGGCAGAATTTTTCTCGGAATACGAGGGCGTGATTGGAAGAAGATGAAGGGCCGTCGGGCCGACTTGTACCAGCGATCCGACTTCAGTCTTCTTCCACGCCGGCAAAAAATGTGATTAATTATTCAATGGGTCGATTTTTTAAGATTTATTTTATATATTAAAAAAAAGATATTTTGTGGAGACTCGTGGCGAGCCGCTACATCCCACCGTTTGTTTTGATGATGTCTGAGAAAAAAACTGCTGGTAAATTAGTGGATTCTCAAAAGGCGATCTGAGGAGTGGGATTGAAATTGGGCCTGACGAGACTCCGGCCGTTTAGTTGAGGGTTTATCTCATGGACTCTGCGCTTCGGACCAGTTTAGCCTCAACCGTCTGGAGGGAAAGACTCGCACAGCCAGTTCACGGTGGACGAAACGCAGAAAAATGATCTTGAGTTTGATGTCTGTTAAAAACAATCTGAATGCTGTTACCCACAACTTCCTTACAATTTGCACAGTTGCATTTCTGCACAATAGAGTATCGTGTTTGTTGCAACATGGTTTTAAAACTTCCATCAGAGTCACTTCATTATTTGCAAGTTCTCCTTTTCTCACATTCTTCTTTTCACTTTCTTCTCTCTGTTTGCCAGAGGTCCGCCGTCCACTCAGCTTCAGTGTGAAATGGTTAACAAAAGAAAAAGGAGGCCTGTGGATGCTGATTAACAACACAATTGCTGCTCAGTTCTTTATGGAAAAAAAAAAAGAAAAGAGAAAGATTCCAAATTGTTTCTTCGGCTTTATGTGCAGAAAGTAAACGCAAGAGTGTGAAAGTTAGCAGCCTCGGCTTTGTGCGAGCAGTGTGCCGGACTGACTGAGATGAGATTCAGGATGTAATTGCTCTCTTTCATGATTTCAACTGAGTTAATTAGCGACTGAAATCACAGCCAGCAAGTATAAGTAAAAAAATAAAAATAAATAAATAACAGCTTTGGAAGGAAAATGCACTCGTCTGGCTAATTTTAATCCCTGGCTGGTCGCGTAATAACATTTTTTTTCTTTTAAGATTATCATTTTTTTGCTGTCACTTCAGTCCAATTTGGCTTAGAAATCTTGGATCCTGTCGGTTAGAATCAAAAGATTACCGGCGCGCACATCCAAGTGCTGATGAGCCGCCGTGGCTGAACTGTGAGAGTCGGCTCGCTAGCAGAGTCTCCCGAGTCCGGGCGGCGAGGAGGAGGAGGAGGCCTTGATTAGCGCTAGATCGCTAAATTAGCTTCAGAGCAGGCCAATGGTTGCACGTGGAGCAGTGCAGCAGGTCTGCCAATCAGGCTCACGTCCTCGTCAGGCAGGAGCCCAAACAGGGGACACGGCGCCTCCGCTGGCAAAGCAGAACGTTAAAAACGTGGCAACGACAAGACAACACAAAGGCAGCGAGCTGGAGTTTGACACTCGTAAGGTTTTGTTTTGGTTGCTTTGTTTTGTTTCTCCTTTGTTTGCTCCTGCACGCGAGTTAAATAGTAAACATCATGCAGACTGAGTTGAGAAGTGCAAATCCTGACTTTTGCCCCTTGTTTGAAACGCGTGTGGAAATGTTAAAGGACGTATACGCAATATTCTGGTTTTCTACCAGTTTTCTTTCCTCCGGGATGAGTCTCGGATCATTTTAAGATTCATCGCTGCAGTCTAGCGTCACTCTAGAACAAAAAGCCATCCGCAGCTCTAGATGGAGCGTGACAGTGTATCGCTCTGTGAGACGCTACAGACAGGAATCACCAGGAGGAAAATAAAACCGAAGGATCCAAGATGACTTTTCCCCATGATTGCCTTCATTATGCTTCACGTCGGCTCCATTTTCTTCAAGATGACAAAAAAAAGGAAAACAGCCACGTGTGCTTTTTGCCTTAAATGCTATAAAAGGAAAACGTTGACAGCTTTATCCCTAAAGCTGAACCAAATTGAAAAACCTCTGATCTCGTCAGACAAAAAGGCTGTTGTTGTTTCCTTTTTTTTTTTTTTTTTCCCAACCGCCAGCTTTATTGACTCTTCATTTTTCCAAAGTTATGAGGAGAAACTGAATTAGAGCAGCAAAACACAGCAACAGACAGATTTTGTCAGTCCGGCTCCTCTGCGCGGCTACTAAACAAGCTAATCTGCGCTAATGAAGTTGTTTTTATTCATGTGCAGACGTCCTCAGCGTGTGGACGTCTCACTCGTCAGACGTGATGATTGAATCACTTCTTATCAGCTTTCACTTGTGCAGTTATTCTGCGTTTTGTTTTTAGTTTTTGTTTTTTGCTTTGGGGTTCGCTGTTTGAGTCGTTTCAATGGAGGCGGGTGGTTGCTGCAGCCTCACTTTATCAGTGTGTGCGTGCGTGCCTGTGTGTGTGTGTGTTTCTCAAAACAGCATCAGATTCTCGCACAGCGTCCAACAACAAAAAGCCCTGCGGCTCCGTTTCACATTGAAACGGACGTTGCTTTTGAAATTCAAATGGTGACTGATGGGGATCTGATGGAGAAGCTGGTTCAGGGATTTTTACGAGGCCTCTTTCCCAGGATGCTCGCTGGGTCTGAGAGCCAGAAGCTTCATCGGCGTCACCTGTCCGCCCACCTGTGTCTGTCAGCGCCACCGTCGGGGGGGGGGGGGATAACCAGACGCTTCTTTTCCTGCTGGCTCTTCATCGCTGCTCCAGAGTGCTGAGCTGCGCCGTCCTGCCAGAATCACTCGCACTGCGTCCATGGAGAAAATGCCATCGGGTGCACAGATGAAACCTACTGTTTTTTTTGTTTTGTTTTTTTTTTTCTTCTTCTTTGTTGCAGAAGACTTGCAGCACAGAATTACATAACAATGTCCTACTGGGAAGACCTCCAGCACAGCAGGGCAGGGACGACGGCTGTTCTGAGCAATAATGTAACCCGAACCTTCACCTACCCGACCCAAACCCGCAATACTTCACCTTAACCCGAGAAAATGAAAGTGAGAATCAGCGATGTGGAACTATGCACATACAGAGTAGCACTTTTTTGATAGGTCAGCCAAGAAAGCCAAGTTAAGAGTGAGGGCTCGTCTTGATGAGCGGATCTCCGGCTGCCCCTGCCGACCACGGCGCCGATGCTAGAACTGACTCTGGAGCTTTCATGCAGATGATTTGTCCAAAGACGTCAGCGACGTCTGGAGTGTCGCTTCTCATAATCCCTGTCTGTCCTCAATTAAAAGGCTCCCCCGGACGGGAGAAGGCGACTTTGTCGCGTCTTGAAATGCGCCGCTGTCTCGCCCGCGCAGCGTCCGGAGGAAAGGGAAAAACAAAAGAAGCCCAAAACCCGTTGATGCGGATCCAGAACACGAATCCCGCTTTCTGAAAATTGGTCATAATGGAGTTCTGCTGCGTCCTCTTCATCCTGCATCGTGTAATTAGGGCTCTCCTGTTAATCCTGATCGTCAGCATTGGATAAGCCTTTATAAATACAGTTGCTGGAAATTAAAGCGTCGGGAGATTAAAAATCCCGTGCTCCAGTCACATTCCCTGCCTAAAAATACACAAGGGTTCTTTCGGTTCTTTCCTAAATCTGTCTGAGGGGATTTTTGACTGACAGATTTGTGAAATGAATCAAATGAATAAGTGGAATATAACATGAGTAGTCTTTGGAAAGTGTCATAGAATTCATCAAAAAAAATTTAAAAAATTTAAATCAGCCGTTAATAATTATAGACTTTATTTTTGAGTTGTTAGCCTCATTTCTCATCAAACTACACTGCTTGGTCGATTAGAAGAAAAAAACAAAACAAACAAGAATAATACTGCTGCTTTTTTTTTGCCAGGTTTTAAAATTGTTGCAATATTTCCATTATCATCATATATTCTGCATGCATTGATATGTACTTACAGTTTTGTGGCCTCATGTCCACTCTAGTGACTCACTCTGAGCCACTAGGGGGCAGTAGGGAATATTTAGCCTTTAACCCCGGAACAGTGTTGTCAGCAGCGTGTCATGATTAACGCCCTCTGTCTGTCTGTTCTCCTTCAAACACACCTCAGCACCACTTTACCGCCGTCTCCGGCCTCAGTTGACACTCAACCATCTAAACTCTCTCTCTCTCTCACTCTCTCTCACTCTGTGTCTCTTTGTCTCTTGGCAGAACGGCGAGGCGTCGCTCTTTGAGGTGAACATCCGTTACGTCGGCGGGCTGCTGTCGGCCTACTACCTGACAGGAGAGCAGGTAAGATAAATAGACGTCGCTTCTCCTGCCGCTTCCTTTATCCGCAATCAGCCCCGCGGTTCAAGTGATGAGCTGCGAGTGGCGGCTGCTTTTACTTTGAGCGTTCGCGCCTTTTGTGGTTGTGTGTGTGTGTGTGTGTGTGTGTTACAAACCCCATGCTTGCTGCTTCTGCTTTATGTCTTCTTGGGTTGTTTTATTCACAGCAGGACGGCTGAATAATGGATGTCAAATGTACATTTTTCTTTTTTTCACTCTCTCGAGTGGCTGCACAGCGTCACATTTATCACTACATCACCTGAAAAAAGTAAACATCTCCCTCTTTGTGAAGTAATATCTATTTCTAACAAAAAGGAGAGGGAACACATACGTCTGTTTCTTAATTTGTCGAGATAATTTTAATAATTTTCAGTAATTAAAACAACTCAGTCGTAACCTGCAGGCTGAGATCGAGTCGCCATTTGATTCTGTGTTCAGTTTAGTAGAACAGACGCAATCCCGGAGCACGCGAGCAGCACTGGGGGGCGCTGTGAGGGAGATCGACTTGCAGGCAGAGCCGCATGAAAACGTCGACCCCGGCGGCGCGGGACTGAAATATGGCTTTGCCAGAGCAGAATTTATTGTCTAATCCATTATTCCACATTTGCCTCCCATTAATGCTGCGCCAGAAAGAGGGAGAGAAAAAAAAATCCATTTCATCCAGCTGCCCGCTGACTTTAATGCCTCACCATTAGACATCTGAGAACAAAAGACAATTAGAAAGAGAGAGGGGGAAAAAAGACAACTAAAGAAGAAGCAGGTTCACAGCGGCTTGGAGAGATTGTGGTGCAGATGAGTTGATGTCCAGTTGGTTATGAAGTCAAGTGTTCCAGTTCTTGTAATGAGGGATTTCACATGCACATTCATTTGGTATTTTTTATCATGGAGAACATGGCAGAGCAGTGTAGGCCTGAGGACTGTCTGAGCGTCGCTGTGAGACCGGCTGGTTCTGGGTTTGATTCTCATCCCACAGCCTCAACGAGGCAGAAAAACCAAACCAGTGCCCCGCTGTTTGACTCAGGAAGATGTTTTTTTTTTTATGTATAAACCAGTGCTGAATGAATTATTCAAGTCAGTTATATGTGATTTTCTGCAGAAAGGAATCGAAGAAGAATTTTGTTGGGTTTTTTTGTTGGTTTTTTTGCATGTTCTTGCAAACAGGAGATACTTTCTGTATTTTTGTTTGGAAAAAACGGTTGTGCTGCTGCGTTGTGTCTGGATTTGATTCTTGCTGCTTGCTTGAAGTCTCTGTTGTAGTGATTACCACCGGGTAGTGGGGAGGGCGGATGCTCCTGAGCTGTGTTTGGCTGTGAAACATGTTAGTGAGTCGCCACCTGAACTGTCAAGTGAAATTTCAGAGCATTGAAAAAACGTATTTGTTGCTCATAATGAGCTGCCTGTAGACTGACTCGTCTGGTTTTTGTTTTTTTGTTTTTTTTTGTTTTACCTCGTCTTCTCATTTTAATTGCTCCATTTAAAATCAGCCACAGCGTCCTGACAAGCTTTTCACTTGCAACGTTTGCTTGAAAGAGACCCAATCAGTCCTGCGAGATGGAGCGCCGCCGTCCTCCTCGCTGACGGACATATCAATACTCCTCACTCTGTTGCGGTTATCCATCACGCCGCTCAGGTCGCTGTGCGCTTTTTCTGAAGGGTTCCCGAGGAGGAAGATTTATGTCCAACCTGGTGGTCTCCCTCTGCCCTCTGCCGTTTTTTTTTTCCTCCACGCCACCCCATTAGGACCCTTTTCGTTCTCTCCTCTGCTTCCTCATCCGAGGGTGGAAACAGACAAATCCAAGGTCTACCGCCGCCGCACAGACTTAAATCACCTGAGACACGGCGAGCCGAGAGCTATTAGCTCACCGTGAGAGCGCTTTGACCAGAGGAGGCGCCGAGGCAGCTGGCGCTGCTGTAAGCGATTGCTCTGCAGAGCCGGCTAACGGCTAACAGCTCCTCACGGGACGCCGTTTACCAGAGGGCGGTGCCTTAGCAGGACGGCAGTCAACAACTGGACATTAATAACCTGCTGCCGGCATGTGGGCCCCGTGTGAGGCATCTGGTTGTTGTAGGAGGTCTTCATGGACCCAGTCTGAGATGTCTTGTTCCAACTGGGTGTGATGGTTGACATGGCAGCAAACATGGCCATTAAGCCTTTTTTTCTGTAGAAAATCTCATGAAACAGCAAAATGTGTTTTTTTAAAAAAAAAACTTGTGCTGCTCTCAGACTCCACACGAATATAAAAAAAAAACCCTTGAGGTTCTAATTTTGCAAGTTTATCGACAACTTTTATTGAACACAATTAAGTTTATCTTCTCCCAGATTGTAATCGCTCATTAAGGCCAACTCTGCTCTTTGCTGTCCTTCGCCTCCTCCTCCTCCTCCTCCTCCTCCTCCTCCACCACCCCGTTCTCCCCTTGCTGCTGTTTAATCCCAGACAATCAGATAAAAGTAGAAAAAAAACGAAACAAAAACAAAATAACTTGCTGCTCTGAAAGCAATAAATCCTTTCTCAAACTTTCCAGGCAGCAGCACACTTTTAAAATGAATGAAATACAATATTAAGGAGCTGTAGTATGAGCACCACAGGTTCATCATCCAGGTTCCTCTCCTTTTAGATTGAAAGGAACTTTAAAAATGTTTTACCAGCTGAACTGAACTGGGTAGCTCCCTTTGGCGTGTGTTGTTCTAAGCTAGCTTGTCAGCTAACTTGGCCTAGCTTGTGCTAAAATGCTTGCGGGGTGCACAACCAGTGAAAAGGACCTGGCCTCGTGAATTCCTGTTGTCTGTTCCCATTGCGCTGGTAACTCTTTATGAAATCCATCAAGATTTTTCTATCAAAGCAGGCTCAGCTAGCAGTCAACACATAGCGAAGGCGGTGCAAAGGTGCTTCTTAAGTTGCTAGAAATATCTAATAAAAAATGTCTCAAAAAGTTAGATTTCTGCTACGTAATGAAGCAGTCCTTGCTTTTAATTGCATGTATCTCCACTCATATCTGTTTGCTAGCACTTGCGCTGCATTAGCATTTGCATTGACGCGCCAGCCCGTGAGTCTCTGCTGTCCCTGCAGTCTCAGCGTGACCTCCTCCGCGTCAGGAGCCTGTATGTTTTGCGTGTTGATCTCATTTCCCTCCACGGTGTCTTTTCATTATACCGTGTACGAGGAGAGAGGAGGACTTGGGTGAGGTGAGAGGGGTTGAATTCAATCAGCTCTGTGTGAAAATTGCCCACGGACGGACCGTCGGAGCCGCAGATGGAGGCGGAACAGCAGACGAAAGAAGAAAGACATCTGCTCATGTGCTCATCAGCCGGAGGGATGGGAAGGGGGTTGGGGGTGGGGGGGGGGCGGGGGGGGCGGGGTTAGGAGAGGCGAAGGTAGAGGGAAAGAAATTGCTCATACGCTGATGATCAAAGTGCACAAGGAGGGCAGAGCGGCGTCGACCGAGGGAAGTTCAAGGAACAATCATACTTTTTTTTCTTTGCTTGTGTGTTGCTTTATTTACAATCTGTAATCAGAAAATCCATATTTGTTGTTGTTGATGTTTTTTGAGAAGGTTTCACTGAGGAGGATCGAGAGGCTCAAAGAATCACAGAGCAGAAAAACAGTTTGAAACCGGGCAACCAAAACAAAACAGCAACACGATGTTAACCTGGTAGAGGGTGCAGGGTTGTGTTGTTTTCTTTCACTTTTTTTTCAGCGGCTGCTCTGTCTGTACTGTCTGTTTACTTTGACACTGATTGGTTATGAGCCATTTGTGTGGTCAGAAGCACACACACACACACACACACACACTTACATACACAACAAGCAGGTGTTGGCCCCAACCCTCTGAGTGGTTTTGTCGGGCAGGTGGACGGTTTCTCGGCATCAGTCTGAGCAGGTGACTTGTTTTTGGAAGTCATTCTTTTTGCAGAAGGCTGTAAACAGAAGGCTAAATGTGATGTTTTCAAGATTCTCAGTGGTAGTTAAAAATAAGTAAGATAATAACTGATCCTGAATTTGGGTTACAATATGGGACCTTCCAATCAAATTTCACTTGAAATTTCATGTTATTTGTCTTTCTGTCCCGCACCCTGAGACTCTACAGCTGGAGGCCCCTTCCGAAACAACAACAGGATGAATATATCAGCGTTATATTTACACATTTGAGTGGCTTGAGATTTATCCGAGTTCACTGGAAAAACGTGTTTGCGCGAACACAATGTAGGCCGTGACAAGGCTGTGGAAGAAAATCCACACTGTGTGTTGTTTGTTTGCGTGTCAACTTCCTTTGTCTGTGTTGCTGCACGAGCAAAAAAGCTGCTGTTTTTTTTTTTTTATAATTCAGCTACTCTATAGTCTAAAGAACAATGTGGCTGCAGAGGAAATTGTTTTTTTCTAACAAAAAAAAAAAAATTCCAATTATTTTGGACTCTCTGAAGAAAATTGTTCTTCTCCCGGGTGCGACCGAGTGTTTCTGCCCGTGAAAGATGCACGGAGTCGAAGAAAGGCAGCACAGATGGAGGGAGGCAAATGAGTGAGCATGCGGACGAGAATGAAAGAAAAGAAGAAAAAAAACAAGAGAGAAGAGAACCGCCAGTGCGATTGTTGCTCAGTGAACCTTTTGTGCGCTGCCAAATCTAACAAATGAAGGTCAGAGAATTGAAGCGATCAGTTGGTTTTCAAGCCTCACGGGTTGGAACACAACTTGAAGTTTAGCGGCGTCTGGTTTTTTAAGAACTTTAGCTGGAAACCAGAGTTTGTCGACTTTGTTCAGTCTCATTTTAAAGCCGGTTTTCAATCATCTAAACCAGGAAATGATGGCTGCTTTTTGATGATGTCATCATGCTTGGCCTTCTCCTGCTGAGGCAGATGACGCCTTCGCCCCCTGCTGCTAATTTGTGCGAACTTACGCCTCGTCTTTGCACTACAGTAGAGGTTGGAAACAAACATTTCATAGCGAATTGCTAAAGATTTGCTATTCAAAAAAAATTTGTGATGCGTTTTGATGGAAAGCCATTTGGTTTTGTGTGTGGGTGGATGGACTGCAGACTATAAACTCTCCCAGGCAACGGCGTCTTCACTCTCGCCCTGTTTTCCCGCTCGTCGTTAATTCACATCATTGGCGGCCGTGTTGGTTTACAGACGGCGGCGCCGCCTCGCCACGGGAGCCGGCGCTTGTTTCCGAGGCTGATTGACCTTTACTCGCCTGTCAGAAGTGGCCGAACTGGGATTCAGAAGGCGGCTAATGAGCAGAACGTATTCAGGGTCCATCACGGCGAGGAATATCAACACCGTCCGCAGCCTCCCGTCAGACCAGAGAGTTTCTGGCTGCTGACACAGAACTTCACTTTTGATGAGGATCAAACTGTGGGTTTATCTTATAATGCAGGCAAATGGATTTATGATAGATAGATAGATAGATAGATAGATAGATAGATAGATAGATAGATCAGAATACTTACTCTAAAAGCTAACTTATTTTGTGTTGTTGATTAGTGGTGGTGATAAAATATGTTCATATGTATGTGTGCAATGGATTATTAGGTGTATATGAAGACCACTTGATTTTGCATAATATTATATTTTCTCAAATAATGTGTGTGTGTGTGTGTGTGTGTGTGTGTGTGTGTGTGTGTGTGTGTGTGTGTGTGTGTGTGTGTGTGTATTTGCACTGTTTGTGTTGCAGTGAGCAAATGACAACCTCCATTGAAGTGAGTCTGTTTGTGCGCCGACTCCTGTGTTGCCGCGTCTGACAGACGTTGCTGGTGAAGTTGTGTTTTGTTTAAGTGTGTGTGTGTGTGTGTGTGTGTGTGTGTGTTTAACCTCTGCTGAAGTGCCCTTCATATAGCTCGGGATTGTGTTTCCCGGCAGGACGACGAGCGTCCTCAACTCGGGCAGCAGCAGCAGCAGCAGCAGCAGCAGCAGCAGAGTAAGACCAACCCGCTGAGTCACGGCCTGCTGCGGCTCCGATACACTTTCTGGAGAAACGTTCCCCTCCGAACTTGACCTCCTTTCCTCCCTCGCCGCAGTTGCACTCTTCACCCCCGTGGTCACGGCGGCGGGGCTGCCAAATGTCAGCTGCCAGGCCAGATGCACCTGCGCGCGGCGGCTTTGCACAAATTTAATTTGATCCGCAGAAGAGCTCGAAACAATTCCGAGCTTTTCCTTCCTCCCTCCTGCGCTGGCCCAGTTTCCCCTCGACGGAAGGCGTCATCCCTCCGTCGGCGTCATTTTTATTTCTCATACATCAAGAACGCACGTGGCCTGGAAATACGAAGCCCATCTGTTTAATTTCTCTCCCTCTGAATCCCACCGTCCTCCCTGCTGAGTGTCAGTCTGCCGTGGAGATGAAAGTGAGGCAGGTGGCTCCACCGCTCACACTGCAGGCACTGACAGTATAGTGGGGGCCAAATGAATGGGACCTGGCCTCAGTTGTTCAGCGTGCATTGATTCTAATCAGCAGGGCTTCACTCTGCTGCTTCTTCCCTGCGCCACTGACAGCCAAGGTAACCTCAGCTTAGTGGCCAGGAAAATGGGAACATGACGGTGGAGCCGTGGAGCTGCTGCTGGAAGGTCTGGGATAATAGCTGGTGTGGCTTTCACAGTATTTTGATGATATTTTGACGTGTCTGCGCGGTGTTTGGTTCCAGTGGCGCATCAGACAGGCAGTTTGTGTCTGAAATATGTGATTTTCTCCACAAATAGACAAAGAGGGATCGTAGTTTGGTTGAAAACCGAGCCCAAGGGGCGGATTCCTGAAACAGTGGCGTGCCTGTGAATTTGCTTTGTGTGCTGTTACTATCGGCTTTCAATTTCAGATTTAGCTGCAGCTGCAGTTTACTGGCCGTTATAGTCCAAACTGGGTGGCATGTTTTGTCCACTAGAGAGCAGCCTAGAGGGTAGATACATGATGTACGAATCAAATCACATCGGCAAAAAAGCCGGACTACTTTAGCCACTGACAACTGCGTTTTTTTTTTAGTTTTTTTTTTTACAACTAATGGAAATTGTTCCAGCAATTATTCAAGACTAGCGCAACAGCCGCGTTAGCATCTAAACCCCGCTGGTTGCCACAGATGACGAAGCTCGTTTCGTCCTGATTTGATTCGCAACGCCATGAGTTGATACATCTCATTTAATAAAATGCAATGCATTTCAGAGAGCGAACTGAAAATGAGCATTTATCATTTTCATTCAGTGGATGTCAACTCATAATTGTGTGTGCAGAAAGACGACCGCTAATTACGGCGAGCATTGCCTGATTAAGGAATTGTCTGCTGGGGAAACTGGGGGGGAAAAAAACAACCAAACAAAAAAAAACACTGAAATCCCATTGACTGTAAGCCTGGTACTTCAAACTGTAATTCTGCCTTCACAATAGCTTTAGCACTGGAGTGGAGCGATAATAAATGTTTTTCGCTAATTGCAAATAAGGCACCAAATCATGCGCTGTGTGTGTGTGTGTGTGTGTGTGTGTGTGTGTGTGTGTGTGTGTGTTGCTTATCACTCCCCACCTGCTCAGTTTTATCTCCTCTTGCTGAATAGGCAAAAAGTGGCTCGAGAATCAGAAAAAAATGATTTCCTTCCCTTCAGATCAAACCGGATCACTGTAATCAGGCGGCAGCGCTGCTCAGACGCCACAGTCGGCTCACTGCACTAAAGACGGCGCACCGCGTTGGAAGCGCCTAATCCTGTTTGTGCGGAGTTTATAATAACTTTTTCACCGTTGTTCCCGTTCGCGCACCTTTCAGTTTTTTTATTTTTTTATTTTTTATTTTTTTTCCTCTATTGTGGAATTAAGAGGCGGCGGAGTAAGAACAACATTTCATAACTAGGAACTGCAGCGTTATGGCTTGTTCGGATGTTATAAGCATCCAGGCGTGCGGCTTATTTAATATATCTCTGGGCTTGTGCACAGTGTAATATTAGCAACTCATTCGCTAGGAAGGGAAAAAAAGGGTCTTTCACTCTACAAGAAGATAGCGCCTTGTTTTTTTTCCCTCTTCCAGAGCCGCTGCCGAGCTAATCGCCTGCCGTCTTGTAAGCCTGATTGTGTTACCACAAGATTAAAAACACAAAGTGTGTCCCTTTGCATGGTGGGATACACAGAGGCTTGTGTGGTGATTCTTCTTAGTCGTGATGGCCAACGACTTCATCGGTCCATTAGTTGTCATCCTGCAAAAAAAAAAAGAACAAGAACAAGCCTTTCAATATACAGTAAGTCTTTTTATAGCTGTGTGTAGCATCTCGGCAGGAGTAATTGGACTCAGCCAGGAAGAACTTAGAACTGGCAAGGTTCCAAATGAGCCCAAACTGTAATAGAAGTGCTTTAACCACTCCTTAAAGGGCGAGCATGCACCAAATTGAAATTTCAAGTGAGTTTGAGCCTCTCGTTAGTAGAGGCTCCAGCATGCAAACATTCTATTTTGCAAGTCGGGGGGGTGGAGGAGGGCTTGCAGCTCCCATAACTGTTCCAATGCAACATTGCTCGAAAATCTGCATTGAAAGGCTTTATGGAAATTCAACTAATGAGCCAGACTATTGGCGCGGCTGCCTAACTCAAAATATTAACTGTCCGCTTCACATCATTAGAGATAGTTTGGCGCTCTCTGGATCTCAAAGGCTGAGACCAAAAGATTCATCAGAGCCAGACTGAACCGGGTCGTGCCATCAGACGTATTTTATGATGATTGCATGCAAGTCTTTTTTCTTTTTTTTTTAATATGAGTTCTGTCTTTTTTTATGCCGGCTGCAAATAGGCGAGTGTCTTTGAATCCCATTAGGGCCAATAAACTAGCAGCCACACACACACTCGCGCACACCCCTTCCAGGAAGGCATCGATTGCCAACGTCATCAAGATCGATACTGTTATGAGCCTGTTGACCTCGGAGATAAAGCTCTACAGTGGACAGGCAGGGGGCGTCGCCCTGTCAGGGGGCATTGCCCAGAAAACTGGACGCCTAGTCAGATTCTGCAGCCATAACAATCACTAAACAGAATCTTCGCAGCCAAGCGTCTCCTTCTTTGTCCATGTTAAACGCCGGCATTCTGTCCTGTGTTCAACCGCAGAGGTGAGGAAGGGAGAAAAAAAAGCTCTTTCGCTCGTCCGACTGCGGCCGGACGGCAGAGAGAGAGAGGAGAGGAGCTATAAATAAAGAGCTCATGGCTGCGTCATGGCTGCGACACATGGCTAACGACGTTAGGAACGGCCTTAATGATCCATCAGATTAGATTTGCTGGGCTCTCGCTGCCGCCTTAAAGGGACAGTTCGTCCAAAACGCGGCAAGCTTCCTCAAAATTAGCTCGGCGGAAACGCGGTGAGTCGAGTCGGTCGAGGTCGGTGAGCAACGTCAGATTTGACTGAGTGAAGATTTTAAACGTCTTGATTTGCCTCCTTCGTGTTTCGATCGTCAGACCCCGTGGGGCGTCGCCATTCATCTTTTATTCAAACCAGCCACCTTGAGAATCGCCCTGGGTCGCCTCACTGGCAATCAGTTACACAGCTACTACATTTTTTTCCCACTTTGCTGGTTTTACATCGTGGCGTGTCGCCGCCGCTGCGTGTGACGCCTGCCGCTCGCTGACAACACAATAAATCCCGAGCAAATGATATCAAAGCAGGAGCGCTCTGAATACGATACACACCCTGGAACACAAGGTCACAGGCAGCAAAACAAGGTCTGAGCCCGAGCGGCTGCGACTCTGCTGACAGCTGCGTTGATTTAAACTGATTTTTAATTCATTCATTTTTTTTTTTTCTGGTGTGCGAACGTCGACGTGAACTAAACTGAAGCGAACTTGTCGCCTCCCAAAGAATCCCAAAGTCTGTCCGGTCGAATTCCATTTCGGTTTGACGAGTGTCTCCGCCGAATGTAATTGAGTGAGCGTTTTTTTTTGGGGGGTTGCGCGGAGCCGCTGTGCGACGGGCATTAATTAGGCACATAAAAAGCAGCTCATTAATTGGGGAGGGAGGTGGAGGGGGGGGGGGGGGGGTGGAAGGGGGGCCGTTAGAAGACCCACTCGCAGTTAATCAGTTAGATGATAAACAATAACCAGAAAAGTGCAGCTGAGGGAACTCGGCTGGATTTTCCCCTGGAGGAACCTTCAGGCTGCCGCCGAACGCAGCGCGCAGGTGAATTACCGATGAGGAGAAACCAAAAGCAAACCTTCAGACGGCGGTTTCGCACATTTCAAGGCATCCACACATGAGACTAAAGCTTTTTTTTTTGCTTCGCCACCAAATCCCACAAAGGGCCGTCATTGACTTTTTCTGCCGTGTAGCGTGACTTTGCTATAATTATATGCAGCTAAAAGGCCCCTCTGGGCCTGATTGTATTGTCTGTTTTCAGAGAGGGAAACCCAAATCAGATTACTGTTTATTGATTTATGTTAAAACAGAAAATTGAAAAAAAAAATAGAGCTTTTTGTTAGTATGATCTAAAAAAAAAAAGTTTATATTGTGATTCTTGTACCTATTTAATATATGTGAAATGTTTGGTTTTTTTATAAATATTTTTTTTAAATTATTCTTTGCCATTTTCTGAGGTCATCAAGAGTCACTTTGACTTGAACCAAACCAACTGATCCAAAAAGTGAAGTTCCAAATCCAAATGGGTTGAATTGATTATTTTCCACATCTGTCATTTAAATGAAGTCCCACCTCCTACTTAATCATTTTCTTTTTCTTTACCTGCATCATGGAGCCACGAAAACTCAAAAAAAAAAAAAAAAAATTGTGAGCGTTTTGATTTATTGCACTCTGGCTATTGGCAGTGGTCATGATGACGCCCACCGATTCACTTGATTTGATTCCCGGCACAGTCCCGCGCTGCACTCTGCATCTTAAAGAGCGAGCGAGGTGATGGCGGGAATGGCGAGCGGGTGACTGATGGCCGGTCGCCCGTGTTGTCATGCCTCCTGTGTGACACGGCCGGCGATCAGCCGACATTAGCGCGCCGCTCCGTCATCGCCCTGCGTGGTCTGATTGAAGCCCGAGAGCCAGCGAGCCAGCAAGCGAGCGAACGGGTCGGCTCCGTAATGGATGCGAAGGGAAAGCGCAGAACCGCGGAGGCGGCAGGAACAAAAACAAAAACGAAACACAAACCAAACTCACAAATCACAAATCACTGCGAGTGGGTTGTTTTACCACGGGCGGCGCAGGAGGAATTCATTGGCCCCGTCAGTCACAGCCGACAGGCGTCCCACCAAGTCATGCAACGAATACAACATCTGCGTCTGGGTGATTATTTGCTCACAGGAAGGAGTCCTGCACATCCGGCTGATTCCCAGCATCGCGTTCACAGCAACTTCAGCTGCAGATGTTCTGCATCTCAGGCGTCAAGCTGGAGACCTCAATGCGGTGTGTTGTGCTGGTTCTACGTGTGAAGAAATTGGAATATCCATCCATCTTCTGTACCTGCTTCCTCCTGCACTCAGGGTAGCGGGCAACAAGTCGCCAGGAAAATGGAATGTGGTTTTCTAGAATAGAAAAATCATTGCTGCTTTTAGACGCACCGTGACAGTAAACTTCATCAGCTGCACATCAACAAGATTATATGATTCATAAAGTGATGAACACTAAATTCCAAGGGGTTTGTCAACTAATATTGCCGGCATTACAGCTGAAATGAGAAAGAAGTTGAAGCGGAATGAAAGAAAATTCTTGAAAGTTCCGGGAAACTCATATTTTTCGCTCCTACTTCCTTGAAAGCAGGGCAGAACAAGTTGTTTGTCTTGACTGTGAGTCTTGGAGCACGTGAGTGGGACCGTGCACGCTCGCAATAGAGTTGTTGTAGATATTATGAAGCATTTATTTAGCCATTTAATGACTTTGTTTTACTCACTTATGTCACCCTGTCGTAAATAAATAAAAGGGTGAAAGTGATTTCATACCTGAACACAAGTAAATAAATCACTGAGTCTTTTTTTTTTTTTTTTCCCTTTTCATCATCAATTAAAGTGCGACTCCTGGGCAAATCTGTTGCGTCTCTGTTAGTCTTCCGCTGACACCCATGCAAACATTTATCCTCTTCCCTTCTCATCTTCTTCACTTAGTCCTTTTATTTGTTGCCTCCTCTTCCCTTTGTTTATCTCTTGCCATCGCCGTGTTTCCCCTCCTCCCTCTTTATTTTCTTCACGTTGCAGGTGTCTCATTTGTCTCCCGAGAGTCATTAAATTAATCCGACTCCTCCCCGGGGAGCCTGGCAGTGTAACATGATTTCTCCAAGCGGGACTCGCGAGCTCCTTGCGCAGAAGAAGAGAACGTAGCTGGAGCAAAAAGCAGAGCGTATCACAGCAGATTTGAAAGCCTCGGCTGGTGGAGATCCAATGCATATTTAGCGAGAGCGCTGCTTCTGTATGCGTGACGTTCACCATCACGCCGGCGTTCTGCAGGTAGGGATGAATGCTGACTTGACCAAAAAAAAACAACAAAAAAACAGGCCCCCGTCGCTGGTGGAAAGTAAATCCATAACTCTTGGCTGCCGAGAGAGGCTTCGGATTACGGCGCATCCTGACAGGTGGGAGGTGAAATATTGTTTGACACGCTGGTTAATATGCGTGCAGGGCTGAATGCAGTTGCTGCTGAGTAGGACAGGAACGTGGACGGGGTTCCTTACCAGGGGGGTGAGGTTGTTGTTGTTCTTCTTCTACTCCTTCTTCGCTGCCATCAGCTGCAGGGATGTATTTTTTAGCAGCTGTGGGTGACAGCAGCCAGATGGCCGGTGCCACACGTAACAGTTACAAGTATGGTACAAATTAACATTTATCTCAGTGTGTGTGTGTGTGTGTCCGTGAGGGCTCAGGTTTAGATTTTTCTTTCTTCTAGAGCACAGGCGGGTTCCTCATTGACTCGTCATTTGATAATCCTCTCGACATTTTAGCAGGAGCGCACAAACCTGTGCTTTGTACCCGTTTGTGTATCCCCTCCTCTTCCTCCTACTTGTTTACATTGTTCCTCAAGTGTTTAGTGTCAACCTCCGACGCCGGATCCAGCCCACCGCGTCATTTCATCGCAGCCCGCGAGGGCGTTGAAAAGGTGCGCGATAGTCTTAAAATTGAAGTTGACGGCGTTTTACTGCACGTCGGGAGACCCGCTGCTTCTCGTTTTCCGTTCCTAAGTTGGGGAAAAGACGAAAATGTCACCGGCGGCCAGCTTGTCTTGAGCTTTCTTCCTCCAGTCTGAACTGGACCGGTTGATCACCGTCGTATAGCTGCACCTGTCTGAGAGTCGACGGCATGGTTTAAACACCGGCAGAGATGTTTTCTCAGACACAAACAGACTTTTCATGGCCGTGTATCCACCATTTGAGTCAACCTCTGCTTCCTACACACACACACACACACACACACACACACACACACACACACACACACACACACACACACAATGCAGCTGTCTGACAGCAGCCCTGCAGCTCTGTGTTGGCAGGTGTCAGTCACAAGGTCCCATTAAGGCAGGAAGGATGAGGCGGACACGAGGCGGCGGGCAGCAGTGTTTACCATGAGCTGCGGGTCAAGAGCCGCACGCTGACATTTTCAATCAGCGAAGCGCCGCAACCAGCCGACAACAACCGCCTTGTTCATCTCCGCTGCCAATCTCTGGATAATTTGTTTGCGCTGCTCAAAAAAAATAAAGACAATAATTATGAGTTTGGGTGAAAAAAACAACCCTTGTTTGTCTTAGATTGCAATTTTGGTTATTAGCAAAATATAAAAAGGCGTTTTTTTTTTTTTTTCTCCTTTGTCGTGAAAGCGGAGACTTCTGTTCAGCTGGTGTCTATGAAATGAGGCGCCGTGTGTTTTGATGTTGCCATATCACATGAAAGACTGGGATTGCGTCGGCTGAAAGTGTCCTGCTGGGTTGTTCCGGGTCGGACGACAGCCACTTCACGTTCCCGTCTCTCTCTCCCTCCTGCTTTCTAAGGACTTTATTTCAAAGGGCTTCAAAGACTTCAGGGAGGCGGCCACACGCGCTTCATCTCTGTTGCCTTCGAATGGGATCCGGGTTCCGGGTTTTTGATGTGGCTCTGCTGCTGTCGTTGTTGTTGTTGTTTGTGTGCGTTTTCTTTAACTCTCCTGTGTTGGAGTGGATTCATAAGACAACATGCCTTTCGATCTTGTGGCATGACCTGACTATGATATGTTTAGCATGACTGTACACTCTCGCTACGGGCAGAGAGGTTGGTGAATATTCTAGTTTACAAAGCAAAATGCTTTTTGTCGTCAATCAGTATTCAATCAGAAATTAGATCAACCAACAGTAGAGGGATCATTTTTACTTTCACTCACTGTCTTCTACTTTCACTCCACCTGCTGGAGGCCACTACGTGGCTCCGCCGCTTCATCACGTCTGAGCACAAAGCAAATCATTGGATTTGAGACAGTGACGATGAACAAATATTAAACATGGCTTTGCAATTACTTTCCTGCTTCAATCAATATTGGGGCCCCTTTGATTGGGAGGATTTGAAATCTTGTGACAAAAAAAGTGTTTGCAGAAGAAAGTGAACGTTCCTCACTCCTTCCATTCGGAGTTCAGGGGCAGATGATTGGGTTTGGATAGATTTGTATGTTTGTCTTGCGCCGTTGTGTGTTCACAACAGGGATGCAACTGGAGGAGTGTTGTCATAGTATAAAATCTATCCATTGATCCATCATTCATCCATCCATCCTACGTCCAGGGTCTTGAGGATGCTGGAGTCAATCCCAGCCCTCTCAGGCTAAAGGGAAGCCTACACCCTGAAGGCGGGGCTACACCCTGGACAAGTCGCCAGGTGGACAATCAACCATCCACACACACGCTATTTAGAGTTGCCAGCTATTGTGCATGGTGACGGTGGGAGGAAGCTGCAGCTGGAGGGGAACCAGGGTCCGAAGAAGCCAAGAAACAGTCTATCCAGCAGCAAAAACCACCTTAAAGTCACCCGGTTGTGGTGCAGCAGGGATGATTGTGTTGGACTTTTAGTCCTTTCACAACCTCCCGGGATGTGAGCGAAACTCCATCATGACCAGCAACGGTTTAAGCTTCGCATCAGAGACACAGAGATCATTTCACGAGTCCGTAACCGCACCAGAGGAGCAACAGGAAATACGCCGTCCGTTCCGCCCGGCTGCCGCCCACCATCATCCCCCACCTCCCCGCCTCCCCGCTACCCTTCGTTCGCCATGTCAATTCTCCACAACCAACTACTGCCTCCCCTTGTTTCAGCACCTACATCATCCCGAGCTCGTTTACCCCCAATTCCCCCGCCGTCCGTCGTGGGAAACTGTGTTTGGAGGCCCAGATTGGGCCGATTCCTCCAAGCATGACATTTCATTACAGCCAGAGATGGAGCACATGGTGACCCGCACTCAGCTAGCGGCTCCCATTTCGGGGGTCCTTTCACTTCCTGCGGGAACATTTTTTTTTTTGTTTTTTTTCCTCCCTCCAGCTGCAGAATGGCCACAGTCCTGATGACATCAATCTGTGCCACTCAGGGTTTTTTCCTCCCACTAATGTGCCGCCTCTGTCAGTTTAACGTTGACGCCAGCCCTTTGATGACACCGATCATCGTAATCTGCACTGGAACTCAGCTGGGAGTTGCCCGTCCATCAGCGCAGCAATGGAGGAGAAATGCCCTCGCAGATTCAAAGAGGAGAAACTGGGCTGAACTGGCAACAGCCGGGAGGGAAGTGGGCGCCGTTCCAGCGCAGCACGGCTTGCAGGCGCTTTGTTTCAGTGCCAAACAGTGTTTTGGCAACGTCCGTATCCTCACAGTCACATGTGGACTCGGGGACTGGCATTAGCTCAAGGTATTGCACCGAAGAGGGGAGAAAAAGGGAAAAGAACTCTATCTCTTTCATGTAAACTTTTGACCTCCGGCGCTCGGTTCTCCTGCGGTCCTCTGGGTCAGGTGCGCTGGGCTTTATTCACTCAAGTCAGAGTTACAATGCAGCAATGTACACAGTGGGCAACAAATGACCTGCAGTCAGAATTACAGTTCGATGTTTGATCCTGGACTTTAGTGGGGCAAAAAAAAATATGTGTCTCTAAAAAAAATGCTATATTTAGCACTCTGTTTACAAGCTCCTTCTTTTTGTCTTCACTGGAGGTGTTGGTCACTAACGTAAAAGAGGCATTGATGATGTATACAGGCCCCTTATGACATCATAAAGAGACCATTGTCAGAAGTGTGTGCTTTAAAACACTTTCGGGAGTCATAATACATAACAGAGTCACATATTGTAATAAAGTATATTTACCTTTAGAAAATATTCTTGCCAACTTCTGTAGGATTTTTTTTTTTCACTTAATTGTTGTACTTTTGTGTTTTTTTCGTATTTAAGTTTCGCCTCTCAGGTTTTTTCAAGAGTTTTATTTGCTTTTGGGAATTGCGCTGATAGCGGTGATGGATTTTGTTAAAAATCTCTGAACGATTAGCAGTAGAATTAAAACAGAGAGGCTTGGGCGGCGGCCACATGGGCTTTTAAATCTCTGATAAGAAGTTTGTGCTTGTGATTGATGCTGATGGTGCTTTGCACCAGGTTCAAATGAAGATTTTCGCAATTTAGCTGTACTCAAGTTTCGTTTAGAGAAGGAAAGTAAAGAAGGAAAAATACATTCAATATATACATAAAAAAGCTTGCACTGTGAGCGGTTGCTTTCCTTTGCTTGTGCACAATAAAGGATCGTGAATGACCTTCATTCTACAGAGTACGTAAACCCCTGTCTGTACTTTACAACGTACTTTTCTTTTTCACTAATGGCTGGTCATGTTGGCTGGCTATTAATGCAAAAAAAATAAAAAGGCCAGACTGCATTTACTCTCCAGAGGTTGTCAGCGGAATAATAAACTCAGTCCCAAACCTGCTGTGGGAAAGGAGAAATTTAATCTCAGCGCGCGGTGAAGTGTTTCCAGTCAGCTGAGCTCGCAGTGTGAAGGGACAAACGGACGTCTTCCTTTGGTCTCCGTGTCGCGTCTTAGAAAGACTGCGGGGACAGGAAGCAATCAGAAATCCTCGGCATAATGAAGCTTTCTCTGACTTCTTCTGCCTTAATTGCCTCTGCAGGTGAAGTGCTTTTTCTTTTTTCTGGGGAGGGAGAGGGGATGTGGCGGGGGACTGTCCTCTCGCTTCACTGGGCCCAAATGCTTAATGGTCTTCCACATTTTCCTATCATTTTGACTTTTTTTTTTTTTTTTTAAAGTGCAAATGTGCAGTTCTGTGCCTGGCGGCTAATTGGAGCATTTTGGCCGTTTGGCAGATTGTTAAATCCGCCTTGTGCCTCTGAGCGACTAGAGAAGAGCAAGGTTGGCTCTGGTAGGTAGCTGCCCTGAGTCTGTGTCACCTCGGCCGGCCACCGCCGCTGTGAGGTGCTCGCATCTCTTAGCAAAGCCGGGCGAACTCTCGAGTCCCTTCCGTCTTGTCACCCACCGCTGCTTGAAAGCAGCTGCGGCACTGAGCCGGTGAGAAGAAAGAACAAGAGACAGGCAAGGGGGAGAAATGTCACGCCTCCCGAGTGGACGGCGCCGCGGCGGGAGTGAAGGCGTGCCTTTCCCCATCAGATGCCTGGGCTCTGCTCCTGTCAGCGGGTCGGACGGGGGAGCTTCCCACAGCACGCTGAAGTTAACGCGAACCGACCAGCAGCAGGACTTCCTGCGACCCCCGATGGGGACGGCAGAATCGTTCAGGGGGTGCGATGTCTTGTCCCAATGATGCACCGACGTTGCCGCTGTGCTGGCGACGTTAGCAAATGCCACTCTGCACAAAGAGCGGGATTCATTGGCCGGAATGTGGGAGACGAGCACAGCAAGGTGACTTTTACAAAGCCAGGGAGTTTTGCAGGAACGATACTCGGTGCCTTTCTTCAGAGTGCATGAGGTGTGGAGGGGTGTTCTTCAAATGACACATTTTTTGATCTTGCGTTGTTAAAAATACCCTTACACATGGACATTTTATTCTATAGAATCTTGTCACATGACATCCAACATGAAACGCATGCCTGAGGGAGAGATGGCGTGATAACCTCCAGACCTAAGGACAATCGAATGCCTGAAGTAAAGCGCAGAAGGACCAAAAGCACCAATATTGCACCAGGTGGTTGCCAGCTTAGGGTTGTCATCCATAATGAAGTGGGAGAGAAGGATGACATTCATCTCCATGTATAAACAGTCCTGTTAGTCTTGAGGGCTTGCATATTTTCTGCCTGCAATTGCTTTAGTGGTTGAAGTTGCTCCAACAAACGTGGCTGGAAAGTAAAACAGAGTGGACAACCGAATGAAAAAAACACAATTGAACACAGGCAGCGGTGCATTTTGCACGCATTACCTGAGCTGCTCAGGGGCCCCTGTGGCCGGCACTTGGGCCAGCGTTCTACCTTTCCCCGCTGGCTTTGCTCTGCTGGAACGGAAAAACTCAAATAGCTGTAAAAAAAAAAAAAAAAAAAAAAAAATGGTGCCACTTTAAGCTGATTGTTTCCTATGCATCAATAAGCAACATTTAAAACATCAGACCCTCAAACCCGAGGTCAGCCGCTCACTCAAATAACAGCACAAATCGAGGCAACGCATGCACCAGCAAACACATACAAACACAGTGGAGGAATCTTTTTTTTTTTTTTTTTTTTTTTGTCATTAAGGAATCTTGCATCAAGTGTTTTATTGAACTGTTTACAGAGGAACGCGTTGAAGTCCACAGATGCTCAAAGCTGCTGGTTGCCTGATTTCCTGGTGCTTCGGTTTTGGAATTCACAGTTCCAGGGTGCAATGGGAATATAAATAAGACTTGTTGTATGGCATTAGAGTCAGTCTTATGGTTCATGTGTTTCTTCTACTCTTTGTGCGTCAATCCTCACAGTGTATTAATACAATCCACGTAATTTCCAAAGTATCCGGTGACCTTCCACCCTTTATTTCAACGGTTTCTGCCGTCTCAAAGGCAGTTTTTGACCTGAGGTTCCAGACTTGCTGAGCATTAGTATAAATGAAAAGGTGCTGTGAATATAATCCCACATTGAAATGCATATGTATTGTGTGCCGAGGTTTTATAGGTGCCGTGTACTGCAAACTTTACTTTGCAGATTTTCTGAGCCTAGTGTGAACATTTCTCATTGACTTTAAAACCAACATGCCTCCGTAGAGATGAATCTATCAGGAAGCACTGGCACATTTGAATTTTGCTGCATCAGATTTTATGGACCTGTGACTCGAATCCTCCAGGTTTCTGTCCCCTCTCCGGTGCTGCTCATCCGTCACTTCCTCTTTTATCAAGGCTTTGGGTATGCGGTAAGTTTTAATTAACATCAAAAGGCCAAGTCCCATGTAACGTCTATGAGTGATGACATTTGTGACAGGACAGGGATCTCTCAGACGACCCCCGCAGCCCAACACGTCCAGGCATTTGGAGAATATTAGACACCATTAGTCACCCTCTCGTAAGAGTATTCGGCTCGGCATCTTCAGCCCCAAAGATATTTCACTCAGTGTTATAGGTCAAAAACTCCCAAGTACTTCTGTTACAAGGAGCAGTGACAGAGTGACTCATGCTTATTTATGTTCTTTGTCATGCCCATAGCTAACTCTCTCATTCAGCTGGTGCAATTCCCCCCCGCCCCCCGAGAGTCGAATTGCCCTTTTTCTCGCTGTGTCCAGAATGAGAATTCCGACGCACCGCCGGTTGCACTCATGAAGAAAATCAACAAAGCCCCGGAGGAAAAACTGGAATGAACCTTATTAGCATGTTCCATGGGAGATGGCTAAGGGCCAGTAACCACAGTCTTGCTGGAGCTAATCTCAGGTGGAAAAGCAACACGGCACATTCCCTCAAGCATGGCTGCGCTCCGGCGTTGCCTCGGCAGGCATGAGCTCTTTACTGAACCATGGTTTCCAAGGTCCTAAATTCCTAATGCCTAAATTGTTCAGGAACCAAATGTCCAGACAAATAAAATATTCTAGAAAGATGGCAGTAAAAGGCTAAACGTGTGATCGTTTCTCCAAGTATTTTGTGGGTACAGAAGGTCACTAAAAAAATTCACATTTAAAAATAAAACTGATTGAGTCATTCAATTTATTTTCATGGCTCGCACTGTGTGTAACTAGATGTGCGCAATTGATTTTTGTCTGATGCAAGACAGCTTAACCTTTTTACTAAGGTGCTGAAAATATGAATGCATCCAAGCTAGAGACTCTTAGATCAATGCAGTGGAGTCATACTGTGACTGGGCGCCACACAAAACATGAATGGTTCAGTTGAAGTTGATTTAGGTTTAATTTAAGTTGAAGTTGGTTTAATTTCCCATAAATGCTCAACACGGTTTAAACTGCTTTATGTTGGCGGGTTGACAAATTAAATTGAAGGGAAAATCTCCAGGGATCACTTTGTTCCTCCTCCACCTGCGAGCACTTTAGCCTCCAACAAAAGGGTCTGTGGCCCCCCCCAAATACAAATTCTCTTTCCTGCTTGTTGTGTGCTAGAGTCACCGTAGAGATACATTGTATATGTGAAGGAGGACAGAGGAGTGTCAGTAGGATGGATATAGAAAATAAGTGGATTCACAGCATTTCCCCGACCACCCAAACACCCACCAACCCGCATGACAACCAAGACAGATGGAGCGAGGATGAAACCGCTGTGCTGTGTCAGCCCAAAAACTATGGCAACATGGGCGCACGCCGCAGCAGGAGGCCTGTCAGGCCAATCAGAGACCAGAGCCCGTCACCGTCCAAGTGCGTCCCCGAGGTGTGGAAGTGCAAGAGGCTGATGGAGGGTTTTCTTGAAGGAATTACAAGGATCCATCACGCCGCAGGTGAAAAATGGAGGCGGGAAAATAAAAACCGCATCCTGCTCCGTATGCTGAGGGGAGAGTGTCTGAAATGGGCTGCGACGACTATCGTTTTAGGTAACGGCGGTGCGTTGGCAGAACGTCAGCAATCCCTCTGTAGCGACGCTAAACAGAAGCTGGCCAAGGCCTGCGGGCACGCGGCCGCGCTTGATGTTTTTGGCAGCTGTTTTTGCTGAAACCGCTGCGTGGCGGTGGTGGTGGTGGTGGGGCTGCATCTGCGGGATCTAAATAGACTTCAATGTGATGAGAGTTTTTGCTCAAGTGTCACGTGTACCAAAAGCAACCTGGACGATGCAGCCGACCTCTTGACCGCAGAGTTGCCTGCAGATCAAACAGCTGGTCAGCGTCATCCGAATTCACTTGAATGTCGTCAGCGTAGTAAGGAATTCTGACATCCATTCATCCAGAGATTCGTGTACAGCCTGCAAGAATCTTTGTTCTGATGCCGCCATGATACATGTAACTAGACATGTATCCTGCAGGATGTGCTTCGTTGGGGTTGGAAGATGGCACGATGTCTTAAAATATGCCAGACTGGACTGGCAATGGTTTTCTTGGGTATGGACCTCACAGAGTTTTGACACAAAGGGCAGCCGTGTTTGTTGGCGTCCCTGCCACTGGTCGGTGATCCTCACCACCGGCCTTCTACAAACTCCACTGGAAGGAGAGAATGTTGTCTCGTTCTGAGCATTCCCGTAAGGTTTGCCTGCAGTCATCGTCGTTGTCCTTATCAGCTCGACTTGGTTTTTGTACCACAGTCTTTATTGTAGTCTGACTTTTACGGGATTTGCAGGCCCCCTTTCATAAGTTTTACACTATAATCCTTTGATCGTCACAAGCCCTCTGGCAGGGAACAGAAAGCATATGCGTGAAAACCCGAATCCGTCACCCACGCGCTCTGGCGGTATCTCTCGGACCGTTCCCGCGGGACTTCTTCCCATCAGCGCCCACGCAGGAAGGTACCTGTTAAGTCTCCTGTCGGCCCGAGTCGGTCAGAATGTAACGCATTGTCCTCCCACAACGCCCCTCAGAGAAGCCTGTCACAGCGATAACGAGGAAGTGGACCTGTCAGCCGCCGTCCAACAAGCGCTGGCTCGACGCATCGCACTGGCAGCCACCCCCCCCCCCCGCTAAAGGGGATGATTTTTAATTATTGATGCATCAGCGGATGCGCCTGATGAGTTGATTTTACGCGACATGCATCAATGCATAAACAGGTTTAGGAGCATCATTCTGAGATAAAAAGGACAATCCCTATTGTTAGTTTTTTGAGGGGATGAGAATGTGGCACTTGCGGGTAAAACTGACGAGGACCCATGCTGCCAAAATCATTATCTCCTGGACCGTGGCTGGCGCTGATTTGCTGTGGCAGGTAGCAGCGAGATAAATCTTAACAGGATCCTCCAGGAGTCTCCAAGTATTTTCCCAAAGCTGTGAAATGTGGGCAGGATTAACTCCTTCCTCCCTCGCTTCCCGCATTCGGCAGTAGCGTTCAACACAGATAAAAATGCCTGTCCGATTACTTTTTTCTTCTCGAAGAATAACTGGAGCATGCACAGCATCTTACATGAAAGAAGAAAAAATTGTACCAGCTGAAACATCCAGGCAATGACCAAGATTGCAAAAGCCAATCCAACGTTTGCATGGATTATAATCCTGTTAGTATGGAATGAGTTGAGTTTGTTCCTGGCATCCCCGCGCACACACACACACACACACACACACACACACACACACACACACACACACACACACACACACGGGCCAGATATAATGGCTTGCTTTCATGCTTGCCGTAATTAGGCTTGGAGGAACATCATAAGGAAGACAGCCATGCATGTTGCATGTTTGCATTGCTGCTTTTAGTGTGAACTGGGGGAGATACAGTAGCTGCAGTCAGCACAGTGTGACACGATTGCTTTATGCCCAGTTTAGTGCGTCACACGGTGCACTCGTGCACCTCACAGTGATGGACTTCACTTTTTGTAGCCGCAGCTGTGACGACATTTCTCTCCCTCTCTCCCTCTCTCTCTCTCTCTCTCTCTCTCTCTCCCTCACTCTCCCTCTCTCTCTCTCTCCCTCTCTCTCTCTCTCTCTCTCCCCAGCTGCGGTCCGACACTTGTTTGATTTTTTTTTTTCCATTTCGGGCTTTGGTGGCGGCCGCCTCCGTTTCAGCGCGACGTTTGTTTTTTGCGAGAGGGCCTCATGTCTAATTCAGCGGATCTGCTCCGGCGTGTTCGCGCGCTCGCTCTCGGGAGACGCATAACTTATGCAGGCCGCTTTATCCCACTGCCCGGCGTGCTGGGGAGCGAGGGAGCGGCGGCCACGAGGCAGCTCCGACCCGCTGCGAAGTTTTAACAGAACAGCGTTCGAGACACTCATGCCAATGTTTTTTTGTTTTGTTTTGTTTTCTGCTCAATTTAGACGGCGAAACATATTGCAGCCGCAAAATTACGTCTCGGTGGATTAAAGGTCCCACGTTACAGCCGTTTTCAGATGTTTATTTTTCCACCAGCGGAGCAGTTTAGCATGATTAATTAGCAGGGAAAAAGATAAAACCCGATGTAGATCTCCAGAAAATGGTATATTTAGCATTCTGATTATACTGTCTTGGAGTTTAACCTGGGCGAGGGCAGGGTGTTTGTGCCCTCTGCGACATCACAAAGGGTCTGGTTGGCAGAATGTGTTGTTTCAGCACCAGCGATCAGACTTTCTTCTGATTCTTTGCTTGTCTCTGGTGCAGAAAGAAAATGAAGAAACAATACATAAATAAGCAGTTAAACACTTTGTTTTGAACGAGAAAGAAAGAAATATGAAATTACTGGGTTTCTTTGGTGAAGTGAATTATGCAGATTGAAAGGAAATGACGAGCTTAAAATTAAATTCCTGGTATACGTACAATAAAATGTTGCTTCTTGGATTTAGAGTTCGAATCAGTTTCTTTTTTCAAGGATTTTCCATTTCGAGGACTCGTTGACCCGTGGTTGAGCGGAAGGAGCTGCAACCTGTGGACTCTTCTGCTTCACGCTCAGCTAGCAGCTTGCTAGCGGCGAGCATCACCAGGAGTTTGTGAAGTCAGGGACAAAATCAATGTGTAGGGAAACGTCTCCCCCTGTCAGTCGTCAGATCCAGCTGAGAGAGTCGACACTTTCTGGAGGACAGTCGGAGCGGAAACTTGTAATCTTTCTTTCAATCAGTGCATCTACACCCAGCGACTGAGGTGCCTTCAGCTGTCTTCCTGGTACAATTCCCCACGTTGCCCCCCTCTCGGCCCTGGAAGAGCAGCGGAGCAGGGTCCTCCACATTGACGAGAGCCACCGGGAGAGAACCAGCACGGCTGCTTATACAAAATCAATATTGGTTGTGTTCCAGCAACTTCCCACTGAGTGACTGAATGTCTTCAGGCCTGAGCGGAACTTTAGTTGTGGCGAGAGAAAGTGTTGGCCGTTAAACAGCGAGGTTTCACGTTGTGCTCTAACTTAGATCACTATAGATGTGCAGGGTTGATGATGCAGGGTGAAATTCAAGAGATAAATGTGACATATTTTACTTCATATCTTTATTTTCCAACCCGGTGGAGTCGTCTGTCGTCCATCAGCTATCAGATAAAAGCAGAAAACGCTGCATTCATTGCAATATTGACTGGAATCTTTCATTATATCCACATTCAGGTCTTGCGACTCCAGCGCGGCTGCACTGGCACCCTTGATTATAAAAGAGTGCCGAACAGTTCCCGAAAAAGCCGCTTTAAGCAGTAAATGAGACGTTTCTCCTTTTATTGTGGCCTCGCCGCACTTTCTCTTCTCTTACTAGGTTGCCCTCGACAGTTTTAGACACTCACTATATTGTCGTCTGCCTTGTAATTAACAGGGTGAAACGTTAAAGGCACCAGATAGGAGTAAAAGAAAAAATGTCCCCCTCCTTTGGGGGTTTGTCTTAGGCTGATGTAGCGTCAGAAGCTCAAAGGTCCAGCAGTTAAACCCATTCTCAGACATTTAGCCCTCTGTTTACAGCCTGCAGAGCTGATGCTTTGTTGGACTTTCCGCATGTTTTTGGAAGGAAGAAAAACAAGACAGTCTGAGAGGGCGGAGTCAAAGTCTGGCTGCTGGCTTTCTCCGTAACCCGGAGGTGGTGTCAGTGCCCTGTGTGATGTCACAAAGGGGGCTGATGATCAGGCCTGTGTTTCAGAACACACACACAAACACACACACATTCACTTTCTGAACAGCAGCGTAAACATAGGAGGCAGCAAAACAGTAGTTTCTCATTTCCGCAGGTTCGCTCACAGGCTGGAGATATTATATTACAGTTGGAAAACAATAAACCTTTGACATTTAGGGGATTTTGGAATAAATGAGGAAACTCATGCGCAACCATGTGTCGGAGCGAGACGGAGCGGCTGAAGGTTGAAACAGAGCCGCTCTCAGCCGAGGCAACTTCATAGGAGTCTCAAAATGTCATCGGTGGGATTTTAAGATGCAGGGAGTCAATCTGGGAGCTGAAGGAACCTCTGCCGCGTCGGTCCGGCTTTGGTCCCGCCCCAACTCCACCCGACCACTGAAGTAAACTCTTTTGAAACTGGTATGAAAATTCAGCTCCAAACTGCAGATTCAGGTTCCTCGTGGCGCCGCCGCCGCTCAGCTGCTCTCTCTTTTTTTTTTTTTAAATGTACATTTCTTTTTTTTTAATCTCCAGCGATCGGCTGTCGCTGCGTCTGCGGCACCTTTGCCGAGGTGAATAAAGGGAGTCGGAGCCGGCAGGTGTAACGGAGACGCCACTTTGTTCCCGCTGATCTGCCCCAGAAGCTGCCACCCTGAGTGAGCGGCCGATGAAGCTCTGCGTCGACGCTGCTAACTCGGCGCCGTCGTATCCACCGTCGCTTTTAATCATTCTTGAGAAAATGTCACCGAGTGAAGAGGTGAGACTCGGCCCAGGTCGGTTTCCTGAGACAAGAACCCAGTAAAAAAAAAAGTTCACTTTTCTCAGCTCCTCTCAGCCTCCAGCAGTGAGCCCACATGGCATTTTATTTTTATTTTATTTTTTTTAAAGTGCTGCCATTATTAATACTTCTCCCAACAAAGGTAATTAGGTTGGAAGCGGGCAGCTCAACAGCACTTTGGTTACAAAAACAACTTTGAGCCTTAATTTAATCCCTTTCTAAGCTTTAAAATAATAAATGAAATAACTTTGTAAAACGGTATTTATTTTTATTTATATGTAGTTTTTGAAATGTGTCTGTGTCAAAGGCCAAGACGCTCATCAGAATCCTACCAAAGAAAGACAGAAAATAAGAGCTCCTTCTAGCCGTTGCTCTTATGACTACCAGATAAGTCTGGCGAACCGGAAGAAAAAAATATGCAGGACATTTTCCCGATGCTGTAGCAGGACGCAACGATTCAGCACAAAACTGGTGATGCAACACTGGACAAATGGTACAGAAACAAAATTATCTGGATTATTTTAAAGAAACAGTTTATAGGTATAGCCAGTTATCCCAATGTGTCCAGTCGTTGAACCAGCAGAGAACCAACACGGCTGCAAGGATAACATGCAAATTGTGTTCAGGATGACCCCGGACCCAGGAATGGAACCCACAACCTTCCTGGTAGAAGTACAATAAATCTCAGTCTAATGTCTCCTTAACTTTGTAAATCTGTATTGTGTAAAGGCGCTTTAATTACTCCAGGACCTTGTCGGTTCGGCGCTGCTTTGCTCTCGCTCTGCTCTGAGGCCGTTTGAGAGCTCGTCTCTCTGAGGCGGCGTCTCCTAAATAAAGCCGCCAGACGAGCCCATAAGTCGGTTCTCCTGTCGGCCCGACGCGAAGGCTGGGAGGTAAACCGATGTGGCAGACCCAAAAACGTCGCCCCGAAGCTTCGCGCTCTCTCTCTCTCTCTTCTCCCCACTGCGTGAGAGAGACGACTCTGCCGCTCGACGCGTGTCCTCGCCACTCAGCGGCTGATAGAAAAGCCATTTTGTGCCCAGACCTCTTCTTCCTCATCTTCTTCCTCTTCTCCAGCAGCCCCGCTGGGAATTCATCCGTCTGAGAGGGAAGGAGGCGGCGGCGGCTGCCGTCGGCCGTCACATCCGATCAGCCCGGCTCATCTGGAGCCTCTCCTCTGCTTTTATCAGACGAGACAGAGAGTCGGGGGGGTGGGGTGGGGGGACGCGCCCAATATTGCGAGCGCCTGCCGCCGTCTGATTGGTCTGCGTTTGCCCTCGGCTGACGGGGCGAAGGCAACGGAAAAATGCGCCAAAGAGTAATTGCGGGGGGGGGGGCCTTTCGGTGCGACTCTGAAGACAAGGAGCAGATGGATTTATGGACGCGGCCTTTAATTTTAAATCTGCACGCCGCCGACGGTAAATCAGCGGCGGCCCGAGGAGCCTCGCTGTAATTAATCCTCTCATTTAGAAACACGCAAACAGGAATAAATGAGTGCAACACCATGTAGCGGCCTGACTTCAGAGAGACTGATGGTGTGTGTGTGTGTGTGTGTGTGTGTGTGTGTGTGTGTGTGTGTGTGTGTGTGTGTGTGTGTGTGTGTGTGTGTGCAGGCGTTCATGTCTTGCACACTCAACATGCAGAGCTCTGTTGTGCGTTTCTGCTGTGTTGTGCCTCTGTGCTGCATATTTACACCAACAGAAGCATGTTTTGTGTTACCCTCAGGATGAGGCAAGACAAAGACACGGCTGTTTCTTCACTTGTGTGTGTACATGCATGTGTGTGTGTGTGTGTGTGTGTGTGTGTGTGTGTACATGCATGTGTGTGTGTGTGTGCATGCCTGCTTCTATCAATGGAAGAAGAAGCAGCAAGAGACGAACCAGGCGCAAGTCATTAGCAAAAAAAAAAGAAAAAGAAAAAAAAACAGACTCAGTTGACGTGACGTTGCTGCAGCGCCACCACCAGGCCTGTTTTGAAGCTCGCTTTGATAACGCTGCAATAAATCATTGGTGTTTACAGTGGTTGGATGTATAGGAGGCGGTGCAGCAGGAGTCGCACTGGTAGCAGCTGCAGCAGGACAGTGAAGGTGTGCTGGTGTCTGTCTCTCCTGTTTCATCCAGCAGAGTCTCTGCCGAGTGTCTCTGCTGAGTCACTCTCACCTCCCACACGCTCACAAAGACACCGTCTCACACTTTCTGTCCCATCTGGGCTCTCCTTGCATCGCTGCGAGTCCCTCTGTCTCCTGGAAGCTTCTCCTGCCCTCCCTCGATGCCTCTTCGCTCATCCACTCTGTCTTTTTAGCATTTTTATAGCATCCGCCCATGTATTGATCCCCTCGCTAATAGAGGTTTGATAAATGGCTTTGCATCCTTTGGAGCTTGATGCCTGACGAGTTGGTAGTCTTAATATTTGAAGGACTGACAACAGTGATATTTTAGTGTCTCAAAAATACCTTTTTGCACCTGCAGGGTTTTTGGAGCCGCCCTTGTTTTGCTCTCTTTTCGAAAACGCTCGGAAACAAGACATTGTTTCAAGGAAACTAGGCAGTCATTTTTTAGCTGTGATAATTTATTGCACACATCCCATACACTGCACTCTCAGATGAAAACGGCTTTAATGTTATATATATCTATATATATATATATATAGATATATATATATAGATCTTCTAGCTGATGAACTTTTCACAAGCTGACTGAACGATCGATCTGAGGGGCTAATAGGTTTGTTGATTTGTCTTTGCCAGGTGTTCAAGGACAAGGTGCTGGAGCTCGGAGAGAAGCTGCTGCCGGCCTTCAACACGCCAACGGGAATCCCCCGGGGAGTCATCAACCTGGGGAGGTGAGTCTCTGCACTGGCCTTCACCTCCAGCTCTGCTCCCCGACAGAGGGGAGTCAACGCTAATCAGCAGTCCATCACTGTGGGGAAAACATTTTTAACGACAGTCCTGTTTCCCAATTTCCCAGTTTTGTTTTTCTCCCGAGATGTTGTTGATTTGTGATGTGAACAAATTTGTCTAGGGCGGAAATTTGTCTCATAAAACCGAGGTTTACTGCCAAGGCAGCCAATCTTTATATCTATGTTTGTGTCCAGACTGAAATGAATCCATGTTCACAAATACACTGGTTTTTAAAAAAAAAATATTTGCGCGGTTAATAATTGAGTTGTGACTTCTGAATTTCTCTGCAAACATCAGTTGGCATCAGCGTCGAGCTGTTCAGCTCTAACCGTTCCCATAGAATGTCAAGCAATAAAAATAAAAATGCAAGTGGCACATTTCCATTAGGCAAGTTGACCCAAATTAAGAAGGCTACGTAAAACGTAGTGACATCATTGGGCAACGGCACAAGGCAAACACTGTCAAGAACGGCTGGCACAGTTTCCTTTCACGAGTGAGGCGGAGGAGCCCCCCACCGTTCACGTGGCTAACACAGTGATGCTAACAACCAAGTTTTCCTGCTGGTTTTAAATCTTCGCTACGTCAGACGTTTAATTTGACAAAACTTCTTTCCATAAAACATTTTGTGCATTAGTGGTGAAACCAGTTAACGACTAGAGGAAAGTCAAGGACAACCTGATTGATGTTACAAGACTGAAATCGCTGAATTTGCCCCCATTTTACCCCAAAACACAAATTACAAATTAGGTGCCACGTTATGAGTCATATCGCGCGAGAAGCCTCAGATGCTTATCTTAATTTAATTAGCCGCAACCGCAAGCTTTTATGGATTGTTTTAAAGGCTTTGATAAATCCCACCGTATAGCACCGCCCCCTCCCGGTCCTCTTATTTTCTAATCTGATGAAGGAGTTCCTGGCAGTGCCGTTGCCGCCGTCCACCTGCTACCAATTAACCCGGTAGTCGGGCTGGACAGCTGCTGGCAGCTTTAATTACCTTATTCTGCTGCTAATTCCTGCTACATCGCTAGCGTTTGGCCCGTGGCGCAGATTGGAGGCGGGAGTGCGGCCGCTCAGAGCGCTAGCCATGTTGTGTGTCAAGGGGAAAACAGGCAAGCTGACCCGAATTTGCACGCACTGGTCTGATAAAAGAACACATGCGTGGATAAATAATTATACTCTTGCTGTGGACCAGTACATCCTTGATACAGTATGTGTGAAATTGTGATATGTAATATTTAAAGAAAAACAACCACAAGATATATTAAGTTAATGATAGTAATTCATTTTTTACACTACAGATATTTTATTTAATATTTTTGCTTTTGTGTCTATCCATTATTCAATAAATTCGAGAATTCCCTAAAATATAGATTAATGTTTTGTTTGTTAAATTTTAAAAAATGACTCTGAGCACATCATCCTTCATGAAGTGTTAGCAAAGTGTTCCATAATAATAAATCATGTCCTTCTTGTCTTTAGGAAAGTAATCTGAGCGCTGAGATCTTGGGATGTTTTTTTTCTATAGTTAATCGAATAAAAAGAAGTAGTTGCAAAACAAAGGTTTCATGAAAACAAAAAATAATGGCAAAAAAAATAGTTGTAAAACCCCACTACGACTGGTACATAAAAGCCCAACATTCCCATAGACTGGTCGGATGTGACTGGAGCCAAAACACTCAATGACACCAAACTTTCATGGGCACGGCCGCCTCTTTGATTCCCGCCACCTGCCTTCATCTCCTCCCACTCACATCGTCCTCCTCTTCTCTCAAGTCGAGATTTCAATTCATTGCCGTCGATCTTTGATCTCCTAAGACTTGAAAGTGTCTGCTAAATGCAAATAAGCCCCTTTCCTGTAATCAAAGGCGCCTGTTTGCATTAGCGCGGCGTCTCCGAGATGACAGGTGGACAGAATCTGAGTTCTTTACGGCGTTGATAGCCAAGCTATGTTAGCGAAGCCCAGCAGGGACGGCCGCGTTAATTCAGCCGAGTGTTCAGAGCTTCCGTCAAACTGCTGGTATATACGTCCCTTTGCTGCCACGTCGAGTCGAGTCAAGTTGAGGTTAATGAAGATTTCCTTCTGCATCAATCACGGCTGGCAGGAGGCTTCGCGGTAGATGACGGCAAAAGGTTAATCTGCGGACACCTAATGTGTTTATTTAAGCCGAAACAAATCATATGCGTCTGACAGCCTCTTATAAATGTTTATGGCGATGCCCGCTAACATAAAACGCCAAATTAACTTTCAGGGAAATTAAAAAAGATGGCAGATGGAACGTTTCCAGAATCCGTTGGTTTCATCGTGTTCGTCCATCCAGTAGATGAGCCAACAGAAGTCTTTGGAGAGAGGATGCGATGCTTGGAAGGCGATTGGGCGAATGATCCGTCTGTCGCGTTTAACCCAACCAATCGTGATGCATAAAATAAACACCCTGTGGCTAGCTGGCATCTGTGCACCACAGGGAACTGAAGGAACTTCTGCCAAAGCCAAGAAAGTCCGTCAAGAAAAAGCTTCAGTTTCTTTTCTTTTTTCTTTTTAAATGTTATTTTAGCGTGGCATTCCAGACTGGCAATATTGGATTTCAGAGATGAATTCTGATTGGTTCCTGTTGCATTTTAAAGGTTACACGCGTGGCAGCGACCTGCCATACTTATCTTTGTGGGCGTGGTCTTTATTGCAGTGGCACCAGTTGGAGTTGGGGCTGGGCCTCAGCCGGGAGCTCCATCCTGGCCGAGTTTGGGACCCTCCACCTGGAGTTCATGCACCTGACGGAGCTCTCCAGGAGCCCCATCTACAAAGAGAAGGTGGGACTCACATTTACCTTTTTAACAGCTTCACAGCTCGCCAGCGGATGAACGGAGTGGCACAATCAAAACCATAACTCGCTGTTGCTGATGATCCCCTCAGGTGATGAACATCAGGAAACTCTTGAATAAGATTGAGAAACCCCACGGCCTCTATCCCAACTTCTTGAGTCCAGTCAGCGGCAACTGGGTCCAACGTAAGTGTTATTATATATCACACTGGGTTGCAAATGTGTGTGTTTGAAGGGTTTACTTTGTATCAAAGGTCTGGACTCTCATTGGAGCAGCACACGTGTCGTTTTTGTCTCAACATTGTCCTTCAAAGCCTGTTAATTCCATCCGGACCATTTCTTGCTGTCTGCTCAATTTCATAGCGCCTGTGTTTCCCAACTCTACCTCACGATCTTGCTGTTTTGTATGCAAAGTCTCATCTTTCCAATCGTTTGCCGTCGTTCAAACTCCCTCCTTAAGCTCCGACGCCTCTCACACTCTCAGCTCTCCGTCTGTGTATATTCTTTCATTTTTTTTAATATCGCCCTTGTAGCCACGGCAATATGACTCCCAACGCTCTGGGTTATTAAAATGATAATGGATTCAATTACTTTAGGAAATTGAATCTTTACCGGATTTACCTGAGATGAGGCGGAGGCAAGAGGAAAAATTAAAAAAAAGTAAAGTGTACAATTGAAGCAGGGAATGAAAGGCCGGGTAATGTGCATGATGACTGAGGCCAATTGTGGTGGGTGAGGATGAAGAGAAGCGAAAAATGACGCATGTTTACTCCCGGAATAGGCAGAAGAAATCTTGGCTGTGCAGCCGCGCCTCATCAGTCATTGTCAAGGACAAACGCATGCTGCGGCGGCAGTAACCTTTGCGTGGGAGTTTTGGCGAAGCCGCGTGTTCGTGCGACGAGAATCAGCGAATAGATTTGGCCTCCTGCACGCCGCCTCCTCCTCCGCAGCAGGAAAAAAGAAAAAAACATATTCATCTCCATGAATTTGAATGTCGTTCCCTGGAGGGCGACGCAGAGAAAAATCAACAGCCACTTGTTTCAATTACCTCTCACACGTATGAAGTGTGTTACACAATACATAGGTCTCCAAAGACTTGGCTCGGGCCACGGCTAGCGGTGAGTGCATCACACGCAGTTTAGGGCCCGGAACATCCGAGAAAAGGAGGACAGGAGTGGGAAAAAATGGTACATTCGACACGATCGGTCACTGGAAAGAAAGTAAGACACTGGCAACTTGATCATTGTGGCGCAAACGCGGATCATGTGACATGATGTCGATGTTCTACTGGTACATTTCAAAGGTCCTGCTTTTTTTACCATGACTCCCTGACAATCTGTCTCCTAAATAATATTTAGTAGTCCGTTGAAGTCCACCCTTTACTTTATCAAGTGGCTCAAGTTCTCCAAGAAGAAAGTGCGCTAAAACATGCACTTCTGTCTCTGCCGCCGCCATTTTGTGACATCACAAAGGGTGCTGACTACTACCCCACGTTTAGCGACATGCACGCCCAGCCGGGTGTTGGCTCCGCCCCCCCGAGACCACCTTTTTTTTCTTTGTCCAGCGGTTTCAGCAGAAAACCATGAAAACCTAGTATTTTAGCATGGAGGATGCACACAAAGGGTTAAACCTGCGGTTGAAGTCCAGGATGAAAAGTTAAAATCTGAAAATGGGTTCAATGTGGAACCTTCCACCTTGATTTTTTTTTTCAGTACCCTTTCTTGTAAAAACGAGCTTCTTGTTTCACGCTGCTCCTCAGATCACGTGTCCATCGGAGGCCTGGGGGACAGCTTCTACGAGTATCTGATTAAATCCTTCCTGATGTCAGACAAGACTGACGATGACGCAAAGAGGATGTACTACGACGCAATGGAGGTACGAACAGGTCACGATCTGATAGTGCAGTAGGTCACGGTCGCCGTTAGGTAATAACACTGGCGCTAATGAAGCCTCATTTGCATATATAGTGAGTGTGAGGTCGTTTAGGTTTTAGTTCAGCATTATAAGCCAATGACAGTGAGCACCACTAAGTAAAGAGGAGTCCTTCTCTTTTTTTAATGGAAAACGGTGACGTGAGTATTTGATCCTGAACCATTTCTTCCGATAAAAGGTGTTTTTGTCTTTTTTCTGGAGTTTTCTTCTGAAGGTAAGATCCAGGCGACCCCTGCGACCCCTGCAGGCGCAGGAGGAAGCGTGTGTAGAAAATGGATGGATCGAGGGAATGGTTTCTCCCGTGCGGACGTTTAACAGCCGATCACAGGAAGTTGGACAGAATCAGCCATCGAGTGATTGTGTCGTTGATAGTTTGTGAATTGCGACTAGCGACCGCCGATGAATCTGTTTACGGCTCCTCCGGCCGTCAAGCCTCCGCATGAAAGAGAATGAAAAAAAAAAATGTTTTACGTCACGTCGGGCTGAATGCCGCAGAGAGAGAGAGAGAGAGAGAGAGAGAGAGAAAAATGTGAGGCATGTATAATGTATAGATGTTCCTCTTCTTCCTGTACATCTCCCTCTGTAGCTGAGCAGGGCGTGCGTGTGTGTGTGCAGCTGAACCAGAAGCCTCTGATGTAAAGCGTCGCGCTGACTGTGATTATATGCATCAGCGTTGTTGTCCTTGTTCTTCAGTCAAAGCGTGTTATTCAACACCGAGAAGCGTAACGGGGTCGCCGTGACACCATCACGACCAACGCGACCTGAGCAGCAGTGCCGCGACCCTCGCCGCCGCCCCCGCCCCCGCCCCAACGCCACAGATGCGCGTTTCCGACGGTTCCCCGAGCGGGACGGCGGCGCTCTGCTCGCGGCAGGCAGGGCCAGAGTGAGGCCCGTTCCCTCCGGCTGCAATTATCGTATCACAGACAATAAGTTAAACTCGCCGTGGAGAGTTCCTCACTTTTCATCAGAGGGTCAAAGCCAGAGGCACGACTGCTAATTACAGACTCGCGCTCGTCCCCTGGGACCCGGCATTTAAATGGCCGAGAGCTCCGCCCCCTCCCCCCTCCCCGGCTCCGCACCACCACCACCACCACCACCACCACATTATCTCGCGGGCTGAAGGCTCACTCAGGGATGCGAGGTGAGGCCATGGCACAGCTCATTACGGCCGGCATTTAAATAAAAGAGTAGATTACTAATTAAAACAGGTTTTAATAAGAAAACATTTTTTGAAATCATCCAATCCGGCCGGCCGCCACTGCAGCTGCTGCCAGTAACAGAAAACAAATTCAACCTTTTAAGAAGTGTTATTTGTTGTTATTTTTCTGACAGCTTTTTATTTTGGTTAAATGATGGAGGTTTGGCCTTCACGCAGCATTTTTGAGTCGGGATGAAATTTTTGCAGAAAGGTTTGTTTTCCAATTTGTGTTTTTAATGTGAAATACGGTAATTGGAACTAGAAATTGGAATAAATCTGCAAATGTTTCACTTTCATTTCACCTGTTGTTCATACGCCCGACTGTGAAAGTAAGACAGAAGAGTAAGACTGCGGTGCAGCGGCGCCTTGCAGGGTTTTCTCTCAGAGAGAGGAGGCTGCGGGTCTTTCTGCGTGGGAGTTGCATGTTGCATCCCTGTGTCAGATCTGGCAAAGTAACAGATAGGTGGCGCTGTGGTGGGAGGCGGTGAGTCGAACAGAAGAAAAGCCACTGAGAAACAATCTGCGTCTTGCCTTCGGTCCGGTTACATTGTCATGATTACTGTCATTATTCTTAAATATTACTCACTCTGCAGGCCATTGAAACCAACCTGGTGCAGAAGTCGCCCGGCGGTCTCACCTACCTGGCCGAGTGGAGGGGCGGCATCCTGGACCACAAGATGGGCCACCTGGCCTGCTTCTCCGGCGGGATGATCGGCATTGGGGCCGACGACGGGGCGCCGGAGAAGAGGCAGCACTACCTGGACCTGGCCGCCGAGATCACGCACACCTGCCACGAGAGCTACAGCCGCTCAGGTGGGTGGCGGGGGGGGGGGGGGGGGGGGGGGGGGGGGGGGCGGATACTCACACGGACACTTCAGCTGGAACTCCTCTGAATGTCATCACACTCAGAATTCTCAGTTGGAATATTTTAAGCTTATTCAAAACTCTTATTTAGCTCAACATGACGAGTCTGATGTGGGTTAATCACCCAGTGCTACACTGAGACTTTTCCCAGATGAGTTCACACTGACTGTTTAAACTTTGCCGTCAATCGCAACAACTCTGGTACTCAAAACCTGGTTTCTTTTGCGTCACGTCCCTGGAAAACAATGCAAGGTTTCGGCTTTCGTACAACTTCAAGAAGAAGAAGAAGAGGAGGAAAAAGAAGTAGAAGAGGTCCCGGTGGCAGCAGGTTAAATATGTAGAAATGCATGTTTAAAATTCAAAAGGCTTGTTAGCCTTTTATTTTCTCTCTCGCCGCCCGATTTATTCTCATTGGCGCCACTCGGGCGGAGAAACAACGGAGCCGATAAGCAGCAGCGGTGGAAACAAATTGAATCTCAATTGTTCTCACTGTTGGCGATAGCCAACATTGATCCGTCCTAAACACCGGGCAAAACACACACCGCTGCGATTCAGGAAGTGAAAAAAAAAAAAAAACATCACAAAAACAAAAGTGAGCGATGTTGGCGAATCACAGATAAATGATGAAAGTTGAAATTTACTGTGCTTTCAGCAGAAGTGGTTTTACTCAGAGAGACTGACTGACCTCGGGGGAGAAAGTCACGCGTGCAATAAAAAAAAAAAAAAAAAGAAAAAAAAAAAAGAGGCAACAGTTGCCAGAAAAATTGTTTCCCACATTTTTAATCCCTCCTCTTTTTTGTCAGGTTCTCTGTTTGATCTCCTCCCTGCCATCTGTCTTGGCCCTGACAATAATCTCCTCTGCTAATTTTCAAGCTCCTTCCATCCACCAACTCCGCCTACTTTTTAAAATTATTATTATTTTTTTTAATTTCTTTTCCTCCTCACTTCCTCTTTAGGTGGGTTGTTCGCTCTCATCTACCAAGTTTTTTTTTTTTTCTTCCCACATCTCCTAGTGAGCTAATGTGATCATGTAACAGGTTCCTTGACGTGCTTGGAATACTTTTGATCAGCACGGCCCCAGAAGGCTTCCCCGGCTCCTCTTCCTACTCATCCACCAGGTTTTCTTTTTTTCTCCGTCATTAAAGCCGCTGGATGGTGCTTAGCGGCTCTTAGATTAGCTGTCGGGAGAGAGTTCTCGTGCGTGTGTGTTGGCTCCCGCTTAAAGCTGCGTCTTTAATACTGATAGCATAAAAAAAAAAAAAACTCGACTTCTGGAGCCCTTCTGGATCGCTGCCATCATCACACACACGCACAGATTGGTGCTGGGAAATCTCAAAGCGAGTGGCGAGAGGAGAGTTGAGACAGAGAGAGAGAGAGAGAAAAGGTTGCCGACTTTGGAGAATGAGTGGTGATGCACTCCTAATGCAGAGTGCAACGTGCCTATCTGCCAGATGAAGAAGCTAATATGGATAGAGCAACTTGAAAGAGACGAGGCGCCACTCAGGGCTGCCGCTTCGCATCCCGGTGCCAAAATATGAAACTGGCTGGCTGCTCCCGTCGCCACCTGCTGGGAGGTTGGTGGGATTTAAGACAACGCGCCAGATTTGCACGCATCCGTGGGATTGACGTCCCCAAGCCGAGCACGTTCACGAAAGATGGAAAGCGATTGGTGTCGATTTTGAAAAACCGGTCCAATCGGATTATTTTGCTGATATTCTAGCCAGTAGGTTGCAACGCGGCACTTCCTGGTGGTGACCCTCCATCGCTGCTACCAACCCCAGAATTACGTGTGAAGTCCTGAACAGCCTGGATCAACCAATCAAACAGGACTCAAGCCATGTCATGTCATGTCAGCAAGGCCACGTTCAGACTGCCAGCCAAAATCAGATGATTAGCCAATCCAGATTGAAACCGGATGGCCCGTTTGTAGTCTGAACAGTCACAAATCACATGAAATCCAATTTTTGCGAAACGGATTGAAACCATCTGCGGGAGGTAGTTTCAAATGGCATTTGGACAGATGCGTCTCAGTGTGAACAGCTCCAAACACACCGATGGGTTCTGACTGTCTGTGACGTCACTCTACACGACGCAAGAGCCAATGCGCCAGACCAGAGGGGGCGCCATTCCAGGTGCAGAGCTGTAACGTAATGCAGCAGATAGAAGCAGTAGAAAGCAGCAGCAGTCCCTGGACAGAGGAGGAACCTCATTGGCTCATCAGTGTGTGGGGAGATACTGCAGCTCCATTCAAGCCAAGCTCCAGGCCATGTATGGCAACATTGCCGTCGCAGTTATATGACGTCACACACTACACGCTATGCTGGACGCCTCGGCTCCGACGTCGTTGCTACAGAAACCTGTCAGATGGGTCAATAATGTGGCCCAGTCTGAACAGAGCCACATCCCATTTGGACACTTGCTAAAAACAGTATGGACAGTCAGACAACCCTAAAAATTTGGATTTGAGAAGAAATCTGATTTAAATCAGATTTGCCTGCAGTCTGAACGCAGCCAAAGTCCACTGAACACTGGCAAAGCCCCAACCAGTTTCTTTCCATTCTGACCTCTGGCCCCTGACATCAACGAGGTATTTTCCTCGACACGACTGCCACTGATGACGACTGACGATTCAAGTGTTTTCTGTTGTTTGTGACTGTTCTCTATAGACCTTTGTGATGAGGGGAAATCCCAGTAGATGAGCAGCAGTTTGTGAAACATTCTGACCAGCAACAGCCATGTTCACCACATTCAAAGTCACTTCAATTTCCCCTTCTTCTTTTTTTTTTTTTTTTTTTTTTTTATCAATTCTGATGTTTGTTTTTTGAGCCCCAGCAAGTCACCTTCACGTCTGAGTGCACCGAGTAACTGCCATGTGATTGGCCAATTAGCTGTGTTGTGTTAACAAGTGATTGAACACCACGCCTAATAAAGTGGCCAGTGAGCGTGCGTGCAAGTTTGCAGCTCTGGGATTCAGTTTGCAACCCACACTCCAAATCCTCGACCCGCATCCTGACCTTCTGTGCATCGTACCAAGCCTCAGCAGTTGTTGCTAGGCAGACTTACTGGGATAGGTTATAATGAGGTTATACAGGTCACTTACCCTGTGTACTGGTGTGTAACACGCTGTCCATCCGGAGAAAGCTCCTACTGCATCACCTCCTGTTTTTGTCACGTTGTTCTATGCTGTATTTTTCCCTGGATGCAAAATCTCAGCAGAGAGTATTTTTCTGTTTGTTTATTTGTTTGTTTTTTTCCCCTTTGTGTTGTGCAGATCGCAGGGCTCCACCCCTGACAAATGTACAATTTTAGGCCACGGTAAATAGAATTCACTTGAATCGGACTTGAAAGCTCTGACCCACTTTACACTTTTGTTTTGCAGCCAGCCCGCAGTAAATAATTCAAGTCCGTGGGATTGTGTTGGACAGTGAATAATGTAATGTGTGTTTTTCTTTTTTGCTTTCCTGGCTTGCTCAAGTGCAAACCAGCCGACCCTGCTGTCAGTGACACTGATTCTTTTATTTAAAGCACTCATGCCTGTACAGAAAGTGGGAATGGGTCGGGTCCTAAAATGAATTGACAATCAGTTTCCACTGGTTCGCCAACTGGTAGAATAGAAGCCAGACCAATGTTGAGTTATTGTAATGACTAAACTAAAAATGGAAAAGCTGTTGTTTTTTTTCCTTGATTAAATGGCTCGTCCCCATTTAGTTAGCATAGTATTGTGCCTTCTAAATGTAAATTCTTTCCTTGTTTTTTTATTTATAGTTCATGGCTAAGTGGATTAAATAACGATAATCACAATAAGGTGATTTAAGAAGAGAGAGCTTAAAAAAAAGGGATTTCCTAATATTTCCTCTGGTGTGAGACACATCTCTCCTGCAGACAGCTGGAACGCTACAATAATCACTGCTGTCCACTTTAGCTCAGTAACACAGAGATGAATAAGTAAAGAGGAGAAGAAAAAAAAAAAGCCCTCAGACCATCTGGACATCTCTTTCTGATTCAACCTCGCCTTCTCAAGACTGTGATCTTTAGTTTTTGAGGAAAAAAAATGAGAATGAAGGAGGAAAAAAAAATATCAAAACATCAAAGCGTACAGTCGCGCACACACAAAAAAAAACTGTTTTATTCTGTATCATTTTTTTTGCTTACTCGTCTTTTTTTCTGCCTCCGTCAGAGACCAAACTGGGGCCCGAGGCCTTCAGGTTTGACAGCGGAGGTGAAGCCACGGCCACCAGGCTGAGCGACAGATATTACATCCTGAGGCCAGAGGTCATCGAGAGCTACATGTACATGTGGAGACTGACCCACGACCCCAAGTACCGGGAGTGGGGCTGGGAGGCAGTGGAGGTGAGACACGTTTGCCAGCAGTGGGACAAAAATGCAACTCACACACAATCTGTGCTGTTAATCTCGTTCTCATCTGCAAATACAATGCCAGCGCACACATTCAGTGTCGCACGTCATACCGCATTGAGAGAAATTCATTTTTCAATACACTGATCATGCTGGACGTAATGACGAATGGTCCGAAGGGGGCGGAGCCAGTAGATGGCCAGGGGTGTGGTCACTAACCTTGGAGACGTCTCTCCGTTTTGTATCCTGCTGGGCCTGATACTCAAAATATGCTTCAATAGTCCAATAGAGTTGTAAAAAAAAAAAAAACTGCATATTTAGCAGTTTACTGACACTTTGTTTGCAGCAAAAACAAATGGGTCTCGAACGGGTGGAGCCAGCGCCTGGCTTGGTCGAGTGGGCACAGACGCATGTTGTTGCGAGAATTTGTTCCCGGAATGTATTTTGCGTAATCTTAAAGAGGCATCAGTGCCGGCGTGGCCCCTCAAAGAGAGAGTAGAGAGAGTAGAGAGAGAAGAGAGGTCCCTCTGTGGGAGGCTGTTGTTAAAATGGGGCTTCAAACACTTCACAAGATGCTTCATTTCTAAAGGATTTTGCCTCTTTAAAAGAAGTAAGTGGAGGCGGGTGCAGAGCGTCTCATCTCGCTTTTGTTGCGAGGCGAGGAAAAAAAGGTTTGGGGTAAAGTGAAAATAATAGCTGGGACCCCCCCCAAAAAAAATAGAAATAAAATAAAGCTCCTATGAAACAGTTCCGAAATGTGACAGGGAAGCTGATGACAGAGCGGGCTGAGCCTCAGAGACGGGGACGAGGCTAGAAATGTGGAATATCTGCAAAGAAGACTCCCCCTCTCCTCCACTCCCCCCGCCCCCCCTCCCATAACACACCTGGCTGAATGTGATGCAGTGAATAATTTAAGAGAGAGATTGGGTGCATTTTGTTCCTTTTCACTCTCCAGGTGGTGGCCGAGGCTCTGATTTACTACAAAAAAAAAAAAAAAAAAAGAAGGCGGCGCTCACGCTCCTACTATGTCAGGCCCCTTTAACAGCCCCAATTACCCTCAGCCAGGTTCCCTGATATTATGTGGCAGTATACATTAGCGTGTGGATGGAGCAGCCCCACCGGCAGCAGCAGGGTGAGGGTTGGGCGGCGGAGCACCGTTATTAGCGAGCGCCAGCCGACGGGACATTAGCGGCGGTAAAGTACTGGCACGATAGATTCCGCGCCAATTTAGCGAGCGGCGACGCGGCGAGATCGGCCGGACGACTTTTGACGGGGCCGTTAATTATCAGCCACAAAGGTTGAAAGCGGCGCGCCGCGTCTTCCGCCCGCCAACGCCGACACATTAACACGGCGAGGTCTCGGTTAATTAGGGGGCGCCGCAGCCGGGCCTTTGTCAACGGGGTAATAGCATGCTAATCCTCGGCGGCTAGCTCAGACACTCTCCATTAGCCCCTGTCAGATTTAGCCTGGCTCGGGCCTCAACTTGGAAGGGGTCGGCAGAGTTCATACTCCTTTTTTTTTTTTTTTAAATAATAAATGGCTGTGAACTTACGATGAGCATCATCGCGAGAGTCATTATCCCAAAGGCCTCCAGGAACCTGCAGGAAACAGCATGTCTGTAGCTTCTGCATGTTTGAAAAGGGCGGAGTCTGTAGTCGCCAACCTGGGAGAGGTAACAGCGACGCTTCGTCCTTTTGTGACATCACACAGGGCCGATCTCCATTATCAAGATCGCTCTCTCTGCTTGTGGCAGATGTCGTGGGGTGAGGAGCAAGAAATATGGGTAATAGTTGATGAATGTGTTGCTTGAATCAAATTAAATGCATCTGAAATAGTGGTAGTGGTAGTAGGAGGGGACAAATCTAAATGTAACAGTAAAGGATTTGAAAATGAAGAAGGCCATGGGTGATTAAAACGTGTTCATGGGGAAGCCCTGGGCCCAGAATGTCTGAGAACTGCTGGTTTCTGTCACAGTGCAGAGGTGAACAAGGCCACGCCCACCAGAGAAATAGAAAAAAACAAGAGTTTTTTTTTATGTGTACAGACTTGAAGACATGTACTTTCTCCAGGGTAGCATGCATATATGTATGTGTATGTGTATGTGTGTGTGTGTGTGTGTGTGTGTGTGTGTGTGTGTGTGTGTGTGTGTGTGGTGCTATACTGTGCAATCATGCTTTACAAGTGCACTGGAACACACACGACTCTCTCATTTGCTCCAGGATGATTCCATAAATGTTGCATTAACTGTGACATTAAATAACAAATTATTACCAATTCTATTCAATTTCTTATTTTTATTTATTTATTTGTTTATTTATTTATTTTTGCTAGTGTGCACCGCAGTCTCATACGTACTTGTGTGCTTGCGGTCTGGCCTGGTTGGTGATCAGGGCTTGTGTAAGAGGCGTGTGCAGTGCACCAGTTGTCCTTGCATTATAGATGTGAGCGACCTTTTTCCTCTGTTGCTGACATTTATTGATGTCTGCTGTCAGGCCCTGGAGCAGCACTGCAGGGTGGAGTCGGGCTTCTCAGGCATCCGCGACGTCTACACCACGGCGGTCAGCCACGACAACATGCAGCAGAGCTTCTTCCTCTCCGAGACGCTCAAGTAAGTCCCGCCTCCTCCTCCTTCTTCTCCTCCTCCTCCTGGGAGTCCTCCTGTTTTTCTCCCTCCCTTCCTCTGCCTCCTCACGCTCTTCCTCCCCCTCCTCCCCCTCCAAATCCTCATCCTCCTCATTCTTCTTCCTCCTCCACCCCTTCTCCTCTTCCTCCCCCTCCCTTCTCCTCCTCTCACACTCCTCCTCTTCCTCCACCCCCTCACTCTCTTCATCCTCCTTCTCACACTCCTCGTCCATATCTACCTCCTCCTCCTCATCTTCCTCACACTCTTCCTCCTCCTCCTCTTCCCCTTCCATCTCCTCCTCCACCCCCTCACTCTCCTCATCCTCCACCTCTTCCACCACCTCCTCCTCACTCTCCTCATCCCCCTCCATCTCATCCTCCTCATCCGCACACTCTTCCTCCTCCTCCACCTCCTCCTCCTCCTCCTCCTACCTCTCCTCTTCCCCCCTCCCCCACCACCACCACCCTGCAGGGCCACAGAAATCTCATCTGGCGATCTGAATGTGTAAACTATCACAGGCACAGGAAGCGGCGCTGTGTCCATTAGCCAACGCTGCCGATTGGTCCCCACCTATTATCTGCTCTCTCGCTGAGAGCCAAGCGGAGACGCCGCACTCGGCTGATTCCAATCACACCTGGACAGTGATATTCTCCATTATGCCTGCAGAAGAGATACAGAGAGGGGCGGGGCCAGGGCAGATAGCGGGCCGCAGGATATCTAAACTCCGGGCTCTTGGATCAGAAAGCATCACAAACCATTTGGATTGTGTTTTTTTTTTTTCTTCTTCTTCTTCTTCTTCTTCTCTCACGTTTTTATCACATTCGGACGTGCGTGACATCGTTTAACACCCGGCTGCAGCGAGCGGGCTAGCCGTCCGTCCGCCAGCTTTAATTTGCGTCCGAACGAGCGTCAAGATCGCTGTTGCTGAATAATTCAGCGGCGCCAGGTTGGCTTTGCGTAACGTTAACGGCTTCAATTTGTTAATGGCCCGCAGCGTGGCGAAAATAAAAGTATGTTGTCAGTTTTACATTAGGTTTTTCCTGTCATAAAAATCAAGTGGGGAAAAAAAAACCATAAAATCGAAGTGTCAGTCAGTTGCATCACTCGCATCCCAGTTGACTTTTACAACGCAATTTTCTCACTGTAGAACAGAGTTCGACGCCTCTGTTTTTATTGGATTAAATGCCGTTTAATCAGAAAGTTAGCAAGATGATTTACACAGCGCAAACTATTTTTTGCCGAAGAAGATGATTTTTTCTTTCTTTTTTTCTTTTTTTTTTTTTCTTAGCTTTGACAGATAATTCTGAAGCCCATGCGGCAATCTGCGTCAATTGATAATGAGGACGCAATTAAAAGCAGAAGTGCCACTGTGCTCAAGTTTAGCGCGGGCAGCGGCATTTCTGGACACTGCGCGCACGCGGTGGAATGACGTGTGAAATAATACAATAACAATTAAAATGTTTGCCATGTCACGCATAAAATCATATTATTTGGACCACATTGAAAACGAGATCTCAAAGGGCTTCCATGACGATGCATTATTTAAGCCTTCCTGGATGTTAAGTACAAAGTCATGTTGAGTCATTAGCTAGCCTCACTAAGTTTTCCTCGCCATGTCTCAGGAAAAAACAGACCTGTTTGACCTTGTGAGGCATGTGGGGGGAAATGCTCAACATAACAGTGAAAGATGAGGCGAGTGAAAATGAAGAGTGTCATGTAGGGGTTACACGGTTGAAAAAGAACATGAGTCAGTCCAAAAGCAATTGAGATCCGTTGCTAGCACTGTAGCCGCTAGCTAGCGGATGGATCCCTCTGGAATTAACGGATTCTCTCCGCCTGTCTCCAGGTATCTGTACCTGCTCTTCTCCGACGACGACCTCCTCCCGCTGGAGGACTGGGTGTTCAACACCGAGGCCCACCCGCTGCCCGTCATCCGCAGGAACTGCCAGCAGGGCGGAGCCACACAGGAGCAGACGCTGCCGGAATAGGACTGATCCCCGCGTCTCACACACACACACACACACACACACACACACACACACACACACACACACACACACATACACACACGCTGAGAGTCACACAAAACAACAACGACAACATCCCGGAAAATAAACAAATAAATAAATAAATAAATAAATAAACAAGCAGCGGTTTGACGCAGGCTCAGGGCCGGACGTCTGGAACTCTCTGTTCCTTTCTAGCAGAGGATGCTGTGATTGTAAATCCTTTGGCTGGGCTTTTTATCCTCCTGCTGGCACTTCTCTTCTGCGGACAATCAAGACAAGAACATGACTTTTCGTGAAAAGAGCACCTTTTTTTCCTTCTTTCTTTCTTTGTTCCTGTCTTTCTTTCTTTCTTTCTTTCCTTCTTTCCTCTGTGAGGAAACCAGTATAACATGCAGACCCAAGTGTGAGGGAGAAGGAGGTTAGAGCTGAGCTGTGGGGCGGCAGAAACGCTGGAACCGGAAGAGAAATTGTATCGGACAAAAAAAAAAGAAATCCACCACTTTGGTTTTTTTTTTTGGTTTTTTTTGCTCTTGGATTTTTGCTGTTTGGTTCATCGTCAGTGAACGCTGATGATTTCCTTTGTCTCCACACTGCTTCATTCCCATGGTGATCCCACTCTTTGACCAAAGGTTTCTTTTGCATTTCTACCCCCTCCCACCTTTTTTTCTAATTCTAGTCATGTGTTTTTGGGTGACTTTTTTCTTTTCTTTTTTTTCTTTTTTTTTAAAGCGTAAAGGTTAATATTCCTACAAGGGTGATTTTTCTCTTGTTCGTTTTATTTTATTTTATTTTTTTTTTGAAAAGTGTCGTGAATATTGATTATTGTACAGACGAAAAATTGATTCTCCAAACTCTTAACGCTGATGTCACGTTTCTACCTGAAACAAGCTGGAGTGAAATGTGTCTGTTTTGGTTTCCTGTTAGCGGGGAGGTGGACGCCGAGGCGGCAGCGTGTCTTTATGCACCCAGGGACCATTTGTGGAAAAAGACAGACGCTTTGGCCCGTCGGCTTGTTGTTTTTGTGAACTGGACAGTGTTTTCTCTGCCTTTCTCCCCCCCCCCCCCCCACCCGCATCAGAGTGACAAACGGAGCAGCGTGCGTTTAAAGACGTCCTACAGGGGGCGATAGGAGACGGCGGTTTTCCGAGACCCATCGAGGTTTTTTCACCTGGTTCCCGTTTTTGTCGCACGTGATTGCGCACGGCGGCCGACGCCGAGGCATAATTCCGTAGCTGAGCGTTGACCTCCGACACTGTTCTGTTCTTTTCTTCACTGCTGTCCTGCGAAGTCGTGGAGCGAATGTGCTGTATATAGAGATCAGTCGGGTGCTCGACGTGTGAGCTTGTCTTCAAATTGTTTTGTTGGTTTTTTTTTTTGTTGTTTTTTTTTTTTCGCAATTAGATTTTTTTTTTTCCAGAAATTTTCTGTGCTTTTTTTGATGGGTCTTTGCTTCCCTCAGGTGTTCCAGGTTAAAAAAAAAAAAAAGAGAGAGAGAGAGAAATAAGACTAAACATCTGATTTTAAGTCTAGTTATTGCTGATATTAATTATTATTGTTATTATTACTTATTCTGACTGTTTGATTTAAATTTCACTGTTGAATATTTTTCAAATATTGATTAAAAAAAAAAAAGACCTGTGCGACTTTATACACTTAAACCAACGACAGTTGTCCGGTGTTTTCTTCACTTTCCAGAGTTACGCTCGCTTTCACAGAGATTCTTTGCTGCTGTTTGACTTTAATTTCTCTCAAGTTTGCAAAGACCCAAGATGTCGACACCTGCTTTCATACTTCTCCCAGGTTAATGACAAATTTAATTGAAGGAGGAAAAGAAAACTTCCCACAGAAAATGACTAATGTGACGGTGCCGTCGCACCCCACACAGTGTCAAAGCAACCCAGGCGAGTTTTAATAACTTCCTGCCCCCCCCAAAAAAAATAATTAGTTTCTACCTGATGCCTTCCAAATCCCAATTTCGGTGAGATGGCTTGAAGGGGATTTTCTGCCGTTTTTTTAATGGAATCTGCAGACAATATTGACATTGTTGACATTTAGCGGCGACACAAAAGACGGTGATTAAATGTCAAGGGCATTAATATCAACGTCCTGTTGTTCAAAAGAAAGAAAGAACTGATGTTCATGTGTCTGGCTGTAAATATTACATGTACATGTTATTACAGCTAAAGGACCTTTAGGCACTTGTTGACATTATTTCAGCTGAAGTTGGATTTATGAAGGGAGGGCAAGAGGATGTGGGCGACACGGTGGCGCAGTGGTTAGCAGCGCTGCCGCCTCACAGCGAGAAGGTCGTGGGTTCGATTCCGGGGGACTGGGCCTGAGACCTTTCTGTGTGGAGTTTGCATGTTCTCCCTGTGTCTGCGTGGGTTCTCTCCGGGTTCTCCGGCTTCCTCCCACAGTCCAACAACATGCATGTGAGGTCAATTGAACATTCTAAATTGTCCGTAGGTGTGCATGTGAGTGTTTGTCTGTTTCTATGTGGATGAACTGGCGACTTGTCCAGGGTGTCACCCTGCCTTCGCCCTAAGACAGCTGGGAGAGGCTCCAGCAGACCCCCGTGACCCTGAATAGGAATAAGCAGGTATAGAAGATGTGTACCTGAGTACCAGGAAGGTGGAGACCGCTGAGCATCCCGAAGCACCTGAAGCTAAGCTAACGCAGCACCTAGCGCTAGCGAACCTCTTTAGCGACGGCGAGGATCACCGGCACTTTTTTTTTTTTTTTTTTTCTCTCGAGGGCACGAGATGAATTTGCCTCCTGGTTCAGTCACGACTTCATGGCCAACCAATGGTGAAGGACTTAGTTGCCAACTCAGACATGTTTGACAGAAACTCACAGAATTGTTGTTGTTGTTGTTGTTGTTGTTGTTTTATTGGAGCTTTGCAAGATTTTATTTATTTATTCTTTGAGAGGGTTACAACAGTTCTTAAGCACCAGAAACTGATGGTGAAGGCCAAACATCCTCTGTCTCTGAAAGACCTCGCTGAGCTGCTGCTTGACTCACTATAAGACCCGTCATTAATGTTTCATGTAAGGAAAGAGAGCCATCACTACCCCGTCAGTCTGGGGTAAACTTTACTGAACAGCAGTTTCATGGCTAACTGGTTACAAGTTTGTCTTCGGAGAACATTTAAAGTCCCTTTTTTTCCCATCTGCAGCTGCACACGGCGCCGAGGTCAAAGGCGGGACAACGCTGTGTCTGAGTTTGCAAAGACCCAAAACAGAAGGAAACTTCATAAAGTCCCATCAGAATCATCCTAATAAGTATGACAGTGATAATAATGAATGTATCTTCAGCTAACCCCCCCACCCCCCAACCCCCCCACCCCCTTGTCTTGTGTCACTGAGGGTCCAGGTGTCGTGGTGCTGTTGTGTAGTTACAAGATCGTAAAAACTGAACTGACAACACTTTAGCAAGTGCGACTCGGAGGCCAAGCCCACTCTCCCTGAACAGCAGCTGGTTGCAGGATTCTGTGCTGCCTTGGCCAAGTGCATCGCCATATTAATTAAAGGAGGATGAATCGATGCTCCGCTAATATAACACGACACTCTGTCTGGCAACACTCGCATGCCGCCAGATGTGTTTCAGCATCCGAGGTTGCTCAGATATATCCAGTGACATTTCATTTCAGCTGCTACCTGCGCGCATGCACACACATGAACGTGCACGCCCGCACACGCACACGCACGGACTGAACTGTCCCCACCGTAGTTGAAATGTCAACTCTTTCTCCCGCCACCACATCACATGATATTTAAGCTACAATCATCTCTGACTCTCCCTCATCAGCTGACATTTTAGCCACTTTTCATCTCATATTCTGTCGCACTGCCGTCTCCACTCCCCTCCCAGCAGCTCGCGCCTCGGCCACAGTAGCAACCGGTTTGGCGCTCGGACCGATTCCTTTATCCGCTTCCCGCCGGCTTTCAAATCAAATGTCACTTCGACACTCAGAGTTTGGCTGCCTGGATTTTTTTAGAATCCCTCGCCGCAGCTGCATCCTAAAAAGTAAAAGTTTTCTTGGGATTTTCTATTTCTTGGTACTCAAGCACAGCAGGGCAAAACGGTGGTGAAGTTTCAATGAAAGGTCAAGCAAGGGAGAAAAAAAAAATCTCAAAATGAAAATGCAACAACACAGGTGCACCCGGGAAGAAGCCGTAGGTAAACAAAAGCAGCAGAAGTATGGAGAGGATTTGAGGGGGGGCGGGGGGGGGGATTACTGCCCACTGACCACATTGCAATTATTCCTGTAGGTCTCAGACCAGGAAAATGGGCTTTTATTTCAACAAAAAAAAACAAAAAACAAGATTTGAACAATTTGCCTAGAAGTCTGTTTGACATTTGCTTTGTGACTGTAACAGTAAATTCAAGCTATTTTGGATTCTCATTTTTGAGAACTTTCCGGAGCAATCAAAATAGGCGTTATTGCGCACGAAGGAAGAGAAGGTCACAAGGAAAAGCGGATGGTAAACAAAACCAAGCTTTTTCTGTCCTCCTCCACTGCAGTTGACAGGTTCCGTCTGCTCACACCCTTCCTCTCTGAGCTCCCAGACTGCCACCTTGAGATCATATCAAAGTGCTTCTAAAGATGTATTCTGGGACGACAACGTCACCCGGCGACGTTGTATGATAAAGAGAGAAAACAAAAACCAACAGAGTCACGGAAACGTCACTATAACTGCCAGAAAATGTAATTTTAAGACGGCGACACATAAGAAGTTATTCCTCGAGCTGGACTTCAATCAATCATCAAGCAATCAAATGTAATTATTATAATCCAAGTCCAGAAAGACAATTTGCCTCAAAGAGCTTCACATGCACACAGCAGTGTCTTTTTTTTTTTTTCATTCTGCAGTACAGAAACTGTTAATTTATTTAACTAGTACCTACTTTTTTTTGTTTTGAGTTACCCGCCTCTCTTGTTCAGATTACAGTTACGTTACATTCTTGGAGTAGAAATAGTGAGCCTCTGTGGAAGGACTTCCGCTCCTTCACTCTTTTCTTCAGAGAAGCACACGGCTGCGCGCAGGAAAGAAAAAAGGAAGTGAGCAGAATGAGTGCAAATGCATTTAATGAGGAGAGATGGGAAATGGAGTTTCATTTAAAAGTGAAGGATGTGAGAGCCGAGCTTTTGCTTTCAATTTGGTGCAGCAAACATTCATGCTCCAGCCAATTAGATGAGCTTAAATTACCGGGGCAAATGATTTTACGATGAAATATGTCATTGGCGCATTACTTTTTGAAGGCCATTTCATTTATTTTTTCAGTTTGCAGCCTTCGAATGTCTTTGCAAAAGTCTACCGTCCAGGTTTACTCATGGAAAACTCAGGCCATCTGTCACAATTAAAACTTTTCCAACACTCGGATGAAACTCTGATGATGGAAATTTACAAAGCCGGAAGCCAAGGACGGCAGGCATGAATGGAATGGAATCTATACGACGCAAGAAAAAAAATCTCAAACAAAACAAACTTCAAGTGGGATTCTTTTCATTCATTCTCGATTCAGGGAGCCGCGAGTGGTGAACACCGTTGCTTAATGCTGCCGGCTGATCTTGAATCAGCAAAAACAGTCACATTAGATGCAGACAAACTGTTTGGAGGAGGAGGAGGAGGAGAGCGGATGACGCACCGTGTTTTCGGGGCCTGACAGGCGCTCGGTCATTGTTTGGTTTCTGCCCACAGGAGTGACTTTGAAAAGTTTAGATGCCACGGAGAGCAAAGTGACAGCAGCTTGATTGGCCAGGGAGAAAACAACTAGGAAATACACTTGTTGGACTGATATAGCTAGCTAGCTAGCTAGCTTCCTTTCAAATACGAATTGAATTAAATAAAAATTTGCGAGGTTACTTGCCTATATATGTACTTAGATACCCTCTACAGCCTGGAAAACACGGAGCAGTTTATAGTAACAAAAAAAAAGGATCTTGCATGCAAGTTAAATCCAAGCTTCTGACCGAGCAGATGTGAAAATTTGTGGGTCGACAACCATTTTTCATGTAAATTAGCGCCGAGATGAAGACATAAAAGCTACGTGACAAAACAGGAGTGAGGGAGTTCTTAGAACGGAGGAAGGAAAAACAACAATTTGTTGTGATAAAAAAAAAAATTCTGTCACGCAGCATTATGTTTAATTAGCTGCACTTGAATTTCCTCGATCATCCTGCAGCAATGAGTTGTTACCGCAAAGCAACTTTTGTGGCGGCGGCAGAGGGCTTGGACAGATAAAAGCTAATAGTGCGTGACAACACGTAATCAAATAAATCTGTCGGTTTTTGGGGGGTTTTTTTCACAGCTCCAGCTGTGGTAGAAATACATGTAGAGGGCGCTGTCACTCATCCCGGAGTCAATGGAAGCCTTCTGGTGGTGGAGAAACGCTGCAGATGGGATCAGCTTACAAAAGCCAAGAATAGTTTTGTTATCCTGTTTTTAAATAAGAATGTTGGTTATTCATTTTGCCTGGTCTTCATTTTGGCAACGTGTCCCGACTTCTGCCACGCGCTACTGTGGCGCGTACTTTCTGTAGCGCGTACTTTCTGTAGCGACTGACGGAGGTAGGATTTCTCCAGAACTCAAATTTAATGAATCGGGTAAACACTGGCTCCCCTATCTGGTGAGTTTGTCTCGGCCGATCCTATTTTCAGCATTGATTGCTGTTTGTGTTGCGGCCACCGTGGCCGCTGCGGCCCAAGCAGCCGCAGATCAGCAGATTATTCCTGCTTAATAAAGTGGCTAATGGGCCTTGTTGAGTTTGGAGATCAGACCTCGCTGATTCTCCGTCTGTTTTAATTGTGCACGTGACGGCAGACACACATCGCCAAGGTGGATCATTTGCCCCGCAGATGCGCTCCCACGACTTTCCTCCGCGGCCGGCGACGACCTGCTAAGCAGCACAGGTGTGCGTCTATTGTCTTGATCCGGCGCGTTGTGCGTTGCATATTCACGCGCTCACAATCTGCTGTTGGCAAAAGCCGCTTTCGTGATTTTGACGGCGTCTCAATTATTTGTTAGTTTGATGCCACCCAGGAAACACAAAAAGCTGTTTACACACTCGGCTCACTCGTGAGCAGCACTTAGCTTGACTGGAAATTGCAGTCTTCGGCGGCGCCGGCTGTGTTTAGTTGAGAATAGTGAGGCGGCGCCTCTGTCACACTCGGCGAGAAGGTGAATGAACTGCCTGAAATGTTGATTTCCACTTCAGTCGCGCTTCATGCATACACACCAACACGCTGGGAGCAATTACACCCGCTGCATAAACAGGCACGCAAACAGATGCTAATGTGGAAAAGTATCTCGACTCTGATGCAGGGGGGGGGGGGTGCAAAGACTGGCATTACATTGTGAAGGTGACACAATACTGTGTGGCTGGGTTGTGTGTTTATGATTAGATCTAAAAACTTGAAAGTTTTAAATACAATATGGATTCTAACTAGTCCAGAATTCAATTCCATTGTACAAGTCAATCAGTCTCACCGTGCCAAATCTAGATGTAGCTCATGAGGCGGCAATTGTTGGGGCATTTTGTACTGGGGAAAAAAAACAAAACCCCAGCATAGTTTACAATAGCTAAAATAAAGCTCTATCTTACAGAAACCTCCGGATGCACAACTGAGAACTTTTAACAAATGTTTAAACTGCCGTCTGGTCAACTGCAGCAGGGCAGCGCTGGCATCCTGTATGACCCCCCAAAAAAATCAATCACTCAATCAATCAATCAATCAATCAGACTTTATTTCTATAGCACCTTTCATACAAGCAGAATAACACAAAGTGCTTCACACAATAAAAGCAACAGACCCGTATCCCCCCACCCACAAAAATACACATGAACATACATGCACACACATCCGCACAAAAACACCCACACATATATATGTATATATATGTGTGTAAAAAAGGTGTCTAAAATATATAAAAGCAGTATAAAATGATATAAGTGAGATATTAAAAAAATAGTAAAAGAAAATTTCAATGAGAGATTAAATAGTAAATAAAAAAGATAATAAAATGGATGAGAATGAAATATGTTCATTTAAATATGAAAAGTAAAAAGTAAATTTAAGCGAGCTACCGAAAGCAGGATAAAATATAGATTAAAGACCAAAAATCATTTCAATTAAAAGCCAAATTAAAAAGATGTCATACTTAAAATATGACGCTCTTTGCCACCCTTAGGTCTTCAGGAAGGCTGTTATAGGGCCGACCCTTTTTTCCTGTCAGCCCGGCCTCCTGCCTTCACCTGCAGCAGCAGCAGCACCTGCTCCACCGGAAACTGAAACACAAAAACTCATGATTAGAAAACATAACTAAACCAATGTGTGACCCTCCGAAATGTGTGCACTCCAAATAGAAAACTTGCGTATTGTCAAAAAATAAAACGTGTGCCTAATAACTCAAACTGTGTGTGAACTCATTTGTGCTTAAAGCAACTGAAATAATTAACTAAATAGACTATAAATGAAGTAAGTGAACCATAAATAAACTTACTGGTTACTGTCCTTGCTGTGTGGCCACAGGCCAAAGATGTTAGATAAGTAGAGAGGGTAGATAAGTTTAGAATAGGTAAGTCAGTTAAGGTTTTATCTTCTTTCAGTTAGTTTCCAGGCATGCGCATGAGCGCAACTGGAATTTAGATAAATAGGTGGTTTTGCTTTGTGTGTCAATAGCTGTGTCACCCTCCTGATCAGTTCTGTTTTTGTTTCTTTGGTTTAGTGGTCCAGAGTGTGGCTCTGTCTATCTGTGTTATCAATCTGTGTCTCTGGTTTTATTTCAGGTTTCTTTTAAAGGTCCAGTGTGTTTATGATTTCAAAATCGATTTTTACATACAGCCAGTGAATACATAAATAAAAGTGTCGACCCGCAGTACTATCAAAGTAATTTGGTTTTCCTACACTCAGAATGGTTCTCTTACACGTTTTTTTTTTCCCTCCAGAAAAAGAAAAGTAACCGCTATGTGCAAGCATGCCGAAGAAGGTCTATAACAAACTGAAAGTGTCTGTTATGACACAACAATTAAAAAAAAAAAAAGAAAAAAATACAGGAAGTGACGTCTCCCTCCTTCCCAGACCGAAATTTCCTGCATAAGCAAGTGCGACTCATACTGTTGAATCATCGTGAAACATGGACCTCGAAATGAACGATATGAAGAGTCCACACCAAGAAAGTAAGTAACAGGCACCAACGTTTGACTGTTTGCCTACAGTAGTGCTTGCAAGGTTTGTAAACTTCTGCAGCAGGGTCCTTCAAATCGGCTCACTGAGGCCCGATGGCACAAACCGTTAGCATAGCATAGCATCTCTGACTGCTCGCTTCCTATTTATGTAAACGGTGTTTATGTTTATTGTGACTGTTTATGTAAAAGATTTTAATGTCTTATCTCCAACTTTAACTGCTTTAAGTGATATCAGTGTTGTTATTACAGGTTTGTATCAGTACACTTGTATTTTCCGTGCCATTTACAGTAACAGGAAGTCAGAGATGGGAAAGAGCTGCTAGCGGCACGTTGTGTTGATGTTATTATAAAGTACATCCTAGCCTCCCTCGCCATTATCTACAACTATAATGATAAATAAACTTGTTGTTTTTGCAGTTGAATCTTAACAGTGGTAGAAAACCAGTCTGAAATAATCTGGATGTTGATTTAATAACCACTTAGTTTATCAAATAAAACAGTATTTATTTTTCTTTCTTCTTCTTTTTTTTTGAAGCTGGCATCAGCCGACATGCCCAAGAGACCGGGTAGGTTCTCTACTATATGTGTTCATATTTGTGTCTCTCTCTTGGATTACTAGTGTCCTCCTGCTCAAGTACAAATATTCTTATGTATCTATTTATTTATTTCTTTTGACAAATGAAACTCTCTTTGTCACAATACAGCTGTGTTGGCGTACGCTCATTCAGTGATGAAAAACAACCTTCGTCACCCGTTGGGCGACAGAAGGTGTGGCAATCATCAAAGGATGACCCTGACACTGGTCTGAGTCAGGAGAAAGGTTGTCTGTCAGTTGAGGATGACCCTGCAGAGGATGACCTTGACACTGGTCTGAGTCAGGAGAAAGGTTGTCTGTCAGTTGAGGATGACCCTGCAGAGGATGACCTTGACACTGGTCTGAGTCAGGAGAAAGGTTGTCTGTCAGTTGAGGATGACCCTGCAGAGGATGACCCTGACACTGGTCTGAGTCAGGAGGAAGGTTGTCTGTCAGTTGAGGATGACCCTGCAGAGGATGACCTTGACACTAGAACCAGTCAGGAGGAAGTTCCTCTGTCACTTGAGGAGGTTTCATCTTCCTCCAGTGTGGTCCAAATAGAACCAACACACTGTCCAAAAGTGGATCCACCGTCCGAAAGCGAAGATCAGGAAGAGGTCCCTAACAGGGCAGCCGGCCAGCCTTTTATTAGACAGCCAAGTGTACAACCTCCAGCTGATGGTGACGGAAATGCAGGCCAGGCTCCTGTACAGCAATGGAAACGAGATGTGCTGAAGTACAAAAAACAGATAATAACAGGTAAGTTCTTAAAAAGGCTTTATTGTGATTATATAAACAGGCCATACTTTCCAAATGTATTCCAAATGTATTGTGTCTTCAAACACACACACACACACACACACACACACACACACACACACTAGTAGATGTTGCTACTAGTAGCACTAGTAGCAACATCTCTTTTCTGTTGCCAGATGAATTAAATACCTGGCAATCTGTAAAGCACCTTTCAATGACCCCTGAATAATGTCATTTTTATTAATTTTAAATAATACTATTTAATAATATTGTTGTTGTAATATTGTATATGTTGCAGTTGCTTCCATCACTGTTGTCCTGGGAATCCTTCGTAAGTGTCAAACGATAACAATTTAATATTATTTTCATTGTTTATTTTATTTATTTTTGTACCTCAGCTTTGTCATCTGTAAGTGCACTAATCCATTGTGCCATTTTCATCAAAAACATCCATAGTGTTGTTTTTGATTTTGTTTTTTTCAGTGAATGGATCTTCGGGGGCAACGGACTGTAAGTATAAACCTGACATGACGATTACTTACAACATGGATGGATTACTTGGATTTATTGACACGTGTCATTCATTTTGGCTGCACCAAAGTTCAATTGAGAGACGCAAATGTCAGATCGTCATCTACAGCTGACTGTCTAACTCAAGAGTTCTAAATGACTGAGTTGGACAAAAGGTAGAAGTGACACAGTGAAGAGCCTTTGGGGAATGAGTTGACTCACTTCAATAAGTTGAAGTGAGTCAACTTTTGTTGAGATGAGTTGGCTGTGGAAGCAAGATGGCGCCGGTGTTCATGGCTGTCCTGCTGCTGCTGTCACTGTATTTTGTGTTTTTGTTGCTTCTGTCCCTCGCCATTACACAAATCAAGTCTCTCTGCTGGTGAATGATCGCCAATCGCTCCTGGATCTTCAACCAAATATCAATGAGTTAGGTGCGTCCGCTCATGGTCGACAGAAAACGTTGCCCCCCCCCCGTTTCTGTCAGAAATCCCGACTCAGCTGTACCGGGCCACGGGACCACACCTCTGGTGGTCGGCTGGTGAAACTGAAGATCTGCCTGGCGCTATCTTCGTCCTTTTCCCGGACAGGACGTGGATTATTATTTCTAATTTAGGTTTTAAGATGGACAGTAATTTTAAACTAGACCGACAAGTCAGCACAGTGGTTAAGTCCAGCTTTTTCCACCTTAGGCAGTTAGTAAAGAGGAAGCCATTTCTTGCACGACAGCACTTTGAGACAATAATCCATGCCTTCATCACGTCTTGGCTGGATTACTGCAACGCACTTTATTATGGAATCAGCCAGTCTTCCATTGCACGTCTCCACTTGGTCCAGAATGCGGCAGCTCGTCTTTTGATTGTAACAAGACCCCTCACTGTCAATTTTTAAAACCCGCCTTAAAACCCACTTTCATTCCTTGGCTTTAGACCCAGCGTGAGACCATATTTGTTTTATTGCTTTTATTTATTTTTTTTTTTCTGTTTGTTTTGGGTTTTTATGCTCAGCGCTTTGTGTCGGCTATGGTTATTTTTAAAGTGCTTTATAAGTACAGTTGAGTTGAGTTGAGCCAAATGATCTGATTCACCGCTGCAACAAAGCAAAACAATATAGATCAAGATCAGGCGAGATTTTCCCTTTGATTAATGGTGTGAGGCCAGCAACATTTATCCTGTTGCTTCATCTTCTGCTCTGGGTTGTATCCTTCATGTGGGGTCGCGGCCAATCATCTGCCTCTGTCTAAGCCTCTAATACTCTGCAACCTGTCCTCTCACACCAACCAACTTCACCAACCGCTTTCACTACATCAATAAATCTCCTCTTTGCTCTTCCTGCCTCCTGCCTGCAAGTTCCAACCTCAGCATCCATCCAACTGGATGTTCTGCCTCCTACCTCCCTGGATGTTGATGCTATCCTTTTTTTTCTCTCTCTTTTTTTTTTTAATTAGCTCTGGACCAGCCTTCTCCTGGAAACCCTGACCCCCCAACAGTTAATGGTATGTAGCGACTACCAGTACTTCCTGAATACTAAATCTGATACTGTGTCAGAATATTTTAATGCTTCCACCCAGTTTGAAAGGATCAACCATAACTGTACATTGATTTTTGCCCCAATGAGAGGCCAGCGCGAACACGCCCACAAATTACAACAGGTTGCCAAACTAGGCTACAATATGCGCCTCAGATTGCAAGGAATAAAGAATGTTTGTTTGGCTGTGTGCCAAGAATGACCCAGCAACATATAACTTCATATAAATTCAATTTCTCTTTAATTTCTGTATTTTATTTGTTTTACATCAGCTTTGTGTTGTTCAAGTGTACTACAGTGCACCAGTCCATTGTTCCTTTAGCCATTTTGACCAAATACGTCCACTTTGTTGTTTTCTTTAGTGAGTCAATCTTCAGGAGCGAAGGACTGTAAGTATAAAACTGGGCAGATGATTACTTAGAATTGTGCACATGGATTTATTGACACGTGTCATTCATCACAGTGAAACATTACACCTGCATCGATCCGGAGCGATGTGGCAACATCATGACCATTTATGGCAAAAACGACACTGAACAGATACTGTACCAGAGAGCCAATAACGTCCCAATTCCCAAGTGCTTTGAAAGGTCTTCACCTCCTCCCGGGAAGTGCACTGTGTGCAATGCAAAGAATATCACCGTCATCACCTGCAATGCAATTGTGCCCAAGGAGGGGGAGGACAATCGTGGCTCGCTACGACTGAAGGAAATCCCAGCAGTCGGTATGTATCACACAGCTGCAAGCAACCTGCAAAGCTCAATTCAGAGACGTGAACACCTGATCCTCAAATTCAGCTGACTGTCTAAGTCAAAGGAGTTCCAAATGACTGAGTTTAAAAATAATAAACAGTGGTAGTTGCAAAGTGAATAGCCAAAAAATGAAAACAGTACAGATCAAGATCAGGCGAGATTTGCCCTTTGAGTTACTGTGTGAGGCCTCATACACTGCAACATTTAGCCTGTTGCTTCATCTTCTGCTCTGGGCTGTTCCCTTCAAGTGGTGCTGCGGCCAATCATCTGCCTCTGTCACTGCAACCTCTCCTCTCACACCTCCTGCCTGCCAGTTCCAACCTCAGTGTCCGACCACCCAGAGGTTCCGCCTCCCACCTTACTGGATGCTAATACTGTTTTCTTTTTCTTTTTTAGCGTTGAACTAGTCCTGCCATGACGTGCCCCCACAGTTGTAGGTATGTAGCCACTACGAGCACTTCCTGAATGCTACATCTGATGACGTATCAGAAGGTTTGGCAATCTGGCAACAATGTGCGCCTCAGATTGCAGGGAATAGAGACACGTTTGTTTGACTGTGTGCCAAGAATGATCCCAACAACAATTTTTATTATCTCTATTTTTACTTTTCTCTGTTTTCATTTTGTCGCATCTGGCAATACAATGCCTCCATCTTACTTTTACTTTGACTGACAGTTAATTTATTTTTCCTAATTATTTTTGGAAACAGGTGACCCTGACAAGATCCAACCCTAATGTGGACGAATCACCAGTTGATCATCCTCCACTAAGATTCCCTGTGCATTTCCTGTTTTATTTTGAAATCTTTTTATTCTGTTGTCAGGGTCCTTAGTTTTACTTCCTGTCTTTATTTCTTGATGTCTTTCACCTGTGTGAAAGACACAGATGAGTTATCTGTATAATACATAATAAAAATGTTGATCCACATAAATAAAAGTGTATACACACAGTACAATGAAAGTAATTTGTTTTTCCTACCCTTAGAACGGTTCTTATATGTATATAAGACTATAAATATGGCTAGATCAGGCTTCTAAAGAAGCAGAAGAAGAACATGGATGAGGTACCCATTTCTTTGCTCGCAGGCCACCTTAGTTCACTGGTAAGCTCGAGGGAGGGAAGGTACCGAGTCTCTAAGGAGACATAAGTGAAAGAGCGCTGCAATCAAAATGTAACTACATGATGGCTCTGTTTCCTCTTAAAAAACCTCCAATCACTGCAAACTTAACCTTTAAAATGAATGGCTAGTTAGCCGACTTTTTGTTGTTGTTGTTCTCACCAAATCTCACCATTAGGGTTGCAACATAAAATCTTAATTAAAAAAAGAAAAGAAAAGAAAAACAGTATAAAGCGGAAACAAACTGTTGAGCTGTATTATTTACACAATACAAACAAACCCGGGTCAAACTCTCATGGCAGCGGCCTCTGGTATATTTATAGCTTGCGGTTTTGTATCCAACCCGGCATTTATTCATTATTCATCGTTATATCTAAGCGACAGAGACGCAGTGGCCCTATAACGAGCAGCCACTTGGCAGCCTCGCTCAGACATAAAGTGCATTCTAGAAGAGCTGGGCGGCGGCGGCGAGCTCAGCGGACCTGTTTACACGCGCAGAGCAGGAAAACGATTGGGCACAGGAGCGTAGGAGTTTCTCATCTTTTGTTTCCCCCTCGCAGTTTGCACTTTGTTCTGACTGCTGGAGAAGTTCTGAGCGCAGGAAAGTCTGGATTTCTGGTACTGTGCAGATTTTTCTGCATTATTATAGTTTTTTTCCTTGAGTTACTTTCATTATATAATGCTGTTGTTCCGGCTAATCGTGCATTTGATGCAATTCATGGGAGTTTTTTTGGACAGCGACATTTATTTCTGGGGCGATGCCTTAATGACTTCCCAATGAACAAAAATCAAACTCTTTTTCTCCCTCTGTTTCTCTGTCCTGTCCGTGTTGCTCTTGCTCCAAGTCTTTAAACCTCGTTAGCTTTGATGGCGGTCACAACCTCAACCTCAAGTCATCGGTCACCAGTGATGCTGGAGGGCGCACGAGAGGAGGGGAAAGTGCCGCTGAGACGAGCAACGCGGTGGATGAGTGATTGAGTTCACGCTCGCCACTACACTGTAATCACCTCGAGGTGGTTTGGATCGATACCTCAATCATTTCTGTGAGGACGGAATGATGATTGATGCCATGGGGGAAACAGGTAGAAGGGTTTCCTCTCCCGCCTCCTTCCGACTCACCTGCTTCCAATCTTTACTCACTTTTATCGCTTTTAATTTTTTTTACTTAATTTGTCTTGATAGCTGGTTTGTAAGAGGATAGAATGGCAGATAAAAGCTCATGGGAAGGCTTGATTATTCATCCCGACAGCAGAGCGCAGAGCCAACACTCGTCTGGGAAAGGAAGTGAGGTCTTTGGTGACGTCACAAAGGGCTGATTCCCAAGCATAGACCTTTGTCTCATTTTATTAAGAACTTTCTTTTTTTTTCAACCTCCTCTTAGCTGGTGAAACTACCGTCATTAAGTGTGTATTTATAGCGTTTGAATATTAAAGTCGGTGAGATCAAAACCAAAAGGGCAAAGGCACAATCAAACAGCTCCAGCTGGCTTCCTGCAGGAGAGCTCGCTGAGCGTCAGTCTATCTATAGGCACGCGCACCAGCCGGGACTAATGAACAGCGGACAACTAATTTGCAATCAGACCTCTTTAATTACAACGCAGTGGTCTCCTGTGGACACGTGTCTTCGAGGAAAACACAGCTTGAAAGAACAAAGAGAGCAGAGACCAAAACCATCGGTGGCGGGGCGGTGGGGACGACATGAAAGTAAACCTGGGGGCATCAGCTGTGCCATCACTCCGCCTCCGCCTCCGTCACTCTCTCTCTCTCTCCCTCTCTCTTTTATTTTCATGCTTTCATGTCCAATTATATGTTTACCCGACCGTCCCCATCTTCCCCCACTGCGTACGCAGCGTTTCCTCTGTTACCAATCGATGCCCTACCACTCTGCATTTAAAAAAGGTTAAGTTATTGTGGAAATAGCATTAGTATATGTATATAATATTATTTCCGCAACTCATCAGCTCACCTCTGACAGGTGTATGTATGTTTATATATATACATATATATATATATATATACATGTGCAGTAGAACTTGAGCATTCAGTGATCCGAGCGCTCCAGCTGCCTTTGATGTTTCTGATGATATGGGCACATGATGCCAGACAGCACTGCAGGCATCACTGGCAACACGTGACTTCTTTTCATTCACAGAGGTGTATGCTTGGGAAAAATAAATAAATAAATAATAAAAACACCCTCTTCTCTTCTCCCTCCCTTTTACTTGTCGGTACCCTCTGCACTCCTCATGTGCACTCTCCCGTGTGTGAGCAAACTCACGCAGGAGACTGTCAGTGTGAGACTGAGAGCAGTCATGTGACAACGGAGCAGCGACGAGTCACCAGCTCCTCTGCAAGCACTGAATGAATAACCAGCTCACCTCTGACAGGTGTGTGTGTGTGTGTGTGTGTGTGTGTGTGTGTGTGTGTGTGTTGGTGAGTCCACAGATCTACAGCTGCACAGGCAGAGAGCGGTTAAGAGATAACGACTTACGTCAATTCAGCCACTACACAATTTTACGTAAAAGTTGAGTAGCAGTCGATTTTAGAGCATTTCATGCTGTTGGAGTTTTTACATTGTGGAGATAAGATTGGCTGCTGTGAGTGTTGACATTTTTTATTTGATTATCTTTGACCTTGATGATCTGAATTTTTCCAATATATATCTATTGTAATGTACCGTTATCGTGAATACACTTAAAATAGATTAATAATAAACCTGTCATAACGACAGACAGAGAGCCAGATAGATAATATATTGTGCATTCCATTAATATCCTTCTTAAAAACAACTCCTGCTCTAACTTCTCCCTCTGGGTCTGACACGCAGCAGAGCGGCGAGTTCAGTTAAGTCTGTGGATTAATAGGTTTTCAGCTGTGCTCATCCGTATCCCAACTTCTCCCCGACTCCAAATCTCTTTCTCTCCTCTCCCTCAAGTGGCTCTCGCAGAACTAAAATTACCTCCAAGATGGAGGACCCCGATCGATTTCCAGGTCACATGGGAGCCGAGGGCTTGCGGGAGTTATGAAATGAGAAGAATGAGACGTGCCGGCGAGGCATTCCTCTCATTGGATTGTTGAAAGCACTTGTGGGAAACGCTGTTAATCACCGACTCAGGCTGGCAGAGCGAGAGGAAAAAAATGGGCCTCACCTCCAAGGTAAATTAGAACACTTCATTACTAACGAACTCCTGGAGTTCTTCAAATATCCCACATCGATCATATCTCATTAGCCGCAGCATTGCTGTGAGTTGTGCTTCTTTCTTTTCTTTTTTTTTATCCCTCCACTGGGTGCCCTCAGGTGTGTTTGAGATCTATTAGTCTATTAGTTTATCTCTTGTTTATGTGATCGATCACATTAATTTCTGCTCTGCTGTGCTGTTATACCTCCAAGGCAGCCGGATCGCTCTGAAATCTGCCTCATCCATCTTGCCAACTTCCAATTGACAATGTTTTTAGTCGGCTTCGATTTTCCCCTCAATTCCAGAGAGCGTCAGCATCCTTTTGTCTCTCCGCCCTCCCTCCGAAACCCCCCTCTCCAGGGTGTTTCAGTTCCAAAGGATTTTGGAAATGCATGGGGTGTGTCAGGTGAAAGATATTAAGTGCAAACTGTCCAGTAGAAACTGCAATAACTGATAGAAATGAATCAAAAGTAGAAGTAATTAAAAAGAAACATTAAGCTTTCAGATTTTTTTAATGGAATAAAATTTGTTTTAATCAGCTGTTTTTTTTATCGGCTTAGGTCAACACAGTCAAATATAACGTACAATTATTGATATTTTGCACCACTGTGAAGCAAGTGGCTTCGGTGAGCACTCAAAGAGACACGCAAGCGGAGTGTTAGGCTTTTAAATCGATGTCAGAGCATTATTCATGAGCACGACAACGCTCCATCACCATTTCTTAATTCACTTCTTTCATTGGACGGAAAAAAAAAAAAAATAAGGGAAAAAAATGCAGTTTTTAATCCGACAAGCTGTCTTCTGTTGAGACGTCACCGCCGCTTCACCCGCTCCCACTCCTGCCCAGGCGCTAAGAATACCTTTCAGCGGGCCGTGTGATGGAAGCCGCCAGCTCATCCGCTCCTTCACCTTCTTCCCGTGCAATCACAGCCGCTTCTCTTTTTTTTTTTTTTTTTCTTTCTGGAGTGGCAGTCTCGCTAAGACGCTGTCAAGTTGTTGTGATTGCCGCAGGCAGGTGAGCACAAACCAGTCGGTCTCTTTTACGGAGCGTGTTGTCTAAATATTGTCACCTAATATTCAAGGTTGTCAGCATCCTCCAGCGACGGTTGTGAGAGCAGGTGAACCCTTTGTGGAAGGATTTTCAATGTTACCATAACTACCATGGATATAAAGCAGATTCAACAGCCAACATAAAGATCTGCTTACTGAACAGCCTTGCTGACCCTGTGAAGCGGCCGTAGAGTGTAAAAAGGTGCAATGCGTTGTTGAATTTTTACCACAAAATTGTGTATTGACACAATGTCCGGACCGGTATCACTGATATCCGCACCAATATTTTCTCAATTATGAAAATCGCCACCTTTTGCTTTATTTTCGGCAGAAGCAAGAGTCCCCCTTTCTTTCTGGGTTAAACTAAATCCAGGCTGTGCTTTCTTTTCTCTCTGCCATGATCAGATTGCACCGGCTGAACGCGTCACTCTTTGACTGTCATTGAGTCACATGACCGCGGGGCGACGCAGCCGAGCAGGGGGGGGGGACCGAAGTGCGCTGCGTGATGTGAAAGGACCTGTGTTTGAAGAGATGAGTCCCTCCATCGATGAAACAATAAGACGCTGTCGACGCCTGAACAGTGAGGAGGAAGCATCAGGTCGATACTCCACATGAGTATCGACCTGATGCCGAGGCCGCTATCGACGTTGCTGATATTCCTATCGATCCCACCCGCTACCGTTAAAATGGATTCGGCAAACAGATGGCAGTCAATATGGCTGCAACCAAAGTGACATGAGCCAGAAAGGTTTCAGCTGAAAAAGTTGTTAAATTCAATCAGTTCTAAAGCACTATGAAAAAAAAAGGCTTGCATCAAGTAGAAAGTGTTTTGTAATGAAGCTGTTTATCGCAGGGGTGCCGCTGGGCCAGGCCAGGGGTGCTGTGACATAATTACAGTGAGAAAATATCATTCAGACGAGCCAGAAAAATCTAAACGAAAAACAGACAAGCAGATGTTTTCAGTGGTGAACGTGAGAGAGATAAGTAGGACGCGAGATTAGCTTCCAGGTGGCTGTTAATGTGATTATTTTATTTCACGACTGCGACAGTTTGCACTTAAAATATTAGAGTGATGACATATGTTTATGTTTGATGAATATACTTGGGTAATATACGATTCATTAATAATATATTTTCAGTGATATATGTAGATAGATATAGATCGGGTGACACACACACACATAATTGTGTGCACAAGTTTCTCCACTGAAACAAAGACGGCAAAGTATCCTCCAACAAGGCTTGGGGAGGATCAATCAAGGACGCCAAGTCGAGCTGCTAAACTCAATCAAGTGCACAGCCGCAATTTACGCCACTCTGAATCAAAATATGATGATATTTAAATACAGCCCCTGTTGCAGCCAGTCACTGTAATTCTTAATAGCATCAACGTGGTGCCAAAATTAAAGCTGCTTCTTTAATGTCGATTAATTAACAACCAGGGAGCCACCGAGGAGCATTATGTCGTCGCTTGTTTTCCAACAGCACAATGAATGAACATTATGATTCTACAGTCCAAAGCTCCAATGTGAGGCTCTTTATTTTCAGGGTTTTTATTTCTTCTTTCTGCTGCCTCCTGCTGAAAGTGATGCTTTGTAGGACGTTTTGCATGTTTGGAAGGAGACAGTGCTGTACCAAAAGAAAGACTCTGGGCCAGTGCAACACTTTCTGGCTCCCCCTGGTCAACTGAGATTCAATAGCTTTTGTAGTTGTTGATAAATCCGTTCAAAGGTTGAAATAAAGCAAAGTAGGCAAGGATCAGAGGCATTTCTGGCAGGTTTACTGGCAGATGAAAAATCGTCCAGCAAGCTGGGTGGGTACAAAAACAAGACAACAGCATCCTATGGTGCACCGCTGATGAACCAACGATGTGCCCGAATCCACTCAGTTTTAAAGTGTCCCAGCATGGCAAAAATAGTGTCTCCTGTCCTATGGATCTCCCAAGAAGGTGTTATATACTGGAACCAAAGCTACAGCTGCGCTCTTATAAGGAGTGGCTATACCAAGAGATCCCTAGCTGGTCTTGCAACCTCTGACCTGCTCTGGCGTATTCTTATCTTGTGGTCACTTGCCAGCTGCAGATGTCCATCAACGCTCAGTTTTTCTGGTGTTGGTCAGCTACTCTCTTCTCACACCATGCATATCCTATTTTAAAACTAGCACAACAGTAACAAGACAGCCTCGGTGGGACCACTCCCCCAACCAAGCTAACTTCAAACCCAGACTAGTTTCGACAGGCGCCGATCACACTCACCAAACTAAAAGAAAAACGTGTGTGTGTGTGTGTGTGTCAGCTACAACAATTCTTAAGGAGCCAGTCAGGAGAAAGGAATTATTTTAAGTGGGACACAAACACTGTCAAGGCCATAATCAGTCACAGCAGGAGCGACTGACTCACGATTCTACGCCACTCTTACCGAATAAAAGAGTGTTTGATCTGAGAAGATCCCGGTGAAACCGCAAAAATGCAGAAATGTATCCAGGATTTATTTCGAGTGCGACGGAGCGGCGGTGTGCTTTTCTATAATTAATGCGTAACAGCCATTTGGAGTGCGCTGCCTCGCGTAAATTATTCATTTCTGGAGGAATAAATACTATTTATAGGTGTTTGTATATGCTTGATCTGATGATTACATGCTTATTTATGTCTCCCATGCAATGCGATTTACTAAGTGAGCATTAGCCTATTTGTGATAAGCGGGAACGATTTGCTGCGTGCGTTGCGTCTGCAGTTTTTTTCTTGGCTTTGCCCAGTGGTACCAAACCCCAGAGAAGGTTCTGAATATTCTTGCGCTGCTGCCAGAAATGTACCCGTTGCCGTTTGCCACGTGATCTTGCAAAAATCTCCAAAGTGTCTTGGCACCAAATCACATGGAGTAAATTTTACAACTTCAACAAGATGAAAATAACTCAGTTTCTATGAGTCAACTCCCTCCCTGTGTGACGGTCGTCGGTGTTCAGCCTCCGGCGTCTTTCCAAAACCGTTCAATGACGGCTACCCTAGTGGGAGAGAAGTAAGCTTATCTTTATTATTATTTTTTTGGGGTAATGCACACGGGATAAATCAGTGCATTTGCGTGTGATTTATGAAACGTGTCTGTATAAAATAATTTCCTCGGGGTCTGACAGCCTCACTACAATCTGAGTGCATTAAAAATAAAAACAAAAACATGCGAGGGGAAAAAAACTGGACGTGTCGAGGGAGGTGCAAATATAAAATAATGGCGGAGGAGGGGCCCACAGCTCGCTTCTACATCTCATTACTCACACACCTCTCAGCCTCCCTCAGCTGTCTGCAGTCCACAGATAATAATCCATATGCTTTATGTTGCCGCAGCTTCCAGGAGACTCCCCTCCCCTCTCCACAATTAGACGTCTTGCAGTCCTCTGACCGACCTCCTGGACACTCCTCCAATCCTTTGGTTTTAGCGAAGGGCCTCTGTTTTGCGTTTGCTCCATGTGAGGGCGTTGTTGTTAAGTGGGAGGTGAGGAACAGCAGGGTCTCTGGGACGACGCCGCGTCCTTGCCAGGGCCATCTGCAACCGTCAGAGCAGCTCATCTTGCTCAAGCACTCCGAGTTGCGCTCGCTGCATCTTGTGGACAAATCTTCTCACGCTGATGTGGTTAAACACGTTCAGTTCATTAATTTTTTTTTTATGTATTTATTTTTAACACCGTCAAGGTCCCATCTTCTGCACCACATGCAAGGTAAATACCTCCTCCTGCACAAGGGAATGCGTGGCTCTGTGGCTCGTGACTAAGATGTATAATCTCGCGAACGACCGAGCCAATTTGCAAAGACTCATTTATTGCTTAATTAATCAAGCAGCTGCATAGGCTCACATTGCCAGGAGTCATATTTCCTGAGTACTTGTTCAAGAGCCTTGAGAGAGCCTGAAGACCTTTAGAGGCCTGACTGCAACCTTTTCCAAAGGTTACTTCAAAATTGCTTTCCAAAGTTTTTTTTTTTTTTTTTTTTTTTTAATCGTTCCTTCACACGTGCATGGAGCAATTTACAGGGAAAAAAAAAAAAAAAGAATAATAAACTGTTCTAGCTGGATGTATCAGTGATGACTGAGAGTGGGTGGAGCTAGTGTGCACATATGGATTCCCACAAACCTATAATGCATGCCTCTGAATAATACTCAACAGGCCAAAAGACAGCTGAGGTTTACTTTATAACCTGTTTGACGTCGTCTTCAAACATGGAAACAGTAATGATATATTTCTGGCATCACAGTGAGACAAAGAATTTTGCAGATGAACTCACAGCTTGAGGTGCGCTGCCATGATCAGGCGGTCCTGAACCGGGCCGAGACAACATTTGGTGGGTGGCTCACCCTGCTGGGTAATAATACTATTCACTCCGCTTCTCCTGCGGCCTCGCCATCTGGGGATTTAATGAGGCCAGACTGGGCCGAGTGATGCCAACCAATTGCGGAGCGAGCTCGCAGCCAGTAGCCCGGTTAGTCAAACGCCGGAATGAGTCAGTGGATTCACACAGGCAGGCAAAAGTGTCTCATTCAGAGACAACCTTGCTACATGGCAACCAGAATATATGCACCCTCTGAATACCAGTGCAACAAAGAGGTCAGATTTGAGTATGAGGCTGGTACACATGTGCATAAAAACTACAGGGAGGTCAAAATATAATCATGGCACTTACAGGCGTCTGCTGCATCAATCTCATTTCTGACATTAATTCTAAAGCTATTAAAACTTTAATGTTTAATTATCAATGTAGCTCTGTGTCATTTAAGTTACCCTTTATAAACAGTTAAAGACAGTTAAAAAAAAATAAAACTGAATAAAATGTAGAAATAGTTATTTAGAGTGACTTAGAAGTGTTTTGATGTTAAACACACACACACACGAACATGAGGTGAAAACAGCCTCTGTTTAATTTTCATTTATTTATTGGTTGACAGTGACTCGTGTTAAGTTTTCTGTTTGCTGATTGGCTGTGGGGTGGGAGTTAACGCAGGTGTGCGGAGGAAAGTGAAAAGAGGAGAGTGTGTGAAAGAAGCAGCGACGAAAGGGAGAAAATATTTTACCTTTTCTGTCCAGTTTGGTGAAAATGGACTTTTTTTAAGCGGAGTTTGTACTGTGGACAGTCAGAGTTGTACAGCTCAGACAATGTGGGAAAAATAATATTTTTTCCTCAGTGTCGGCCGCCAGCGTCGTCTTCCGGTGAGTCGCCGTCCTTTCAGCTCGAAGAGGAGTTTTTGTTTGTCTGTTTTTGTTTTTATCGTGGTTGTTGCTGTTGGGCTCTCTGGGAAGCATCGTTTGGGAAGAAGATTCCGTCACCGAGGGTCCGTGGTTGTCCTGCTAGCAGTCGTCAGCCCTTCGCCTTAAGCCCGCCTTAAGGCCGTCATCTTAAGCCCGCCTGCACCATCGAGGTGCACTCTTCAGGTTCTTCTCGCCTGAACTTGGAAACTGTGAGTACCTGCCGGCGTTCCTAAAAACTGAGGTGAATCGGATTCAGCTCCATTCGGCCGCAACGCTCGCCATCGTCATCAGGCCTGCAACGTTTCATTTTTTTATTCTTTTATTTTCTCATTGCCGGCCTGTGTGTGAGTGTGTGTGGGCCAGCAAAGTTAAGTTGCATTGTTTAAAGAAGTTTAACTTTATTCAGAGGTGAATACGAATTATAACAATGTTTTGTGTTGATGTATTTTATTATTGAATTGTTTTTGTTTTACATATTTCATGTTTATAAATTGTCAATTTATTTTATAAAGTCATAGTTCTGTAGTGATTCCTTTTAAGTGTAAATGTCTTCATTAAGATTTTATCACAGAAGCTCTAACACCAGCTTTGATGCTCAGCTGTAAAAGAGAGAGAGAGAGAGAGAATGGTAAGTGTACTTAAATCAAGTTAAAGGCTTAACTAACCTCATAAAGTGAAGTGAAGTTTACGAAGTTAGGGCGCTACCTAGTGGGTAAGGTATAGAAAGCGCTACATCAAACTTCATCAAAACCAAACGTTGCTCTCAGGAGTCCCAACTTCTAGAAAGTGGTGTCATCATAACAGCCTGCGGGCCCGGTCACACGCTCGATGTGACATGCCTTTGGAACGTTTATCTGTCCCCACTCCCAACATGTTACGATGCTAACAAAAGCATAGCCCGCTAAAATGGCAGCACGAGTTGTAAATTGGCGTCAAAATAAAACTAAATGGCAGCAATAGCAACAGCGGCCTCCTCTACCAAATATATTTTGTACTTACAGTCACGGATCCATTGCTTTGAACACATCCCCATTTGCTCAGTAGAGGTTCTCGCCCTGCTACACCAGATATTGCTGTTACTAGCTGGTGGTTTCCTTAGTTGGGCACTGCACAATCAAAATGCAGGTATAACCCAGCTCGTAACATCTGGTTTGTCTGTCAGAACCGTTCTGCAATCAATGAATGGCTGAATAAAAAAAAAAAGCACAAAATCCCGTTTGAAGCAGACACATTGCACGAAGCTAGCAATTACAACAAAGTCTGTATTGTTTTATGATGAAGTGTTTTAGCCATTGGATGTCAAACGCCATCAGAGAGGGATGATAATCTATCTCTAATGACTAATCACAACTGTCGCCTAATTGGTTGGAAAGTGTGAAGAAAATCAAATGTGACAGAAAAAAACCCAAGTGACACTCGACAGCCAGCTGAAAACAGACTTATCGTCTTTGATGGATGTTCTCGTCGAGTAACTACCCAAGATGTTACAGAAAGACGGCCTCTTTCCACCACTGCAGAAATGAACTTTTTTTTTTTTTTTTTTTTTTAAGTGTGTTCACCACAAAGACCTCTATTGTGCTTGTGATTGTGGGCTCGGGAGAGTTGATGGAGGCAGCCCACGATCTGAGCGCAGCCGAACTACTTTGTTGAGCAGTGTGAGGCCAGAGGAAGATCGATGCTGCGTGTGGCTCGCGTTGGGCCCTGCAGTGATGTGAGTGGTGTCATCTTGCCATAGCGGCAGCTGCTCAGTTCCAGTGTGCGCAATGCTGATGGCGCCCTGCACATGACCAAGGGTCTTAAAGCGGCAGAGCCCTGGCAAAAGGCCTGCTGCGATGCTCTCTGATTGTCTTCTTCAGGGCCGACTGCTGGTTTGGCAAAGAATTCTGACATTTTAGGGGAAGAAATAACAATGTAAAGCAATTACTCCGATTTCATATTAGTTTTAGACCTCATTTGTTTAGGTGACACTCAAATGGACCGCGACTTTACTGTTAACCATCTTGTGGTTTTTTTTTTTTTTCTTTCAAAATTAAGGACATATAAGACTGTGAGATTAATTGCACAAAATTCTAAAATTGTGCTTTGAAAAAAGAAAATAATGATGAATTTGGTCAATAATGAGGAAATATATATGAAAATGAAGCAATATCAACATCAACAAACCACAAAAATGACTAGGTTTAATTTTTGATTAAAAGAAAAAGAGAAAAAAAAAACATCTCTCAGCTGCCATAAGCTCTCAAAATGGTGGCAGCTGGGATTTTAAATGCATTGCTGGCGCTAATCCCACGTGAACATTTCAAACCTTTCATTTGTTATTGCGCGAAAAAGGTGCTGCTCTTTTGATCCTCAGAAAGAGAAAAAAGGACAGAAAAATTAAGCCAAAATATGGGGGGCGGGGGGGATCAAAGACAATTTCAGACGTGTGGAGAGAAGCTAATTATTCAATCCCGCGGCCGCGCTTCTCCTCCAAGACGCCGCGCAAATAACGATGACAATACCGGCCTCCAGCTCATCTCTGTGACCAGGAGGACAACCTAATTACTTCCTCGCTAGCTGCGCGGAGACCTTGTTTATTGATGTCCACTGCTTTATGTGTCTTTGATTCTGCTCCTCTCTCTGCGATGGCCGCGCCTCGCGGTGGCAAGCGACTAATGAGCGGCCTTGCTTGTTGTTGCCTCTTACGGGCTGGTCCTCAGCTCTGTGGTCGTGCCCTTCAGGAGACCCTCAAACTGCGCCACGCAATCTGCGCCGAGGCCGTCCTCCCAGCTTGAACCTCGTCCCTGCTGAGGCACTAATTAGCTTGCGCTGATTGAGCCATCAAGCCCGCGCTACGTGCTATGCTGATACTCGTTTGGGTCCCGCAGACAGAAGCGGCCTACACACACAGCACGACGCTGCTTTTGGCTGATGATGTCTATCTCTATCTCTCTACGTTCCAACGTAGTTAATATCTGATTCTATTTTAGCGCTACGTAGGCCTTGCGTCAGTGCACACCATAGTGTGAATTCCAACGAGAATGCGAAGAAGGAGCAGAGCAGGGACTTGGCCTACTCACTCACTCACTCGCACACACACAAGTTAGAGAGTTTTGTTCGCAGTAGTTCAGAAATGTCCCAGTGGAGGCTGGCAAGGTCCCCGCTCAGTGTGAGGCGCACCGCTCCATCCACACACAGGCGCCTCCGTTGGGCCAACAAATTAGAGCGCTTTCTTTCTTTTGTTTTCTTTTTTAAAAAAGTGCCTTTGAAACTTGTTCCTGCTGAGAAGCTGAGAGCTAATCCCTGCTCGTTTCCAGCCAGCTGGCTTTATCAGGGCTCAGATGGGGATTATGGATTGTTTCTTGGTCAGTTTTCGCGGCGAAAATAAGAAGCGCCCTATTGGCCGACAAGTAATTAATGAAGGATGAGTGATGTTATCGTCACCCTGTTGCACTCGATCGGGTTTCGTCTCACGCGGCATGAGATCTTCATTACAGCAATCACATAACCTTTGATTTACGGGGCGAAACCTTGAGGACTCTCCTTCTGGAGGAAGGTCCCAACTTTGCTGAGTTCTCAAGTGTCCACCAGGAATTTGATTTTCTACAATATAATTGTTGCTGTTATAAGTGTTACTTTCTTTGAACATCAAGATATTGAAAGTGACACTTTGACTTAGCGCTCTGCATTCTCTAAACAATATATTGTAAATGTATTGTCATTGTGATATCAACGCGTGCAATGGGAATATCGTAAAAAGCGATAGTGTGTTCATCTTGCGCTCCATGTAAAGAACTGTTTTTCCAATCAGATTGAGCGTTAACTGCGTTAGATGCAGTGTTGGCGTGTAATCAATTACTAAGTAATCCACTACTGTAATTAAACAACTTTTTTTTTTTTAGTAACAGAGTAATGTAACGGGATTACTGTGGCAAAACTGGTAATTATATCACAATTACTTTATCAAGTAACGATTCCATGACTTTTCTGAAACAGTTTGCAAGCTAAAAATGTCTTATTGTCCACAAAATGTCTGAAATTTAGAAAAACGACCGAACACAATGATGTATACGCAAATGTGCATCGAGCTGGACTTCATTTCACCCAAATAAAGAAACTCAGTACAATATCCATCAGCTGTCCGCCGAGGCTCCCAGCAAGCACGGCTCTCTTCGGGTATCAGTAAATGAAGTCAGCATCCAGGTAACCTTTGGATTTGGGCTGCCTGAGACCACTGGTTCCCCTCGGCTATCGGGTTTTCTTTACTTCCATTAAAATCGCCAGTAACCAGTTGTGTATGTGTGTGAACTTTTGACGATCCACTGAAGGCGGCGCAACGGCTGGTTGGGTAAGGAAACCGATGGTGATTTGGAGAGACAGACAACAACACTTTATGCTGGAGGGGAAACAGAACCATGTCTTTGATTCTACACTTCGTGCCGTCCCGATGGCGAGTGATCCGGAGCCTTCATTCTTGAAGCATTCGGGTTCGTTCGGAGAACAGACTGGTGCGAGAGGATTTGTAATTGTATTGCATGGAGCTTCAGTAATGGCAATGAAACCTATCTGCCAACTCCTTTTATTGTGTTAATAAACGGAAGTAGAAAACAACGGCGACGAAAGCATTTTGAATACATACTGTAGAGACAATTTCCGAATGACGCGCTTGAGAAACTTTGTGATGGTGTTTAGAGCCTCCAGGAAGTAATTACGAGTGCCAATTCCGCTCCAGGTGAGAAGCACCATTGTTCTGTATGAACTCGTGAGTTGTGCAGACTACAATACAGGTAGTGGGGAATGTTTCTGCTATCCATGTTTCTGAGTAGCATAAATGTTTTACATTTAAATGCTCTGCGTTTCAGTGAGTGGAAAATTGTGTTGCTGTGCACCTAAGCTGGTTCAGTGTCAATATAGCAGCTGCTGCCAGGTGCAGTTCTTTCAATAAAAACATCTTGTTGGAAAGGAGACCTTGGATTTTTTTTTTTTTTTTTTCAACGTCTGCATAGGCTTCTCATTGTCTGCAGTCTATGTTACCAGCAATTCCAAAGCAGGAAGACATGAACGCCGTATACTTAAATATCTGTTTATTTATTGCAAGTCGTATTGTTATCGCAGCACACAACAGCACTATCGCATATTGCATGTTTTCCTAATATCGTGCAGCCCTACTTCAGATGTTGTAACGATTGTAAATGAAAATGAAGCGAATGTCGAACTGATGTCTACATTCCAAGCTGCCAGGCTGAATTTCTTTCCCGGCTTTTTTGATTTGGACGCCACTGAAAGCTCAAAATCTCTGCTGGATACATGCAGGCAGTCGTTCCCCACCACCTTAAAATGCAAATCCTTTCCGCTCTGCTCCACTCAAGGCTGACGGAATGCACGATGAACACATGCTGTTTCATATGAAGATGACGACTTTGTATGGTAACGGCCTGAGAACGTTGCCGTCTTAATTTAGCTCACACACAATCCTCCATTTGTGTTCAGCACAAACGCATCCCTGGAACACAAATCCGCACGAATAATACTGAGCATAAGCAATGTTCTGCACAACTCCAAAATGCTTTGGAGTGCTGCAGCACATCAACACTGGGAATCCACATCTAGACCGGCAGCATCATCCAGTGCCAAATTATTTGACATGTCCAAGTTGGCAGATGATAGATCAAGATACATGCAAACATAGGCAACACATTAGAATTCTTTAATCAAAACTAGAGTAAACTGAGACTTATTTCTGACATAGCTGCATCTATCTATCTATCTATCTATCTATCTATCTATCCAATATCTAGACAATTGCAGTGACCATGGAAATGCAAAAAAAAGCCAGAGACATCAATCCACTAATTCCAAAATTGTGCAAAACCTTTAAGCATAATAACAATGTTGTGAACATGGAGTGAAACTCATTCTTGTGGTACATTTTTTGACGACGCTGTCCATGAAAATTTCAAGACAAAACAAACACAATTAAATTTTTATACCGGACCAGCACTGGTTTTTACAAAGTCTGTGGCCTGACAGAGAACTCACACGAGGTGAACGTGCAGATTTCTGGTGGTGATTGTGAGATGTGTGTGTGCGCGCGTGTGTGTGTGTGCGTGTGTGTGTGTGTGTGAGAAGCTTAAGATTCTGTGCGTCGTTTGGGAAGTAGCCTGGAATGAAATGAGGAGAGACAGCAGTGAAATGAATCCTGGTTGGTCTCTCGCTCCGGCTAATCAGATAACAACAAAAGGCAGCGAAGCGTCAGAGCGGGAGGCAGGGTGGGCGGGAGCCAGCAAGAAAAAAGTTCCGGGCTGGAAATTCCTCGAGTGGAGCGGCGGCGAGACGGCGGAGAGGAGTGAGTGCAACATGTTTGATTGGGGATGAAAGAGCGGCTGGGCTTCCTGTGAGGGCCGCCGCTCTAATTGCTTTAGTTGTGGTGGATGCACCAGCAGGTGTCAGCAGAGCAAATGCTAACTAGGGCACGCATCAAAACCACCTCTGGGATGAATTATTCAACCTAGACGTGATGAATGGTTGGGTGAAACTCCACGTATTGCACCTGAAAATCTGTGCCTGATGGCATGAAGGTACGTGGGATTAGTTTTTGTCTTGTTGGATAAATAAAAACAAAACAATAATAAAGATAATTGCTCATATTCAACTGCCGGGAGCCACGCATCTTCCTGGAGCGGTTCATGACTTTGAACGGGACTCCGGAGCCGCTTCCATCCATTAGACACAAGGTCACATTCAACTGGGATCCAATGGGAACGCTTCAGCTCCAACCCATTTCCCTCCTTTGTCCTCCCCGCTGAGTCTTTCTTTGCCGTTGGCACTGTTTTGGTGAAGAGAGTTCAGATTCCTGTACAGATTGAAAAAGTGTTTCATCAAGATTTCCCAGGGCCACACTTCATTTTTTTTTTTTATTTTTTTTTTGGCCTTGGTTAGACACGTTTTCACAGCCATTGCTGGTTTCTAAAAGCTTCGGTGTTCACGGAAAAAAAAAAGCAGCAGTGTATTTTTTGTTTGGTTTAATGACAGCGTTTATCAGTGAACTGCTGAATTGCTTTGGTGACCTGTTGCATCACAGTGAGTCTTTCCTGCTTCCTTGCCGCCTCCCTGCGCCGGTCATTTTTCATGGTCTGCAAATTGCAAAATGTGTTTCAAATCATTGTCAGCCCTGACCTTTACTTAGAAAATTGGGCATGTCTCACCACACACACACACACACACACACACACACACACACACACACACACTTAGAACGCCAGAGTCATTGTCCCTCTATTTGTCTGAGAGAAAGGGGGGGGGGTTGAGTTTAGCAAAAATCTATTTGCAAAAGGTCACGGCCAACACTTTTGCCGTTTCATTTCTCTTTTGCGCGGCCCTCTCTCCCCTCAGCCTCGCATGCGTCCGTCTTCCTGTGAATCATCTCCGTCACACAAACAGAGCAGCTATCGCGCTGTCGCATCTCATCCCACTCCTCGCCTGCTTTCCAGCGAGAGCAGAGAGCGAGAATTCTGCCGCACCACGGAGTAATAACACTGGAAAACAAGTCTGACAAGTTGCTCCGCCATCCTGCTCCCCAAATATATATATATTTTTGTATTTGGTCATGCCAGTTTGCCTCAGGGTGGCGGGTTTATTCTTTCCACGAGCTGAGAGGAAAACAGAGCCGACCCCGCCTCTAAACAAAAACTATTTTATATTTATACATATTATTTATTCAACATGAAATGCATATTTAAATGACAGATAATGCCACGCAGATCAAATTTTGTGTACTCGTAACTTTGCCAGCGCTAGAATGGGATTTATCACATATCCTGAACACAATCATGTGATTTTAAAAGGGGAACAATGCAAGTGGGTCACTTCTTCGTTGTGTTGATTACCATTTTTGTATATCGGTGTTCCATATCAAAAATGAAACCTTAGAGCCATTCTCTGCGAGGCCCACATTGGTTTTGCACGCCTCTTTTTCTTTGAGCGCACAAACTCAACCGAGGTTGACGCTGGTGTGATTAGGGTTAGGGTTAGGGTTAGGCAGTTACCTGCCCTGTTTGGTTCAGACTAAACCTCTGGTGCGGAGCTTTTGGGCTGGTGTGAACACAAACCACTGGTGGTCTGGGTTCGCTTCCAAGCGAACCGTGGTGCGGTTCGGTTGATGTGTGACCGCGCAGTGGTTCGAGCCACCTCTGAAATCACACACCTTTTTACACGTCACATGCTTCCGTAGCCACAGGCATTATGGGAAATATTGTTTTGAAAGAAAGTTTAGCAGTACGTCGTCGGACCGTCAGGCCAACGTGAGTCGTGGTTCAACGTGGAGCAATGAGGAGACGGTTCTTGCAAAACGTCTCTGACGTCGCGAAATGGCAAACATCTCCTCATAAAATCGACGTTGCGTCAAAAGCCTCTGATGCTCCAAATTTCCTGCAAACGCTCGTAACTGTCTGAAAAAAAAAATCATTATGGGCACAACGAGTGCAGCACGCTGGAGCTCCGTGATTGTTTACGTTCCATATTTTACCGCGTTACCCCGCCGCAGACCATTTTGTCCAATGACTGAACGATCTTTGCGCACGTGTGGGTTTGTTGTCAAATCCTGGGGCTCTTACGAAAATTGCAATGTGAAAAGGAACCGCACCAAGCCGAAAAGATACATTGTATTTTGGTCCGGACCAAAGAAAGCGAACTAAAGGACTTTCCTGGTGTGAATACGCCCTTCGGCAGACACTCGTTCCTCTTCTTCAGCCACCTCTTCTTTCTCGTCGGCTCTGTTCACTTCGTACGATGTAACAGGGAGTGAACATGTGATTAACTAATCCCCTGTGCGGCGCACTGCGCTGACTAGCATGCTAATGTTGTAGATGAGTAGTGTTTCGGTAGACACGAGGTCATTTGGCAGGTTAATTAGCGCATAGTCAGTCTGTCACCGTGAGATGCCCTCACTCTGTGATTGTTACTTAGCTAGCCTGGTCAGTGTAATACAGGGGTTCTGTAAGTGGCTGTAAGTGTTGCAGGTAATTTTCACAATTACCTGAATTTTCCTATGTCACTTATGAAATTATATTACTTATACATTCAATGTTTTAGGAGACTGAAAAATCTAATTGAACAAAGTGACAAACAGGTGTTTTCATGAATGTGAGACAAAGGATGAATCCTGGTCCCCCCCCCCCCGAAACAAACCCTCACTCTCAGAACCCTCCCTCTTCTCAAAGTGTCAAGTTGAGGGACAAAAGATTTTTCACAACCAACCTCGGCAGTAAGTGCTCTCCCAGAATGTCTATTTTCTATGTTAATACAGATCTAAAAAAGACGAAGCAGAACCTGGCTGGCTCCTGCCTGGAGTCTCAGACCTGCCAAAGTGTCTTGAAAACGTCATGTACCCGATGCGTTTCCCTTCAGCTGTTTGTGTCTCATCTTGTAAGTCGAACAAAATACCACAATGCTCAGATTGCTGTTGTCGCCACGCGCGCTGTAAGATTACTTTCCCAGTGCGAGGCTTTAAAAGGGCAACAAATGTGACAACTATTAAAATGTGATTTCGTGTCGCAGAAAAGCTCCTCTGACGTTCCGTCACAGACAGGGACGCCCTTGCCGAGGCCAGATAGATATTTACAAACAGATAAATGGGAAAGAGGCAGATAACCTTGAGCATCTCATTTCATGTTTTGAAAGGTTTGGAACCCTTTTGCCAAAGATAAGAAAATGTGCGTGGAAGTGTTTCCGCATTTAGCGGTAGCACTTCCCGGAAAAAAAGAAAAACAAACTGTAAAGCTCTTAAACTAACATTTTGTTTCCTCGAAGGTGAGCAAACTCAGTCAATATTCATGTGCATGTTGGTCTGTTTTGTTTTCATTTCAAGGCCCACGACTCTCTCCATCAGGATGCTGTTACCAGGTAGATTAAACACTACTGACTGCAGTCCAGTTACTCATTATTCCATTCGGCTACTTCAGCATCGGCTAGCTAGCTATACATTACAGCGAAGATGAGCGGGGGCGGGGGGAGGGAAAGTGGGGCTCCACATTCCACAGCAGTGACATTTACTGCGCATTTATGTGCGCGCGGCGCATTAACATGAGTGAGTCCACAGAGATGCGAATCAATTAAATAAAATGATTCCTTTTCAAAAACGAATAAATTAAAGAGAAGACAACGCGTGTAGCGTGTGAGCGATGAGGCTTAATGGCTCAGAACCGAACTATCGTCATGCGGTGATGGATGAGGAGCTCACGCTCACTTACTCTTCACTTTTTCCCCCTCATGGTTTGCAGCAATAAATGTTGTATTACTGGCTTATGAAGTGAACATAGTTATTGAGTCTCTGCTGGTACTCAGCAGGAGCTCACAGCAGTTTTTTTTTTCTTTGTTTTTTTTTCTTTCTAGTTGCAGCTTGAAGTGTGGCATCAGCAACCATGTTCACCATGTTTAAAGTTAATTAAACACCTCATCGGAATTAATGTATGAGTGTATGAGTCCTGAATGAATTATAGAAAAACTCAAAAGTCATTTTAATTAAACCTGAATCTGATTTCTCACCTCTATTGTGTGACCGATAATATAACTGCATTGGTATGAATATATAAAGTATTCGTATGAGTCCCGTGGGGGAAAGCGACAGCTCAGGTTTCTCTTGTTTCAACTCGTCTCTCCCTGCTATGAGGTTCAGCTGTGAATGCATGCCATGAAGCCCCCCCCACCCCCCCACAGGAACCCCAACCAGTCACAAAATGAACAAACCGCTTTCTGGGCGGAGCTTTTGTGCACATGTGGATTGATTTCACATTTCACACAGAGCAACTGACTCTGTGACTTCAATGCCTACAAGACGCCATGCCCTTCCATTAGTGACTCATAACTTGAGTCAGTCAAAGAATCTATTTCAGATCTATTTCCCTTTGTTTTGAAACAGTGGCTGCCTCCATTAACTCTAGAGAGAGAGAGAGAGAAGAAGAAGCGAGGGGAAAGATTGGAACCTTTCGCTACATTCTGCTTCTTTTGTTTAATTTCATTTCACCGTCGACTGATCGTGAAGGGCGACATTATATGTTCTGGCTTCGAGACGCCCGCCGCTGTCAGAACGGATAAGCAGCTTTCTTGTCTTTTTTTCCGAAATGTAGGGAGAGAGCAGAAAAAGAAGTATGGCAACACGAGAGTGCCACAGCCGCCGCGGAAAGTAATGCCACTGTCGCCGAACGGCTTAGTGGGCGGCGGTTTAATTGAGGATACAAAGCTCGGCAAAGCGAGGACATGGAGGGGCTCTCCAGCGAACAAGGCGGCGGGATAAGGGAGCGAGAGGGAGAACGCTGGATTTATAAGTCCTTGATTACACTCCAGCAAACCGCCGACAATCACGGCGCCGCTGACAAAAGGCAGGAAAACGGGTCAGCTGCAATTTTTGTGGCCGCTGCAAAATTGATTATTTTTTCTTTCTTTCTTTCTTTTTTTCTAAAAAAAAAAACCCTAAAACGTCTAACAGTTGGAAGGAAATCATTTTCCACAACCCCCCCCCCCCCCCCCAATTCAATGTGTAATTTATTTTTGTGTGTAACACATAATTGTTTAGCGCCAACTTCTAAGTCTTTGCCAACTTTTTCACGTCTCTAACCCTTTCTTTCTGCGGTGCACCCTGTTCCATCGAGTGTGTTTTTGAGACTCAACCCATTCACGCTAGGATTGCAAAAATTCGCTACAGCACTTAAGAACACTTAAAGAGAACTATTTTGCCCGTCCGAGCTGTGTCCCACGTTTTGCTGTTAAAAAAATAAAAAAGAAATATAATAAACCAAACTGCTGGCATCATACGAAATGCAGGTATTTAAAGTGCACTTGCATTTTGTTCATTCTAGCTTCAGATTCAAAGTGAAATCTGCTTTATTGTTTGACAGCCAAATTGCACCAATTGACACGGTTGCCACCGGTGTATTTTTCCAAAGTGGCTTCTGAAACCCAACCCTGGTGGAAACACGCACACTGACTTCAACGGTCTGTTGCGGAGCCACACCCACGCCTTCGGTGAGTTTTGGGCTTTACAATGTCTCAGCAGATGTCGCCGGCCGTCGGCAGAGGTCGGGGGTCATCGGGGGTCGCGTCGGCCACGGCGGCTCAGTCCTGCAAACGCTGCTTGCAGCTTTAATTACTTTTGGTATGTATTCCTTTCTCACACTGTTTGTACCTTGATTGATTGCGGTTTGATTGTAATTTTGTTTTTCTTTAAAAAGAAAATTTGAAAAAAACTGAATCCAATATTCAACTGTATTTTTGAGCGTTTACCTCATTTTGCCAACGTGTGACCAAGGTCCGTGTCAGTACTTCCAGCCTGCTTGTTTGGTTTTCTATAGAATCTAGGTTTGTTTAAAAAAAAGAAAAAAGAAGGAAAGAAAGAAATAGGTTTTATCATTATTTATACATACACAGCTGTCCAGCAACAGACAAACAGGGACTTCAGATAAAGGAGCCGGGCCCCGGAGTCCAGAGTCCACGCCGAGAATCCCTTGACAGGGACAAATGTGCTGGTGACTCAGAGGACGCCTTGTTCTCTCCTGCAGACGCCCACGTTTACGACTCTTTTATAATTCCGCTGCCAAGGTGACGTCCACATCTGCAAAGTCTGACCGCATTCTGGACTCTGCTTTCGCAACTTTCAGTCGCCACTTTTTGCTTCGCGACCCCTGACATGAGGTCAGGCCCTGCCCTGGCCCCCCCCCCCCACAACCTCCGGCGGGATTCATCACGTCCGTGTGCATTTTGCCATTTATCTATTTTGCTGCCGCTGCTTCACTCCGTGAAACGTCCAATATGGCTGCTTCCCAGGGAAATGTGACGGATGGTTCTTGTCGAGGCTGGATGATGCATGGCGCCCGCCCGCCTTAAACTCTGTCACGAGGTTGCATTGTAGCCCAGCTCTCCGAGGTGGCCGCCACCGCCGCCGAGCCGCATCGCTCAGCAGCGTCGAGTTAAAACTGACAGGAGCGACATTAAAACCCTGGCGGCAAAGTGGGTATAACAATAATAGCTGTCGCAGCGCTAATAATCAGTTTTAACTCCGGGCCGCCACATGTCAGTCTCGGCTCTGATGTTTTAACTCCGGGCCGCCACATGTCAGTCTCGGCTCTAATGTTGACTCGGGCAGCGTCGTTATTTGCAAGGAAACAAACAAAACTACTGACGCCACAAAGAATGATGCCAATGTCTCTCAACTCTTCCGAAAGACAAAAAAAAATTACATTTGAGCTGCACTTTGCATTTCTTTTAAGATCGTAAATTATTGTTATTGTCAAGTTCTCCAAAATTAGAATAGTGCAGAATCAGCACTATTGGGCCGCAGCTGCAACTGAGACTCTCGTCTCGCCGGCTGATTCTGACCGGATGGAAGTGACTCAGGTGGGAGCTTCTCGAGGACGGATGTGCTAGAATTCAGTTTTGAAAGGCACACACCTTTCAAAACTGAGGGCGTGGCCTAAACCAATCACAGTTGCCGACACCTGCTGTTCCACATTCTCCCACTAGTTGTCACAAACACACAAACTGTTCCTGGTGACTCAGTGTTTTTACCTGGAGTAAAGGGTGAGGAGGGTTTTGTTTACCGTCTTCACTATTTTCTCTGTTTTTGTCTTTGTTTTATTTTTCAGCCTCTCTGCTTCGCAGCTCCTCTGAGAACCATTACAATTCCGCTCCGTGGCCCGCTCGTACGGAGAAGGTCGCGCCTTCTCTTGTGGGAAGGTTAAAAGGTTTTTGCCGCATTGGCGCGAAAACAAACGGGGGACTGGAGGACGCCTGCCTTTTGAGAATTGGGCCACTGATGCAATAACGTGACCTGGTGATTGAACAGACAGCAGAAATTAGCCACTCCCCCAGAGGCCGACTCGGAGTCACCACACACTCTGCAGTCACACCGCCAAGCACTCACACTTTCCATCGCACCTCGAGGACAAAAAAAAAAAAAAAAAAATCAGGTTAAGGTTGCGACAGGTTAATGTTGCATCTCAGCCTCTCCTCCTAAAGACAGCATTGAGCAGTACTGTCCACTCCACTGGTTCGTCATTGTGTAGCCTCGATGAAAATGCTCATAAATAGATAAATATAGAAATAAATAGGGGGTTAAAAATATTAAAAAGCACGTTTTCCATTGTGTGGTGAACTTCTTGGGTTAAAAAAAAACAAACAGTAAATATAAGAAATGTTAAATGTTGCCTATGTCTTATTTAATTTCATTTGGTGAAAGTATGTTTATGTTACAATGGTATCTTTCAAAAGAAATGGTCGGTGCATAGGTTATGCAATTTGTGTGCGTGTGTACGCATAAAAGGGGAAGAAGACGAAGGAAAAGAAGAAGAAGACGGTGTGCACAGGTGAACTGGTAAAGAGGAAGCGTTTTACATCCACAGCTGTGGAGGTAAAGTTCATCTACAACGACATTTCAGGGGAGTTGCACACTAAAACGTCTGCCCAACGTTTACTGAAATGTAACCCGGGAAGTCACTCATTAGCGGTTAGTGGCTAAGTAGCAGTGGACCGGAGGTGCGTGGCTGTTAGCTAGCTCAGCTAACCCCACAAGCTTTGCTCGGGTGTACTCCGACCCAAAGAGAAGGACCATCAGAAAACGATTCTGAACACTTTGAGCCATTTAGGCAGCTCAGGTTTCCTCCGACTGCATGGGATATTTGCCTAATCTCCACCGTGAGCGTGCTCTTCTGCAACCCGCCACCTTCTGGACAGACCGCCGCAGACTGTTAGCATCTCTGAACAAAAACAAAATCCCCCTTTTCTGGCTCAACAGCAACTCTTGTCTGGGCCTGCTGGTGCAATAAAACTCCCGTTCAATAGAAGCTTTCTGCGCCACATCAGTACACCAGGACACGTCCCATTGACACCACCCTCCCTCATCTAAGTGCCGCTTCATCACTTCCCCTTTCTGGCGTCCTTCCCTCACAAACACACCACGTGCCTCGCCCCCTCACCCGTCCTCACCCCGCCCCCTCTAAGCCCGTAATGATCGGCCGTTAATTGACACCTCTGGATAATGTCACAGGCAGAAGGCCAAGTGTGCGTCACAACAGATTGCAGTTAAGTGATCAAAAGTCACGGCCCTGAGACACTTTGTTGATGGGAAAAGGGGAGAAAAACATATAAATGCCCATTAATTCATGGAAAGGCCACGTCTCACCGCACCATTATCCCGCCGTGATGGCGCTAATGAGCAGGTCGGCTCGGAGTGATCAATCTGTTTTCCACTCTGACTTCTTTCCACCACGTCTGTGTCTCCACGTCCTCGTCCGTTAATCAAACACGGTGGGCGGGTCCGTAATGTTTATCAGTGCCGAGGCATGAGATGAGCGCACTTTTATTTTCCCGCATCAAAGTCTGGCATGCGCTTTAAATAGGAACCTGTCAATATCAGTGTGCGCATCTCATCAGCGAGCCTTTAAATCCTGCGGCTCGTCTTTCAGGCCGCGGACGTGTTTACCTGCCTGCTTGCCGCCTATCTTTAGCACCGTATTTTTATCTTCTGGTTCTCATTCTGCCTTCCCGTCTGTAGATTAAGCGGCTAACGTTGTTTCCCCTGTTTGCCCGCTGGCAACCCCTCCTGCAGCGACGACTCGCACATAAACAATGCAACGAACACCGCAAGTGGCCAAAGATTGCACTCTTAATCTCAGTCTGGCTGCTTTCCACCCAACGGCCTGTCTTCTGACAAGAGGGAACGTGGCTACTTCCCTCGGTATATCGTTCCAAATCAAGATTTCATGTTTACACTGGACATGATCTCTTCTGATTTGCAGTTTGTCACTGCATTTAATCAGAAAATGGGTTTTTACAGCCGTGTGATATGTGCAGATTCATTTGGGGTTTTGCGACCATCGTACAGCGTTAAAGCCAAAGAATGCAATCGCACAGCATTCCATTTTACCGGTCGCATGATAGAATTTTACTTTTGATCTGCTTGGGAACAGGAAAATGCAACCTTGTGAAACTGGACCTCGTTCTTCAGAATGACGTGTTTGTATGCAGCATTTTTCATTCTGTTTGGATTATTAGGCTCCACGTGCACGCTCCATCTGAGCTAACACAATTTCCGCTATGTTATCACCCATATGGTGTATATATGCGGTTCAGTTTTGCTGTCCAACGATGCAAACTCTGCCTGTGAATGTTGCACCACACTTCACAGCGTAAAGCACTTTTTCCCACTTGTGGACTCTATACATTATGTTTTGAGTGCACGAGGTGGACCTCAACAAAGGGCTCAAATGCGACTCGTACTCTCCGAGTGCAGGCCCTTATAATAGAGGCATATTAACATAACGGCTTGAAAATGATGCTGCAGGAACATTTGAAGTCTCTGTTTGACTTCTGGAACATTCTGAATAAAGTGTCCAGTTCCGTGGGCTCGCTGTATCTTCTTACAATTCAGACAAACTCAGACTTGCTGACAGATAAAAGATACGACCGCGTCAGCTTCACTACCACGTCTTCCCTTCTTCTTCACAAGCTGTTTTCTCTGGGTTTGGGAGAAAAGGAAAAAGCAGCATCAAATATGTGTCGGACAGGAATTTCAATCCCCCCTTGCAGAAACACTGAGTTTAACTTCTGGACTTGTGGTTTCTGATCCAGAGCGAGAATCTGCAGCCAGGCCCATGTTTACCCAGCGTGATCAAAGGTTCAGGCCCTCTTGACTCAAACATGCTGGCAAGGTGCGAGATCCGTTTGATTTGCTGTGACGGGGCAAGAGGATGACTTGCTGATGATGTTCTTGAAGTGCAAACGGGCCCAGTGAGGCGCATCGCACTTCCCTCGGCTGGCGCCCCGATGACATCAAAGCCTTTCCCGCCCGCTTCCACTCGGGGACATCGCCGACCAAAAATTCAGAGAGTCATGGCATGAAAGTGGAAGAGCCACACTGGGGGAAAATCCACCAACTGGGCCACAACAAATATTGATGATTATTGTGTTGGCTCGATTGTTGGACAAACTAAAAGTTTTGGAAAGTTCTCGAGAAGTTTGTCCAAGAAACCCATGCAGCACCTTTGTCTGTTCCTCTTCACTCGCTGGTTTGCCAGGTCGTGAGGACTCGGTGAAGATCAGCGACACCTTCAGTTTCTTGCAAAACTACCGCTGGTCACCAAATGGAACCATGATGAGAAAGAAACGGCAACGCTGTGCATCAATGTCAACATGGGGTATGTGATGAACAACCTGGAGTCACTTCCTGCTTCTTAATGAAGGCTAATGTCTGTTCTGAGGAAGGAGGCCAGAAGTAGCTTTTTGTTAATGGTTAATAAAACGTTTACTAAATAATGCTACTGCCATTAATGTCTACTGATGTTAATGTATTAGTGTAGGGGAGGAAATTGAAAGCCCAGCCTCCCCCCCCCATTCTGATTCTACAACCAGAGGGCGACTTCATTCCTACCTTGAAATCATCCATCTCTATCCGTCCATCACCTGGCCAACCATGACCCTCTCACATTCTCTCCCACGGTATAACGCTTCATATACGTAACGTGACAATGACGTCGCTCTCTAAAAGCACACCGAAACTTGCTGCAGAAGTGCACGGCGAGACGAAGCGCTTTGCGAGCCTGTGACCGCGTCGACCGTCTTTTCCGAAAGGTCACTTTAATAATGAGAAAATTATTGCTCTTCATCAAAGCACTCACACAGCCACCCTTTTGTATTGTTTTTTTTTTTAACTTAATAACACAGCTCCTTCTTATTTTCCCTTGTGCGGACCAGTCGATTAATAATTATAGAGCGCAAAAACAAAACAAAACAAAAAAACAGATGTTTTGCCAGCAAATGGGTTCCACATCAAGGCAAACAAAGCACGCCGCCGCCTCGGCACTCAGTCTGAATCACTGCATTCTTACTAATTAATGCATTAGGAACATAAATTACATAGCCGCTCGTTTGCTCATTACCTAAACTGTGGAACGACGGGCACGCCTCAATGGACACACACACACACACACACACACACACACACACACAGACACACATTTCTGCACCGTGAAGTAAATTGTCAAATCACTTTTCTCTGTTCTATGTTTCACTTTCTGTCTTGAGCCGCCACTTCCAGTAAACCACTGAAACCAGACTGGTGACTTAAAGGTGTGTGTGTGTGAGTGTGCGATGAAGAGTGAGATAAGTGGAATGGAGCGAGGGGGAGGAGGAAAAAGGAAGTGAGGATACTGGACAGAAGGAGGTGGGCAGGGCGTACAGTAAGCAGGAGGATATAACCAAAGTACACCTGTGCACCTGAGCAAAGCCACTCCTTTCCCCAGCCGGAGCGTGTGAGCGAGGGCCCCACAAAGCCTGATTTAAATAACATTGTGCCTTTAATGTAGGAGGTTTTGGGCCATTAGCTAAGTGTTCTTTGACCTGTTTTATTCTTATTATTATTTTAGCAGCGCTTCACTCTCTGGTGTTTTTATGCTTCTTTCACTGGGAGCCTCAACAAACCAGTCGGACTTTGGCATTCCATACACCTGACCCGGCCGATGAAGATGTGGTCCCTGAGAGTCATCATCCTCCTGCTGTTTTGCTACGGTGAGTACACCGGCGGTGCCGAAGGCCCCGATTGTTCACGGTACTGCCTGGATTTTTCTTTGACTCGACGCGACAAAAGGTGGCGTGTAAAGCGGAGTGGGAATGACTTTGTCTCAGTGTGAATGACGTGGAGGGGGTGGGGGGGGGGGAATCCCCAGCGTGCATTGTGGCAATCAATGGAAAGCCCGCAGTTTCATCTTGGCGTCTCGCTAATTTGTTATTGATCGCGCAGCTTGTAAAGTTTGCAAAACACTAAATGGACTTAACGGTGTAAAACAGTCGGGACTCTGTATATTTTTAAAGAAAATCTGGGACACATGTGAACGAACGGGTCTGGGTGTTGCTCACTCACACCTGGCGGTGCCCACTGGACTCGATGGCAGGGGCTCGTGTATCACCGCTGACGGCTCAAATAAGAAGAAACTGCTGCTGCTGCTCCTGGCACCAGAGGATGTTTTTCTAAACCCATTCACCAGGCTGACACATGACGACTCTCTTCAGCGTTTCATTCCAGAGAGTCACCAAGGCCATCGTCTCCCTTCCCATAGTTGCAAACAATTAAAATGTGCGCTCACTGGCCACTTTATGAGGGCGGTCCAATGGTTGCATTCAGTCATGCAACAACGAGGTGGTGAAGACGGCTCGCTAGTTCAAACTGCGCACCAGAACGGGGAAGGAAAGAGGATTGAAGTGACTTTGAAGGTGGTTGGACTTTCTGAACTGCTGCAGATCTGACGTCACAACCATCTCTAATCAAGAGAGGGGGGTGTGGGCTGCCTTGTCGATGTTAGAGCTGACCCCTAAGGTCAGAATGTGGGGACTGGTCATAGATCACAGAAGGGCAAGAGGAACTCAAACAGCCACTGGGTCTGCAGGATAGCGTCTCTGAACGCACAACACTTTATTAGGTACCCGTTGCGAGCAAGGTGCACCTGACATAGTGGCCCAGGATAAAAGAAATAGATCAAATAAATCACTTTGGGGGGGGACACATGAGGTTTACCAGGGAAAATGTGCAGCTTTTTTTCCTGACCCAACTCTCCCATTGTCTGCTCTCTCCCACAGCTTGCCTTTCGAGTTGCAACGGCAGGGTGAGGTTCGTCTCCACCAACTTCCACAACACGCTGCAGTGGGACGCCGCAGAGCCTGCCACCGCCGGCCGACCTCCCCTTTACACCGTCAAGTACAAGACGTGAGCAGTCAACGCCCCGACCTTTGTCCCCGTCGCCCTTTGCCCTACCAGGAGGATTTTATGAGGAGATTAGGAGAAGATTTACAGTTGAAAAACATTTTAGATCAGTATGTTTCTGTTTGACCAGAGGCCCTATCTCAGTTCAGTGACGTGCTTTACATGTGTTTTTCCTCACTGCTGGCAAGTCAAACAGTTTCGTAACGGCGCTGCAAGTCTGTGACTCAGCCACAGCTGAGAACACACAATGAGTTTGAACTCAGAAAAGTTGTCGTTGTCTTGGACAAGGAGGGTTGTTTTCCTGCCGTGCCGTTGCCCCACCGACTGTCTTCTGCCCTGTTTGCTGGTCCACAATCTGATTGATTTTACTCGCTATTTTAAAGCTCTAGGTTATGCTTCAAAAAGCCTTAAGGAAGTTCTCACCTTTTCAAGCGTTGTTCTTTAAATAGTCACGCTGCGGCTCTTCAAGAGCTTTGTTTTGTTGGCACAGTCGCGCTGAGCCGCCTGCAGCTGAGAGACCGGAGCCGTAACAGCGATAACACCGGCGCCACCTGTTGAGTGCTTTTACGACTCTTAAAGTGGAATTTTGTGTCCTACTGCCTTTCATTAATTTCTGCAAAGTCGCCTCATCTAAGAGAAGACTGTTTTGATACTGTGTGATCCCTCATGGCCCAGAAAAAAAGAAAACATTCTCAATATTGACTTTTCTCTTGACGACGGTCACCTGGATAAAGGTGAAGTGACTCTTAGCAACGCTTTGGTCTCCAAGGAGGGACTGGCCTAGGGTGAAGTCCAGTTTAAAGGTCCAGTGCGTGACGTTTAGCGGCGTCCAATGTTCCGAAAGCAAACGCTGTTCTTCTCGACCCCGCATCTTGCACTGCACACAGATGTCACATGACACATTCTGAGCAACCTCTGTAATAGCACAATGTTAATCGTAACTAAAAGTGTTTTCCGGTTGGTTGTCAGATTCCTCCCTGATGGCTGTTTGTCTGTCTGATCCATCACTTGAAGCAGAACTGCACAGTCGGGTCAAAAGGTCAACGTCAGTTAAAAGTTTGTTTGTTCTTTACCACTACAATCCTTTGACCCAACGGAGAACATTTGTGCAGTTTTTAGGCGTGAAGAACACGGTCAGAGGTTCGCTTTCCGTAAATCAGCACTTATTGGGCATTTTAAAGATCATAGCATCAGTGAAAAACAGAAAAGAAAAACATGCATTCTGGCTTGAGGTGGTTTCGCACCAAACCACTCAGCGGAAACACAGAACTCACATTTTTGGCTTTATTTTATTTCTATTTTTTTTATAGCAAACCATCCTGCCAAAAAAAATAAATGCTGCGTTCTGTTCCCTTTCACAGCTACGAAGACAACTCAACGTATCAGACGATAGCAGAGTGTCAGAATATTCTGACTCTGACCTGCGACCTGACGGACCAAACCACGTCGAAGTACAACGTGCACTACCTGGCTCAGGTGCTGGTGGACGGTGTGCATTATGGCTACACGACGAGATTCAAGCCTATCGCTGACAGTAAGAGTCTTCACACCCAGTTGCTGTAAAGCCAACTGTCACAATTGCAAGTTTTGGGAATGCGTCTCAACCTTGTCTCCGCAGCCCATCTTGGTCCGCCCGTCCTGGCCACGTACGCTACAGCCTCGTCCCTGCACGTCAACGTCACCCTGCCGCCGGGTCCCAACAACATCTCAGTTGGTGACATCATCAGAGGCACCAGAAACCCGCACTTCAATACTGAGATTATTTACACCCTGCAAATCACAGAGCCAGCGTGGGCTGAGCACGTGAGTCTGCACTTCAAATGCAGTCCAGTTGTCCTGCTGCTCAAATTTAGCCTGGAAGGTTTCTGGATTTACCCCCTCGGTTTTTCTGTCGCTCGCCAGAGTCTCGTAAACACAACCGGCTCCTTCGCCATCAGCTTCGGCAAGAAGGCGGCCGAGTTCTGCGGCTTCGTGGTCTACAGCCCGTCTTCTGGAATGGGTCGACATCAGAGCGACAAGGCCTCCTTCTGTGTCCCTGTGCAGCACGAGGAAGGTAAAAAATACACCCTCTTCTTCGTCACAAAGTCTAACACTGTGTTTGCCTGATAGTTTTTAAAATGCTCTTAACTACTCTTGACAACACAACACTTTTCACTGGCGTCTAGAACAGCGAATTGATGTTTCTAATTACTGAGTACACCTTCATAAGTACTTGCAGCGACTGAAAAGCAACAGAATTAGCAGGCTGAGATTTCACTTCTGGAATGTCACTCATCCATCCAACTTGCCAACCTGCAACGAACAGGACATTTCAGTCATATTGATTTCACAATCAAACAGCTGCATTTTAGACGAGACAAGGAAGCAACTGCTGCCTGTTGCTCAAACAACAACAAAAAAAAAATCCCCAAAATAACAACTTGAGTGTATGATTGCGAGGCCAGGCTGCGGCTAAAGGGACTAGCTTAGATGCTGGCGTAGTGTCACATGTGTCAGATGGCTTCCTCACATATAAAGAACAATAAAGAGCAGCACACTGGTTTTACGTTCGACTGGCTTGGCCAGCATTTAAACGGCCTGGCATCAATAGGAGGCCGGAGACTGTAGCTATGTGGCTAAACTAGCACCGACAAATCTGATTGGTCAGCTTTGGAAAGATTGGTCCCATCCACCTTCCTGAGATTCACCACGGTTTCTATGGGCTCTTTACCAGATGATTGCTCGAGCTGATTCCAAGGACTGGGTTACAAAACAGAGAGTGAGTGGAGTCAGGTGTGAATCAATGTCTGTTTTTTTCAGTTCCTGCCTTATTATTCCAAGCGTCTCCGTCTCAACAGACAAAGAACAACAACTAAAAAGCTCTGGTAACGGCTTCAAACTGCTGATCAATATCTGTTAAAATACTCTTGCTGACTTCTGATTGAGTGTAGAGTGAAATCATAAAGAAGCCTCCGCCAAGGAAAAGTCTTCAGCTTTGACCTTCGTCTCCATCTTTTGTTGTTGTTGTTGTTGTTTGCCAATAAAAAAAAAAAAAAGGAAGGGAGATTAGATTGCACTGGGAGAAAAGGAACATATCTTTGACCTCAGCACAACGCTTTGTTCTGCAAACACAGAACAGCAGGCAGAAAACGTCAGCTTACAAATAACACCTCTATATCACTAAAGCTGTTTTTCCGACTTTTTAGATAAACCTGCCGTTTGAATCCAGGCGGAAAAGTAGAGCAAACGCACTTCCGGTCGGGGCGCCACTTCCAGTAGATGCTGGAGAAAAGTTTCCCGTTTTCAGTTTGAATGATCAGCGCTCGCGGCAGGATTCTGGGAAAGAAAAAGAAATCACTCTCCAACTTTCTGCTACCATGTCTAAACTTGTAGGGAATCTCCACACTTTTCCAAAGTGCCCGAGGGAATCTGTTTCTGTTACAGCGCTGCCTCTCTTTCTCCCCCCTCAACAGGCAACCCCCTGAGGCCCCTGCCGTGGCTCCTCGTCCCCGCCGCCTCGCTGGCGGCCCTGCTGATACTGGCCGTCCTGTACGTGCAGCACTACGTGAAGGGCGGCAAGGGAGTCAAAACACCGGAGATGTTGGTAAGGAATGTCAGTGCCAAGTAGCGCTTGGGCCTGAGCCACCGCAGGGCAATGACGCCCGACGGGAAAATCAAGTCCTTGCACTGACATGATGATAAATATGCACTTAGACAAACGACCAAAGACCAGAGTTTGGCAGTGAGTCACGGCACATCCAGCCGTGACAAATTAGGTGGAAGTCCCGTATTGTTGTTGCACCTGTCAGCGCTGAGCAAGACTCGCTTACTTTTGTTCCTTCACGCGTCACTCGCGGCTGCTGACGTTCAGCCCTGACGAGCTCTCGGTTTCTGTGCCATACAGAAAATCACGTCCGGTGCCGAGTCCATGCAGCCCCAGGACTGCAACATCACCATCTGCAAAGTGGACGTGAGAGCCCTGGATGAAACGCCTCCTTTGGACGGATATTTTCCCCAAGACGTTCCCAGCCATCAGCCTGTGACCTCGAACTCCGGCAGCAGCCGCCAATCCTCGGTCATCTACAGCACGTTGGGGGTCCAGAAACAGGAAGGTTTTCAGCAGACTGATGGCATCAACTTCCCGATGTTGCCCAGCGTGACCGATGGAGCGGGTCCAAAGTTGCCCCGTCCGGATACTTTTGACAGCGGCCCGGACACGCACCCATGGACACTGCTGGTGGACACTACGCGGGACGCCAATGGAAAACTGATTCTTAAGGAGTTCGGCAGCGAGGGCGAGGCGCAGAGAAGGCCCCTCCTGCCCGACCTCGAGTGCTGCGGGACGGACTGGACCACGGTGCCGAGCTCAGACGACTCGGGCTGCGACGACAGCACCGTGAACACGCCCACGCAGCCGTACTGCAACAACCACTACCGCCCGCCTGGGCCGCAGGGAGTCGTCGACGTCCTCACATCGAGCTACAGACCGAACTGTATACCAGCGAACTTCATTCAGCCCGAATGCGGGTTTGAAGACACAGGGATGCCCTATTCTCAGACCTGGTCAGGCCTCAAGCAGGCCGAGGATGATGAAGAAGACGAAGCTCTGGCAGGAGAGGAAGTGTGCAGCCAGTGTGAAATTCCTCTCAGCCTCTGGATGGTACAAGTTCAAGACTGATTTTCTTTTTTTTTTTTTTTTTTTCCAGGCTCATCGAGGAACATTTCAAGGGAACTTGTTTGAGGACAAAACATTTTTTTTTAGCAGAGGTGAAAATCTGTTTTTCTCTTACAAGATGTCCCTAAATTTGACAAACTGGGCCTTTCAAATTAAATTGTTAAAAATTTGTTAAGAATGTGAAAAGGAATGACGGTAACAGAAGGACAAACAGGGGCTCTTTGTGACGAGGCCAAACTGTAGCAGCTCAAGACAGATTCTCCACACGCATCAAACTTCATGTAAATATTTGACAGCCAGTAAGAATATTTGATTTCAATCTCTGGTGTATGTCAATTTGCTGTAAAGTCTATATATATATTTTTTTATTATTTACAAAGCATATGGACTGTACATGTTGTGTCACTGTTTACCTTTTCAAGGCAGATTTGACAAAAACTCACGCACTTTTGTTGCGTCAGTTGCCACTTTTACCTTTTCATATCAATATATCAGTATCATGTACATACCGATTTATTCACACATGCGACAAACATCGCCATTTCAGCAGTTGATTTCTGTTTAAAAAAAAAAACATGGTTGTATTATATATTTTTTTAAATCAACGACAACGAGACACCCAAATGATGTTTGTACTGTGAGAAGTATGAATACAGTTTACAATACTTGTATGAGTTTGAAGTTGAGTTTGAAACGGCTGCACATCCATCATCACAGATTTATCTCTTCAGTGGTACTGAACGAATGTGAACATTAAGTTATTTCTATTCATTGACATTTTGCACAAAAAACAATGACAAAACACACTTTACTGCCATTTTGTTCACAGCGAGTGCAGGAGAAAGACTCACTGAACAAAATAAACAAGCCCATCTGGTCTTGTAATTTACAGAGCAGTTTTGTGTGTGTTTTTTTCGACGCTGCGCCAGTCGTTAGGCGCACTGTGATACTCCTCGTCGCGTGCGCGGCCAGACGGTGTCAGGTGATTCAACCCGCGGCTGAAAAAAAACGAAATGTTTTATGGCTGACAAAGTTCACCAAGCGGCTCTGTTCCCCTCGCTGTTTGTTGGCCTCTTGGAGGAATTAAAACCAGGGTGTGACACCCAAAGTCACGGTGACACCGAGGCAACACCGACAACAACCAGCTTTTATGGTCTGGCTACAATCTTTTCAACACGGCCGTAAAATGATAGCGACAGAAGAGACGGAAGACTGTTGTGTTTGTCACGCCCGGGGAATTTGAGTTATTTCAGACTTTT